>NC_041380.1:201546507-201718885 GCF_002162155.2 Triticum dicoccoides
TCATCCCATCGATCGGCTTCAGTTAGCAGCAGTAGCCAAGGAATCACTCGATCGGGTTCAGTTAACAGCCATCGATCAATCGCTCGGGTTCAGTAACACGTAGCCTGCAGTGCAATCGCTCGGGTTCAGTTAGAGCCCAACGCCTCGCTCGGGTTCAGTTAGAGCCAATGCCTCGCACACACGCGCGTACGTGTACGAGAGAAACGCGCATCACTCGGCCCCCGACCTCCCACCGTAACCGGGAACTCCCCGAAATTTTCCTCCCCCTCGCTTCTACCATGGTTTTTTCCGTCATGGACGGCCCAAAGAAGGTCACGCAGCAGCGTCTCCGGCCCGCCGAGGACGAAAAGCCCATTTTCTGTCATGATTTTTTGTCATAGAAGTAGGAGCCCACCACATCTATGATGATACCGGGTTTTGTCACAATTATCGTCATAGAAGTGTCATTTGTATGACAGAAAAAAAAAATTAGTTCGGCCCAAAATGTCATGGATGTGTCTTTTTTTTGTAGTGGAACAACAGGACGGGGAGGCACGGTCAGGGAGGAACAAAAGCGAAGAGAGAGCGAGGGAGGCTGGGTTGGAGGAGATCGATGAGAGGCGTGGCAGCTGCCTGCGGGTGGAATTTGGCGGTGACGAGGGGGTTGGTCCGGTTAGATATTCGAGGAGGATTTTTGGATTTGGGGAGGATCCCGAGGAGGGAGATGCTGGCGGCGGTGGGATGGGACAAGGGTCCTAATTTTTAAGGTTTGTCCAAATAGACTTAGGAGTGGAGTATATATATACCTCACATGCTAGGTTAGGGGCTACCTCGTCCCTACGATCGCAATCGGACGATCACGGATAAAATAGCTAGGGAGCCCAATTAACAAAACGGAGATGTTTTGTAGATGTTTGGGGATGATCCAGACCCAATGGTGACGACTCCCCGGGTCGGTTCGGGACAACTTCCGGACGTGCGCACGAGGAGAGCCCGGGCTGACGAGAGAGGTTAGGTTGGGCTTGGCGGTAGGCAGTGGACTGTGTAGACAGTCTCGAGCTGAGAGAAGAGAAGAGAGAGAGAGACCCGGTGACTGTTTCCGGAGATCGAAAACGTCCGACGTTTGACCGGCTACTATTGCCGCTATAGTTTAATGGTTGGGCTATCAAACAAACTACAAATGCGATGAAACTTGGCAGGCGGCCTACCTACAACATAACAGCAAAACATGCCAACTTTCAACCCATTCCGAGAACATTTTCTGGCCACTTATAAAATACTATTCGGGTGTGCGCGCGCGCGTGCAAATGTGTCTGCGCTCAGAACGGACAACGGACGGAACTGGGGAACCCGGACGGATGCAGGTTTTGAAAACATGATGATGCAATGCACATGATGACATGGCAAGATGCAACACGTAAGCAAAAGACAAGGCAACAACAGCGAATAACTAGACGACACCTGGCCCAACGGTCTCACGATGTTACATGAGGACGTAGAGTGCTTGCATCTAACCGCCTTGCAGGGACATACAATCACCAAGACTTAAGACCAGGCGCAACCCGCCTTGAGTTAGGGCGTCGTGAGTCCCGCGCTGGCTCACGAGTGCCCAGATACACCTCGCAGCCCTGCCGTGCAAGCCACGTGTCAGGGCGGGGCTGTACACGCCCCGGGGGCTCCTCCCGGAGGGGGCCCCCCATCCCACGCCCATGTGGAAGCACCATGCTCCGTGCTGGCTGACAACACTGCCGAGGAGCAGCTATGCCCGTGCACAAGCGGAAGCACTATGCTCCGCGCTGGTGATAAACAACTGAGGGCGGCCCCACGGTCGTACCAACCTTAGGGAGCCCACAGCTCAGCGCCCAACCTCACCACAATGCCTCCCCTCGGGAGAGCCACACGAGGGTGCTGGGCACGGGGGTTGCGCTCGGCTCACGCCCAAGCGCACGCCACCCAACCAGGTCCCCCGGACCTGGGCGTCGTGCGCCCCTCCGTAGGCCTCAGCAGGGCAGGTATGGAAATTGATTGCACATCAAGGGGGGCTCCTGAGCATCACGAGTTAGGAGCCTAACTAGTCACGTAGCCCCTCACTCCTTAGTCCGTCCTGGTATTCGGTCAGCCCAATGGCGGTTGAGGTATGCGCGGGGCTGGGCTCTGCCGACATAGAACATTTATCTATCCTCACAAACTCTCCCTATATGATGTTTGCGCGTCAAGGGGGAATCTTGAGAATCGCGAATCAAGAGCCTAACTGGTCACGTAGCCCCTCACTCCTTGGTCCGTCCTGGTCTCCAGTCGGCCCAATGGCGGTTGAGGTATGCGCGGGGCCGAGCTCTGCCGACGCGGAATGCAAAGCAAATAGGAAGGAAATCGCCAAATCTTGAAGCAAATACTACAATCATATTGTTCTCACAATACCAAATGAAAAGTCTAAACGCTTCCATGAGGACTGATACATGTCACAGGAATGAAACGGGAAGAGTGGCCGCATGTCACCCCTGGATATCGCTATCGCCCGCGGAAGGGGCTCCCTCGCGGGCAACGATGTTCTCACCTTCACCACCAGTCGCAGGACCCGCGGTGTCGCCAGACAGAGGATCGGGGACAAAGCCACGGAACCTCCCCAGCAAGGTCTCCACTTGACCATGTACAACCGCGGCGGCGGCTTCGCAGTGATCTTCAGCCACAGGCTCCAGCAGCTCATCAAGGCGAGCGCTGGGGTCGCGGAGGTGCAGATGGCTGAAGACGCGAGTCAGTGCGGCTGAAGACAGGATGCGAGCTTCCGCCTCCGCCATGGGACCAAGGCCATCAACGACCTCCTCAAGCGCCTTCACCACGAGAGGAAGCAGCTGGGCAGGGCCGTCCTCGTCGGTGTCCAGCGGCTTCTCTAGGTCGTGCTCGTAGTGTATCTTCAGCGCCTTGCGAGACCTCTTCTCGAGAACGGCGAAGGCCACACGGTCTTCGGCCAGGACTCGCGCCTTCGGATCCAGATCGGCCTCCCTTGTCCCCATCTTCTGCTCCAACTCTTCCAACCGGTTACGCTCGGCGGCCTGCTTCCTCCCCAGTTCCGCCAGCTCAGCATCATGGTTCTTGACGGCTTCCTCCTGGGCCCTCATCCTCTCCTCCTTCGCTTGGCGGCAGCGTACTCTTGATAACCCACAAGTATAGGGGATCACAACAGTTTTCGATAAGTAAGAGTTTCGAACCCAACCAAGAGCTAAAGGTAGAACAAATATTCCCTCAAGTTCTATCGACCACCGATACAACTCTACGCACGCTTGACGTTCGCTTTACCTAGAACAAGTATGCAACTAGAAGTACTTTGTAGGTGTTGTTGGATAGGTTTGCAAGATAATAAAGAGTATGTAAATAAAAAGTAGGGGCTGTTTATATAAAGAAACAATAAAGCAAATATAGCGAGTGTGGAAAAGAGGTGGTAGGAGTTGCGAAATTGCCCCTAAGCAATGGACTACTTTACTAGACCGATAGCAAGTATTATGTGGGAGAGGCCACTGCTAGCATGTCATCCCTGACTTGGAATTCTATGCACTTATGATTGGAACTATTAGCAAGCATCCGCAACTGCTAATGTTCATTAAGGTAAAACCCAACCATAGCATTAAGATATATTTGTCCCCCTTCAATCTCGTATGCATCAATTTCTATGCTGGGATGAAGCTTCTATCACTCTTGCCCTCCAATACATAGTCCTATCAACATACAACTAACCCTAGGGTGTGATCCACGCGCGCAATCATATGATGGGCACCAAAGGACAGCAACATAACCACAAGCGAATTAAATCAATCATAGCAATTCATCAACCACCGATAGGACAACGAAAATCTACTCAGACATCATAGGATGGCAACACATCATTGGATAATAATATGAAGCATAAAGCACCATGTTCAAGTAGAGGGTACAGCGGGTTGCGGGAGAGTGGACCACTGTAGATAGAGGGGGGAGGTGATGGAGATGTTGGTGAAGATGGCGGAGGTATTTGTGTAGATCGCGGTGATGATGATGGCCCCCGGTGGCACTCCGGTGCCACCGGAAGCGAGGGGAGAGAGCCCCCCTCCTTCTTCTTATTCCTTGACCTCCTCCCTAGATGGGAGAAGGGTTTCCTCTCTAGTCCATGGCCTCCATTGCGTGGGAGGGGCGAGAGCCCCTCCAAGATTGGTTCGGTCTCTCTATCTCTCTCTGTTTCTGCGTTCCCAAATTCTTCCCTTTCACTGTTTCTTATATTCCTGGAGATCCGTAACTCCGATTGGGCTGAAATTTTGACACAATCTCTATCCGGAAATTAGCTTTCTTGCGGCGAAATAAGGGCATCAACCCCCTTACGGGTGGCCCACGAGGGTCAGGGGTGCGCCTGGGGGGGGGGTGGGCAGGCGCGCCCTCCTGCCTCGTGGCCATCTCGGGCACCGTCTCGCGTGGATTTTTCTTCCCAAAAATCATATATATTCCAAAAAAAATCTCCGTCAGTTTTTATCCCGTTTGGACTCCGTTTGATATGGATATTCTGCGAAACAAAAAACATGCAACAAATAGGAACTGGCACTTGGCACTGGATCAATATGTTAATCCCAAAAATAGTACAAAAAGTTGCCAAAAGTATATGAAAGTTGTAGAATATTGGCATGGAACAATAAAAAATTATAGATACGACGAAGACGTATCACGTACCTCTTCGGCGTGCTTGTCGCGCAGGCTCTGCAACTCGCCCTCCGGCACTTAGCAGCGGTCACGGGCGGCCTTGGCGTCTTTTAGCGCCGCCTCACGATCGGCTGCAGCACTGGCGGCTCCTCTCTTCTCCTCCTCGAAAGCTGTAGCAGCCTGGCTCAGTGCTGCGTGAACCGCTAGGTCTGAGTGAAGCCAGCCAAAGGCCAGCTCTAGACGCCCATCCACCAGGCGCGGGTCCGTGCTCAGGAGATCCACCTGCAGCCAGGTCATCTCCGAAAGAGCACGCCCCAAGACAGCAGCAGGAGCAGAGGAACCAGGGAGTGGGGGTGCTGTGGTGGAAGGAAGAGGCACCGTCACTAGGGCTCGGGAGGCCACGGGTTCCGGAGCAGCTGGGATCTCGTCAGCCGCGCCAAGCACCGGCACCTCTCGAGCCAGCTGGGCCATGGGGGCTGACTCCACACGGCGATATTCTTCTTGGCCCCACGAGGATGACCGGGCTAGGGAGATGCGGGTGCTGCTACCTCCTTTATCTGCGGAGGGAGGCACGGCTGCCGTACCCTCCTTCCTCTTTTTCGCCGAAGATGCCGACCTGATCAAACAAGGGCGACCGTCAGGAAACAACAACTACCTGCAGGGATAAAGCAAAGCTCGAAACACCTACCGGTCCACCACGAAGTACTCCACCTTTCGCTTGTGGCCTGACATCATCGGGACTTGAGGGGCAGGCGTTCGGGTTCCGGCGGCGCCAGGCGGTGCGGAGGCGGAACCGGATCCAGCCCCAGGAGGCGCCGGGGTGGAGGCGGCACAACGGACCACAAGCGACGACCTACCTTTCGTCGGGATGAGGGGTTGCTCCCTCTCCCCTTGGTAGGCGTTGGCTTTGGCATCATCAGGAAGCGCGTGGAGAATCTCGGCCTTACTTAGAGGGGAGGTCTCCCCCACCTCTTCTGGGGTCTTCTCCGAGTCCACCTCCTCCTTCCCCTCTCCGCGGGACTCGCCAGAAGACACCTCCACCGGTTTCTACGCTATAGGAGCTCCCGAAGACACTGGCGGCACCTGCCCGCGCGCATCAAAAGTCGGCCTGGAGGCAACGAATTCCTCCCAGTCTCTGCGTTGGAACAGGGGAATGAAGGCGCTAGGTGGGTACTCCTAGTTATCTCCGACTATGAGACGCAGGACGGCGTCCAGTTCCTCGTCAGGCAGGTCCCCCAGCCTCAGGCGGGCCTTGTTTTCCCCTCCTTCAAGCTCCCAGAAGGGGCGCGCGTGTCTGGAGTGGGGCAACCCGCAGCGTCAAGAAATCCCTCAGGAGCATCGCTCCCATTATTTTGGCCGCCCTCGCATTGCCCGGCTTCAGGTCAGTCATCATCTGTCCTAACACTGACGATGCCCACTCGTCGACAAGCTCTGCCCTGGGCCACTCCTTGCCCTGCCGGGGCACCTCCGTCGGCAACATCAAGCGTGGATGGGCGAGATTGGCATCCATCATGACCCATTTGGATCGGATATTGTCAGCCCTCTTCCCAGTGCTCGAGATCGAGTTGGCCTTGCCGGACGCAATGAAGTTGGCGTATCCGGAGATGTGACCCTCGCTGACGCGGAGGAAGAAGAAATGGCGCAGGAGCGCCACGGACGACACCATGCCCAGGTACGCCTCACAGTAGTAGGCGAAGATGGACACGAGGAGGACAGAGTTGGGATGGAGGTGAAGCGCCTGCAGCCCGTAGTGGTCGAGAACTTCATAAAAGAAATCAGAGAAGGGAGGAACCAACCTAACAGCGATGCTGCTCGAGAAGAAGGGGAAGAAGGTTCTCCCCTCAGGCTCTGGCTCGTCGGAGGCAAGCCGGAGCTCCCTCTTCCCCCACTCGTTGCTCTCTCCTGCCATCAGCAGGTGCACGGAGGCAAGGCTCTTCTTCGTGATAGTGGGCGCCTCAAGAGCGGGCTCGTACCAAGCCGGAGCCGAGGAAGTCTTGACCTTGCCCGGCGCCATGTGCGGCTGATGCAGTGCAAGGCCGGAGTAGAGCCGTAGGTAGCGGCGGCGAGGAGCGAGAAAGGGGATCTGGAGCAAAGCAAGAAAGAAGCAACAAAGGCAAGTGCTGCCTGCGACAGCCTTTTTGTCCGGTCAAGCAGTTGCCAGGGTAGCATGGGGAAGCGGAGACGCCCACGTCCAATCAACCGCCACGTGTCAATCCGGGCCGCAGGCTTTTGGGACCCGCGGTGCTCCGAACTTGGCCCTTGGCCTTGCTGCGAGGCCAAGCCCGAGAGCACCTTGGCCCTGGGGGCTACTATCGGTATTCTGGGAACGGGGGTCCCCAGACTTGCCTGCCCGCGGCCCGCGGCGTGGCTGAGCCAGCAGGCCATACGGCCCATCATCACCAACAAAGCATCCAAGACCCTCGCGAGGGTCCATGCCTCGCGAGGCGGACAATGCAAGGCCTCCTCTGGAGTTGCCTAGCCAGGCAGTCTCACGAGGAGTAGAGATATCAAGGCGGGGCAAACCTCATGAGGCCCTCGTGACGTGAGCCATGAAGCACGACACCAGGCGGGCCCTAGCGTGCAGTGTCCTTGTTTCCTCTTTGGTGCTAAGGAGGCCAGCACAGGCGAAGAGTACCGAGGCAGCAGGCAAAGGTTGTTATATTGGTGCAACGAGACCAAGACCAGGAGGACGGCAAGACGGAGGTCATCATGGAGCCCAAGGCAGCGTCAGCACCAGATCCTTTGGCAGGCGAAAACCACTTTTGTCAGGATAGCTTGTACTAGTTGTCCCCCTTTGAATTAGCCCGCCATTGTTGGCTCCCATCCCGCTCGATATTTGTGAAGAGGACCAGGGCCAATATAAATAGGACTAGCACCACCTTAGCAAGGGAGGGATGCTCAGACGGATCATTCAGACCACCCACGCACGCATAAGCTCACCTAGCTCAATAACACCTCAACCTCAGGAGGCTATTCTTCCCTTGTACTGTTCATCATTAGCCCTAGAGGCAATCCACCACCACCACACTAGAGTAGGGTATTACACCACAATGGTGGCCCGAACCAGTATAAATCTTGTGTCTTTTTGTGTTGCGAGTTCATCGAGTTTGTCCGCGAGATCTTAGCGAGCTAGGGTGTTGATTGGTGGGAAGGAAAGACTTCGCGCGCACCCCACTGTTCGAACCCTAAGGGTTTGCCGGAACCCCACATCCGACAGCATGGAAGCCTTCAGACATGCCGGGTGTACTAAGAGAACTCGCTGAGCACACTCTTAATATTTATCCAATGTTTAAACCGATCAAACAGTTTCTTCGCCGATTCAATGAGGAGAGACGAAAGGCCTTTGGAGAAGAAGTAGCCCGACTCTTGGCAGCTGGGTTTATCATCGAAGTTTTTCATCCTGAGTGGTTGGCTAACCCGGTGCTGGTACTTCAGAAAAATGGCACTTAGCGTATGTGTGGACTACACGGATTTAATCAAGGCTTGTACGGCAGATCCTTTTGCTCTTCCTCGTATTGCTCACATCATTAATGCTACAGCGGGTTGTGAGTGCTTCAGTTTTTTGGATGCTTATTTTGGTTATCATCTGATCAAGATGGTAGTTAAGGACCAGGAGAAGACGGCTTTCATAACTCCCTTTGGAGCCTTCTGATATGTGTCTATGCCTTTTGGGCTCAAGAGTGCCCAGGCGACTTGTCAGAGGTTTGTGCAAAATTGTCTTCATAAGCAAATTGGGCGTAATGTTCATGCCTATGTGGATGATATTGTGGTGAAGTCCAGAGAGAAGGAGACACTGATAGATGATTTGAAGGAAACCTTTGACAATCTCCGGGTTCACAAGATGATGCTTAACCCGACCAAGTGCGTTTTTGGTGTGCCGGCGGGCAAGCTCCTGGGTTTTTTGGTGTCTAACAGAGGAATTGAAGCTAATCTGGAGAAGATCGAACCTGTCACTTCTCGGGCTAAGCCGGCGTGTATGAACGATGTGCAGCGTCTGGCGGGTCATATTGCGGCGTTAAGCCGGTTCATAAGACGGTTGGGGAAGAAGGCTATTCCTCTGTATCAGATGATGAAAAAGGTAGATAACTCTGTGTGGAGTGATGCTGTTGATGCATTGTTGGAGGATTTAAAGAAACAGCTGATTGAGCCGCTAGTACTCCCATGCCCTATTGATAAGGAGCCTTTGTTGTTATATGTGTCTGCTAATAGCCGGCCGTCAGTGTTGCTATTCAGGTAGAAAGAAAATAAGAAGAAAAGGAGTATCCGGTTCAAAGGCCAGTTTATTATATCAGTGAAGTGCTTATTGAGTCCAAGTAGAGGTATCCACATTGGCAGAAGCTTGTATATGGGGTGTTCCTGGCCCGCCGGAAACTTAAACACTATTTTCTGGGCCATCCGATCACCGTGGTTAGCTCTGCGCCTTTGGGAGATATCATCCAAAACAGAGAAGCAATTGGCCGGGTCGCTAAGTGGGCCATTGAGCTTGGGCCTCACATGTTAAAATATGTGCCTCGCACGGCCATGAAGTCTCAAGCACTGGTGGACTTCATCAACGATTGGACAGAGCTGCACATGCCTAAGGAAAAGCCGGATAACACAAATTGGACTATTCACTTTGATGGGTCCAGGCAATTGGAAGGCTCGGGGGCTGGAGTTATTCTTGCTTCTTCTTGAGGTGATAAGTTTTGTTATGTTCTTTGTTTGATGTTTCCTTGTACTAATAATGCAGCTGAGTATGAGGCCTTACTCCACGGTTTTCGGATGGCTAAGGAAATGAACTTAAGCCGGGTTAGATGCTTCAGCGACTCAGATTTGGTGGCTTGGAAAGTCTCTGGTACTTGGGATTCTAAGGATCCACTCATGGTGGCTTATCGGCGAGAGGTGGATGTTATCGTTGGCCACTTCAAAGGTTATCAAGTTGAGCATGTTGATCGAAGGAAAAACAATGCGGCAGATGCTTTAAGCCGGCTGGGCTCTCAACATAAGCCGGTGCCGCCTAACGTCTTTCTTGACGTCTTACATAACCCGTCAGTTAAGATTCCTACAAAGGAGGATTGGGCTATTCCTGACCGGAAGGCTTAGTTGGTGGCGGCTCTTCATGTAATCCCAGATTGGACAATCCCTTACTTGGTTTATATGACCCAGGGGGAGTTACCTGAGGATAAAACCTTAGCCAGGCAGATAACCCATAGGTCTAAGCCAATGACGATTGTTAATGGAGAGTTACATTGCCGTAGAGTCACAGGGGCGTTTCAACGTTGTGATTCTCTAGAAGAGGGCTATGAGATTTTATGAGAAATTCATGAAGGAGATTGTGGTCATCATGCCGGTTCAAAGTCCCTTGTGGCTAAAGCTTTCTGTCATGGGTTCTATTGGCTAACAGCTCATGCTGATGCAGAGGACCTCGTTAGCAGGTGTGATGGATGTCAGAAATTTGCACGTCGAGCTCATGTGCCGGCTCAAGAATTGAGGATGATTCCAATTACTTGGCCGTTCGCAATTTGGGGGCTTGATATGGTTGGGCCTTTCAAAAGATCTAAAGATAAGAAGACCCACCTTTTGGTGGCGGTTGGTAAGTTCAGTAATTGGGTAGAGGCAGACCCGTCAGCAAGTGTGATGCAGCAATGGCGGTTCAATTCATGAAAAAGGTGATCTTCCGTTTTGGCTTTCCACACAGCATTATAACAAACAATGGCACTAATCTCTCTAAGGGTGCTATGGAATAATTTTGTCAACTGAGCATATCTGGCTTGATGTGTCATCAGTAGCTCACCCCCAATCCAATGGTCAAGATGAGAGAGAAAATCAAGAAATCTTGAAGGGCATCAAACCCCGGCTTATGGTTCCCCTACATAGGACGCCGGGTTGTTGGGTGGAGGACTTACCTTCCGTGTTATGGAGCATTAATACCACCCCAAAAAGATCTACAGGTTACACACCTTTTTCATGGTTTATGGAGCAGAGGCGGTTCTCCCTAGTGACATCCGTCATGACTAACCGCATGTGGCGGCTTATGCTGAAGCTGACAATGAAAGAGCACGACAAGAAGCACTCAATCTGTTGGATGAGGAGCGTGACATAGCAGCAGCCCGATCAGCGATTTATTAGCAGGATCTGCGCTGTTATCATGCCGCCGGGTCGAAACCAGAACTTTTCAAGAAGGCGACCTGGTGCTCTGGCTTATGCAGGATCAGACGGATATGCACAAGTTGTCCCTACCTTGGGAAGGACCCTTTATGGTCAGCAAGAATATAAACAATGGGTCATATTACCTTATCGATGTTCAAGACCACAAGGACTCACGCACGTCAGAGGAGGAGACCCGTCGCCCCTGGAATATTGCTCAGCTTAGGCCATACTACACCTAAGCCACCGGCTCATCCAATGTACATATTTTGACGATGTATATATTATGATTACAATAATAAAGCTGGCATCCCTACTAAAGCAGGGCATCTGCTGTTGTTTTTCTCTAAATTGATGAGTTTTTGATTACTTGGTGGCTTCTGCTTTATATAGCAAAGTTATAATTACCCTTCGATCTGGCTTATAGGCCAAATACAAAAAATTGGGACCAAAGAGAGTTTGTGGCAAAAGCATGGCTCAAACATAGGTACCTCCTGAGCATAGCTCAAAGTGTTACTTGGGGGCTCTTTTGTTCTAAAGAACGAAGAGTTCATAACTCTGTGATAGGCTATAAAAGCCAGGCTTGGAAGCCAGGTTATTCACCTAAAACCCCGGGTTATCCTGCCTGTATGCCAGATGCTCCTCCATTAGGTAATCCTGATTGACCCGCAGAAATCTTAACAATCAATCTTTTAACTAAGACCCTGAACTCATTAAGGTTAAAGCGCCGGTTTGTCATGAGAGGGCACGGTTTTACGGATAGCAAGGAGAATCTTAGGCTGTAATGCCGCCTTCCTTGAAACTTGGATAAATCGGCCTGTGATGCACGATGCTGCTCTAACCCCGCGTACTCCTGATAAGTCTATCTTTAAATTAGAACCGAACTTATCCGGGTTAAAATGTCAATTGGGTCAATGAGGGCCGACTCATGGAAAGCGCGTACCTTCCAGTGGCTAATGCTAGTTTCATTGAAGAAGATATTTTGGCTTGGCGGCCTATGAAAGCCTCGGATTTTTTGATTTGATTGTCTTTTTGAGAATTTTTCTTCTGTGGCATAGTAACACGAGGTTGAGAAACAATAAGGCTTATAATGCCTTCTGAGTCATATATGATATAAACTGGTGCTTAATAACCCGGCCTGGTTTTCTGACTACAAGTCACCAGTATAAAATAAAGGTAAATAGTCGGTATTAATTAACCCGGTCTAGTATTTGTTCATAATCCAGCAATCTTTGATAACTACCAACATCCAAAGTCTTGGGTTATTACCCTTACTACATTGGCTTGGTACAATCAACAAGTGTGATCAAATATCACAGGTATGATATATTTTCATGTATGATTATTATTTTGACCAGCTCTAGTTATGAATCATGATAAGTTCATGTTGGGGCATTCTAACCCGTCCAGCGGTAAAATGCTAGGGCACTTTTTAATGTTGTATGCAGGAACAGATTCAAACTTGTTGAAGTCATCAAGGGCATATAGCATATCTTCATATTAAGGATAGACAAGTGTTATAAGCAGCACAGTATGCATGACGGCACATCAGAGCAAGAAGTTTTCAGCTAGCCTATTACAAGGCGTTTAGATCCCAAAATGACATTGTTTTTCAGTCTCCCATAAAGGAGATGATAAACCGAAACCGATTCATGATTCTTGGCCCGGCTGGCTTGATGGTTGCGCCTCATCCCTTTCTGGTTCGTCCCCCTCCGTCGTCTGGAAGTTGGGTTTGGACCAGTCAAAGCCATGAAGGGCGATGAATTCAGCCTCATCATCAATCAGACCAGACGGGTCAATCTCAGGGGCGAAAGTGTGCTTAAGAATCGGTGGGATTAAGTCCATCACTTTATATGATGGAGGCCCCATCTTCTTATTATCTGCATCAAAACCCGGCTGATACTTGGCGAGGTTGGTTTCCTCACCAATGATGGTAGCATGAGGGCGAATTTCCTTGACGCAAGGGGCAAATTCTTCTTGATTGAAAGGTGTTCCATCTTCTTTAAAACTAGGATATCCGCTGGCCATGTCTGTCGGGTCTAATTCTGGTACCCAAGCTTCCGCACGGCTTAAAGCCGTTACAGCTCTGGCTCTAGCTCATGATCGCTTGATTTCTTGGAACCAAGTGGGCAAGATGGACAGTTTCTTCAAGATATCACTTAATAGAGTCAGCCCTTGGTTTACAAGGGAGATAGTGGCAAGGGTCCGTTGAGGTCCAGTATACAACTATTCAACCAACATGTAAACTGCCTTCAGCTTTACCACGGTATCCTGGCTCAGATTTCTGCTCCTGGGAGCTATAAATATTACACAATGAGTTAAGTGGCGGCTTATCAATGAAATACTTACTTTAAGTATGTAACAAGGTGACTCACCGAAGATTGCGGAAACCATCTGAGACACACGGTTCTTTAAACCGGTGAGTTCAGCGATGATTTCTCCGAGAGCTGCCTCAGCCTTCTCCGCTCGATGTGTCAAAGCAATTTTCTCATTGGCCCAAGCCTCTTTTTCCGCAGTGAAGCTGGTCTTCAATTTCTCTGCCTCAGATATACTCAGCTGGAGTTAGATTCACCTGTCTTTGTTTCACTCTCTTGAGTCGCGAGTCGGGTCTCGGCTTCAGACAATTGCAATTCCAGTTCTGTGGTCGCAGCCTGCATACATCATAAGGTTGGTCAGTTTCCGGGCAGATTATAATAAAACAAGTCCCAAGTGCTTTGCAAGCAATAACACTTGGCACTAGGGGCTAATGTCTATCAGCGCAAATTTTTAAACAGGAAAACGCTCTTTCTAAAAGTCCCAAGTGTTTTGCAAGCAATAACACTTGGCACTTGGGGGCTAATGCATATTGCTTGACTTTTTTCTACAAATGAGCCGGATAAGTTGTCAACTATCTCAGCTGGCTCATGACGGCTATACGGTTCAATTCTATACAATGACTAGTAGGACCGGCTCATTCCTACTGATTAAACCAACCCTTGGGGGCTACAGAAGCAAAGTGAAGTACTATCAGCATCCGGTTTAGTTATAAATCGGACTTGGAGGGAGTCTAAGGAAGAGGCTTATATGTCTTGTAAGTCTACAAATCATTAATTTTATCATAATCCGAAGACTTGGAGATTGGCAGGGTATATGCCTTATATAAACCCAAAAACGTACCTCATATTTTTGATGCATCTGTTTGACCATCTCAATCTCCGAGTCACGGCTGGAGTGCACCTGACTGAGATAACCAGATAGTACTTCACTAATACTCAGATGAGGATAGTGGGAGATGTCAAACCTCACCTTCTGCCTTTCCATAACTTCTTTTTTGGCAGAGTGTCTTGCCAAGATAGTTGGGTTCCTCAGTTCAACAAATCTAGTGCCAGTAATTAAAACATCTTCACTATGCCACTCTGGTGGGTTAGCTGAGCCTGACGGCTCAATATTGGATGAATCAATAGCAGTTTTGTCTGCAGACGTCTCATGTAAATCCGGTTGAATGTTGAATGCAGGGTCTTCTAACTGTTTAGCGCGTTCCGGCACAAAGGTTGACTGATCTAGTTCTTCAGGATGTTCCGGTATAAGTGTTGTTTGCTCCGGGTAAGTGGCTTTTGGATCCTCAGCCGGCTTTGTCACCCTTGCCTTCTTGGGCTTTGCTTGACCACTAAAAAAGGATTTAGACAAGTCATTATAATGAAAGCCGGCAATTGAGTTTGTGATGAATCGCTAGAAGAGAAATGGGAAATCTCCTGTCAATATGTAATCAAAAGGAGTAATGAAGGTAAGTCATTGAACAAATAAAAGGGTTGAAAGTCAAAGAGAACCTCATTCTGGCATTTCTGAGGAGTTCTTGGTAAGCCGGAAGGTAAATCATCATCTTCACCGGTCTGGGTCTGCCGGCAGCTCTCATGTTTCTGTCGTTTCAAAAGAAAATCAGGATCTAAATAAGCTAAGGGGTGTCAAAACCTTACTTTCCGGGTTACCCGTCGAAGTTTCTGCCTTGGTAAAGGTTCTGAGTCAGAGGAAATAATATTTACCTCTTCTTCAACTGCCTGGCTGGCCCCCGTGTCATCCTAGCAATAGTCAGTGTCAATAAGGTGGTTAAAAAGCAGACCAAGAGAGTCAAGGGCTACCTCCGACTCAGAGGCATCATCCAGCTTGAGTAACTCAGAGAGGATTTGCTTCTTCTTCGATTTTCTCAGGGTTTTCTTGGTTGCTATCGCAGCAGTTCTAACTTTCTTAGCAGCCTCGTAATCATACTTGACTTTCCAAAAGTCAGATTTAGCCCGTGGAGGGATAACATGTTGAAATTCATGCAAATATTTAAAACTGGTGGAATAAAAGGAGTTAAAGGATTTACCTCTGGCGCCGGGTTAAGCTTGCACAAAGGATTCAACCCTACTATGCTGCAGTCTTCATACTTGCTATTGACAAGAGTGGTTACCATTTCCACAATGGCTTCTTCGGTCAGACGCAAGGAACTATGACGTAATGGATCATCTGTTCCTCCGATGTAGTTACACATCAAACCGGATCGGCGGCTCAGAGGGATGACCCGCCATGCGACTGTAGGATCGAAAGTATGTCTAGAGGGGGGTGATTAGACTACTTGACCAAATAAAAACTTAACCTTTTCCCAATTTTAGTTCTTGGCAGATTTTAGCTATTTTAGGACAAGTCAAGCAATCATCACACAATTCAAGCAAGCATGCAAAGAGTATATTGGCAGCGGAAAGTAAAGCATGCAACTTGCAAGAATGTAAAGGGAAGGGTTTGGAGAATTCAAACGCAATTGGAGACACGGATGTTTTTCCCGTGGTTCGGATAGGTGGTGCTATCCTACATCCACGTTGATGGAGACTTCAACCCACAAAGGGTAACGGTTGCGAGAGTACACAAAGGGCTCCACCCACAAAGGGTAACGGTTGCGCGAGTCCACACAGGGCTCCACCCATGAAGGGTCCACGAAGAAGCAACCACCCACAAAGGGTCCACGAAGAAGCCACCTTGTCTATCCCACCATGGCCATCGCCCACACAGGACATGCCTCACTAGTGGTAGATCTTCACAAAGTAGGCGATCTCCTTGCCCTTACAAACTCCTTGGTTCAACTCCACAATCTTGTCGGAGGCTCCCAAGTGACACCTAGCCAATCTAGGAGACACCACTCTCCAAGAAGTAACAAATGGTGTGTAGGTAATGAACTCCTTGCTCTTGTGCTTCAAATGATAGTCTCCCCAACACTCAACTCTCTCTCATAGGATTTGGATTTTGTGGAAAGAAGATTTGAGTGGAAAGCAACTTGGAGAGGCTAGAGATCAAGATTCATATGGTAGGAATGGAATATCTTGGTCTCAACACTTGAGTAGGTGGTTCTCTCTTAGAACATATGAGTTGGAATGGTGTATGTGTTCTGATGCCTCTCTCTTCGAGTAAAGAGGAGGTGGAGGGGTATATATAGCCTCCACACAAAATCCAACCGTTACACATAGTTTTCCAATCTCGGTGGGACCGAATCAACAAACTCGGTCGGACCGAAAATGTAAACCTAGTGACCGTTAGAGATTTTTGGTGGGACTGACATGCAACTCGGTAGGACCGATATGGTTAGGGTTTGGGCATAACGTAATCTCAATGAGAACGATTACACAAACTCGGTGAGACCGAATTTGGTAATTAGCTAACCAGAGAGTTGGTCAGGCAAACTCGGTGGGACCGATTTGCTCTTTCGATGAGACCAAAAAGTTACAAAGGGGAAACACTGAATTTACATTGCAATCTCGGTGGGACCGATTCGCTCTTTCGGTGAGACCGAAAAGTTACGAAAGGGAAACAGAGAGTTTGCAATCCCATCTCGGTGAGATCGAGATCCCTATCGGTAGAACCGAATTGCTAGGGTTTGGCAGTGGCTTATGACAAGTGAAACTCGGCGGCGCCGGATAGGAAGAATCGGTAGGACCGAGTTTGGCTTAGGGTTTAGGTCATATGTGGATATGGGAAAGTAGTTGAGGGTTTTGGAGCATATCACTAAGCACATGAAGAAAGAGGCTCATTAAGAAACACCTCATCCCTCCTTGATAGTATTGGCTTTTCCTAAAGACTCAATGTGATCTTGGATCACTAAAATATAAAATGAAGAGTCTTGAGCTTTTGAGCTTGAGCCAATCCTTTGTCCTTAGCATTTTGAGGGTTCCACTTTCACATCCATGCCATGCCAATCATTGAGCTTTCCTGAAATAATCATCTTGGAATAGCATTAGCTCAATGAGCTATATGTTGTTATGAATTACCAAAACCACCTAGGGATAGTTGCACTTTCAATCTCCCCCTTTTTGGTAATTGATGACAACATATAGATCAAAGCTTCGACAAATGATAATAAGCATGAAATATATCGTTGCTTTGAGAAGTATGTGATAAGTAAGAGCTCCCCCTAAATTTGTGCATATTTAAAATTTGCTTTAGACTGCAAATGCACAAGGAGTTAGAGTCATGGGTTACTCTTCCATGTCACATACATCTTGGTGGAGCGCTTAAAATGATAAGAATGAAATACATGCACTCATCACCAAGAATAGTGAATGATCACATAAGATGGATAAGATAATAACATTAATCAAACATTAAGTGTAGCTTATGATCAAACACATGATCATCAATGTCTCACGAGCATAGTATCTCAAGCACTCAAAAGCAAACAAGTTCAAAAACCACCAAATAAAGCAAGAGAGAAAAGCAACACTCTCTCTCTCGAAGCCTATGATCTATACATTTTTCTCCCCCTTTGGCAACAAGTTACCAAAAAGTTCCTAGAAAATGCATAGCGCTAGATCGACGCTCAGGCTTGATCTTCAGGTGGTGGTGGAGTCCGGATCACTCCAAGGACGAAGGCTTCTGTAGATGCTGAAGTAGACGCTGGAGTTGGAGCTGAAGTAGACGCTGGAGCAGGTTGGGCTGGTGCTACGGCTGGAGCTGAGGCAGTTGCTCTTGTGTCAGGAACTAGCACTGCAGACGACCTCGGACCTCGTGGCACTCTGGCAAAGGCATCAGTGGTTGTGTTCCCTTTCCTCTCCTGCATATCGTCTTGAAGCTGCTCCACTGCAGTCTGAATTTCTGTCACCTTGACATCCAAGTCATAGAACTTTTGTTCCATGATTCTCTCTAGGCTTGCCTGGTTTTGAGTTAGGGTGGCTAGTCCTTTCTCAATCCGTAGGGTGGATGCAATCAGGTAACCAAGCTGCTCTTGTTTGGTTTTCAAGAAATACTCAGATGCCTCCTCTTGAGTTGGCATCTTGGCAGCTTTCTCCTTCCTTGCCTTCTCCTTCTTTGCTTGTGCTTGAACTGATGATGGCTCATTCTCAGTCATTACAACTTGATTGTCCTCAAAACCTGGACGGATGGGCAGGTGTTCCTTGTCCAATAAATATATGCCCGTGCCCATCTTGGAGTTGATGAGCTCCTGAATTTGAGGTGCATATCCACAACTCCTCTTCTGATCTGCTGCAGTCCTCTTGATAGTCTCTACTATGAGGCTCATGACCTTGAACTTCTGAGGCACATCAAATACATGTAGCAAGTTGATTGCATGGCCTCTGATCATATTGTGATCTCCAGACTTGGGCAATAAGGTGTGCCTCAATATCCAATTGATGGTTGGCAGCCCTGACAGAAGATAATGCACTGAGCCGAATTTGAAAGTGTCAAGAGCTTCATTTGGAATTTCCTTGTACATGTTGGACATTGAGTTATGATCCATTTTCTTCTTGGTATAGATATCCAAGTCATCTGCTTGCTCCTCTGGGGCATTGATCAACTTTGCCCATTCCTCAACAGTTGATTGGTACCTCGTACCCTCAGACATCCATGTGATCCTCCCATCTGGATAAAAGTGTGTCGTGGAGTAGAATTGCATGATGAGCTCCTCGTTCCACTTTGTGAGCTTCTGCCCAACAAAGTCAGCAACTCCACAAGCACTAAAGCTGTCATACACTCTAGGGTAGTGTTCCTCATTTTCCTTCATGTACTCCCAATCGACCCATCTCATGTCACAGACTATTGGCTTCTTGTCTAGCAGCACTGTCTCATAAAAATCTTGCTGCTCCTTGGTGTGAAACCTGTAATCCACAGCAGTCCTTCTCCTTGAAGCATACAGATCTGCTTCTCTCCACTTCCTCAGCCCTGAGTCTCTCCTGAGCTTCATATCCTCAGCCACAGGATGAGCATCGTTGTGGTCTGGGATCTTGGGCTTGAGCTTTCTCAGAATTTGCTCTTCATCCTCTTCTTCAGCAACAGTCTCAGGCACTGGGGCCTTGTTCTTCTCAGCTGCAGGAATGCTCCTTGTATTCCTCTTTGGTGCAGACTTGGGCTTGGAGGCAGCTTTGGGTGCTTCTTTGGGCTTAGATGCAGCAGCCCCTGTCCTGATAGCATCACCCATAAGCTTAGGTGCTTTAGGTGCTAGTGCAGCAACCTCTTCTTCCTCTTCCTCTTCCATAATGGAAGCCTTTCCAAGCACTCTGGCTACGGTCTTCTTGACCCTTTCCTTCCTCTTCTTGCCTTCTGCAGCAACTGGCTCTTTGGGTGCAGGCTTTTCAGTTGAAGCTCTAGCCTTTGACATAGGCTGCCTGCCTGCTGGCCTTTTGATCTTTAGACCTGGCTTTGTGCCTTGAGCTGGCTCAACTCTCTTTGATGTGGCCTCTTCTTCTGCCACATAATCTACATCTTCAGAATCAGAAGTTCTCTTCTTCCTTTGTCTAGTGGCAGCTTTTGGCAGATTGCTTGGGGTACTTCTGCTGCCATCATCTGAAGAGCTGGAGGGACTAGTGCCCTCACTCATCTGCACTTGCTCTTCTGACATGTTTTGGCTATCACTCTGATCAGACATGCTGCAAACTCTGACTGCTGACCCTGTGAATAGTTTATAGATGAGGTAGAATGGATGAGCATCACAAAATGCAGAGATTTTTGCAAAAGAATGATCCAAAAACTTAGTTTTAGTTTCCCACTGAAATCATCTCGGATCTACCGATTTTCAAACTCGGTGATACCGAAGCAGTTGTGGAACCTAAACTAGTGAACTCAGTTGGACCGAGTCACAGTTCGGTGGCACCGAGACTGCTAGGGTTTCACAGAATTCCAAAATCGGTCACACCGATAAGTAATTCTCGGTCAGACCGAGTCTCACTTGTGCAATGGCATAAGCCAAATCGGTGGGACCGAGTTTTTCAACTCGGTGGGTCCGAGATGGTTTCGGCGGAAACCTAACCCTAAAATTTTCGAATTAAACCTAATCTACGAGCGTATTGACTGGATAGGAGTGTTTCAATCATGGCAAGAATCATGATGATCACAACGTGCTGAGAATCGGATTGGGGAATAGCACAAAGATCGAGTCCATACCCTAGTTCGGCGGAGACTCGCTACGGCGGCAACGGCGGGGCAGAATTCCCGTTGACGGCGACGGAGACCAGCGACTGGAGGCGGCTGGTGGCGAGGAGACGATCCGGAGACCACGTTGGCAGAGCAGGCTATTGCGCAGGCGAAGGGGTTCGGAGAAATTTCCAAATTTTGCCCGTGACTATATATAGCCCGACCCTGTCGGTGTGACCGAGTGGAACAACTCGGTGGCACCGAGATTCATAACTGCAAGCAGTTACTGAAACTCGGTGTGACCGAAAGGTTCAAATCGGTTGCACCAAGATCGAAAACCTAGATCAACTTAGTGATCTCGGTAGGACCGAAAGTGGGGTATCGGTCAGACCGAGAGTCATAAAGAGGTTTTGGAAGTTTAAGTCTATGACGAATCGGGGACTCCGAGCGCTCCTCACACAGAGTGGTTCGAATCTGACTTGATCAAATTTTGTGATGCAGCATGAATAGAGTTTGAGACGAGAAAAGCATAGATAGCTAGAGGAGGTTCTTAGGCATTCTTGTCCATCCACTTGGAAAAAGAAAATAAAACCAAACAATCAAAACAACAAGTGGATGTCCTCGAATGAGTAAAATATGCAACCAGCATGCTCACACAATAAGATGGCAAATGAAATATGTGACAAGTCATGCACAACCAATTCTAGAAACTATCAAGCAATTTGCGATGACTAGGTCATCTATATATGAGTATATTGACTTAGGAGTCAAGTGAGAACACTTGATCATAGGTCATACTCATCGTTTAAGCTCAAGTGGGGTTACCACTTTTACATAAAGCATTGTTGTGTTCACATCTTTAAAGTTGCTTTAGCTCAAGTCTTAGAGTAAAGCTCCCCCTAGATGTGATACCCCCCTAAGAGGGATGAACTAACCTTGGGTTTTGTCGATGATGACTTCATGTAGATGTTGAAGATGTGGATGCTCAATGTTGATGTAGATCACTTGGAGCTATCCATTTGAGTGAATTGCACTTTCAATACCTACATGGGTTAGTCCCACAAGGAACAAACAAGGATATCCATAGACATAGAGTGATGCACACACAAGATGATGTCCATGAAAACTTTTAGGTTACCTTGTCCCTTGTCTTACCAACAAGAGGGTTTGTGACTCCTTGAATTAGTGCAAGATGTGGAAGTTGATTGCACTTGTTCTTGCCAAAATGATAAGAGTGAAGTATATTGGCGGAGTCACCCTCAAGAACTCTCTAGTTCTTCTTCTTTTGGATCCACACCATCTTGATGGGAATCCTTGAAGTTGTAGTCGTACTTGATGAAGTGGAACTTGAAGTAGTCTTGGGAATCCACTTGACTAAGGTCTTAGGAGCTTCTTCAAATGCGTCAATTTCCTCTTGAAGCTTGTCCTTGCCTTTTTGCTTGTAGTCTTGTGGTGGAAGATCATCTTGAGCTTGTGTCCCCTTGAAAGAAGTATCATACTTCTCTTGTTGAGGAACAAATTTTGTCTTGGGGTATTGATCTTCTTCCCACTCAACTCCATTGGCATTGAACTTTCGTTCAAAACCAACACCTTGATTCTTCCGGTGATTTCCTTGCTTGCGCACAATTTCCTCGAATTTCTTACTCCCGGCAAGGCTTTTGTACACTCCTTTCTCTATAATTCCCTTCAGTAAGCTATTTTCTTGCTCAAGTGTAACTTGGCTAAGAGAATCATTAGTGGAATCAAGAGAACTACTAGAAGCAACAATATTGGATTTAGCATGATCATTGTTACTACTAGAGGAAGAATCTTTCTTGTTCTTGTTACTAGACTTGACTTGAGGCATGTAAGTGGATAAGAGTAAACGCTTGGCAATGTGAGAAGAACTTTTCATGCGGAGATCATCATTGATTGCTTTTAAGAACTCATGCTCTTGCTCAAGATTGAGCTTTTCAAAGCGTAATTTCTCATCAGCTCTTAAAAGTTCTCGATGGTCTTCGAAGATAGTTTCATGAGCTAACTTAAGAGTGTTTAGTTCTTTAGTTAGAGCCTCAATCTTCTCCTTATCATTGTCATTCGTTTTATCTTTATTAGCGTGATTAATTGATGTTTCATCATAGTATTCATCACTAGAGTTGTCAACAAGCAAATCATCACCTAACAAGTCATCTTCATCACTATTGAAATCAACATACTCGGGGTGTGTTACCTTAGGACCTTTGGCCATGAAGCATCTTCCAATTCCTTCATTTGGTGAGTCAAATATGTCATAGGAGTTGGTTGACACAAGTGCTAGACCGGCAACACCTTCATCTTGAGTATCTTCGGAGTCGGAGTGATAACTTCTCTCGGAGTGGCTGTCGGAGTCGGAGCCGGATACCCATTCACCAACATGAGCTTGATGTCTTCGTCTTGTGTAGCTCCTTGATGATTTTACCTTTCTTTCTGAATCCTTGCTTCTCGTGAGTATCTTCGTTCATAACGATCATCTCTACTCCTTCTCTCTCTTGGTGGTGATTCTTTGCTTCTTCTTTTTGGAGAATCTTCTCTTCTCTTGTAGGGCACCGTACACTCATTGGAATAGTGTCCGGGTCTTCCACAACTGTAGCAGTTTCGCTCTCGACTAGAAGATCTTTTGTCATTGTAGGACCTTGACTTGAAGCTTTTATCTTTGCTTCTACTCTTCTAGAACTTGTTGAAGTTCTTCACCATTAAGCTCAATTCTTCATTGAAGTCTTGTTTCTCACTTGATGATGTAGGGGCTTCACAAGAGGCTTTATAGGCACCACTTGATTTGTTGTGAAGTTCCTCTTTATCCTTAAGTGACATCTCATGAGCAACAATTCTTCCAATCACCTCCGTTGGCTTGAGATCTTTGTAATTGGGCATCATTTGGATCAATGTGCACACGGTATCATATTTTCCATCCAAGGCTCTTAGAATCTTCTTGATGATGAATCTATCGGTCATCTCTTCACTTCCTAAGCCGGCAATCTCATTTGTGATGAGAGCAAGCCTAGAGTACATTTCAGCGACACCTTCACCATCCTTCATCTTGAACTTGTCAAGTTGGCTTTGAAGCACATCCAACTTGGATTCCTTGACAGAGTCGGTACCTTCGTGCATATCAATCAAAGTGTCCCAAATTTCCTTCGCATTCTCAAGACGGCTGATTTTGTTTAATTCTTCGGGGCACAATCCGTTGAAGAGAATATCACAAGCTTGAGCATTGTATTGCAACATCTTCAACCCATCCGAGGTACCTTCACGGTTTGGTTCTCTCCCATCAAAGAAGTCACCTTGCAAACCAACACACACAATAGCCCAAACGGCGGGGTTATGTCCAAGAATATGCATTTTCATTTATGCTTCCAACTAGCAAAATTAGTACCATCAAAGTAGGGACCTCTACGGTGATAATTTCCCTCGCTAGACGCCATACTCTCCTAGGTTGTGAAACCAAGGCTATGACCACGAAAAGCTATGGAGATCAAAGCAAATGGAGACCAAAGCTCTAATACCACTTGAAGGATCGAAAGTATGTCTAGAGGGGGGTGATTAGATTACTTGACCAAATAAAAACTTAACCTTTTCCCAATTTTAGTTCTTGGCAGATTTTAGCTATTTTAGGACAAGTCAAGCAATCATCACACAATTCAAGCAAGCATGCAAAGAGTATATTGGCAGCGGAAAGTAAAGCATGCAACTTGCAAGAATGTAAAGGGAAGGGTTTGGAGAATTCAAACGCAATTGGAGACACGGATGTTTTTCCCATGGTTCGGATTGGTGGTGCTATCCTATATCCACGTTGATGGAGACTTCAACCCACAAAGGGTAACAATTGCGAGAGTCCACACAGGGCTCTACCCACAAAGGGTAACGGTTGCGCGAGTCCACACAGGGCTCCACCCACGAAGGGTCCACGAAGAAGCAACCACCCACAAAGGGTCCACGAAGAAGCAACCTTGTCTATCCCACCATGGCCATCGCCCACACAGGACTTGCCTCACTAGCGGTAGATCTTGACGAAGTAGGCGATCTCCTTGCCCTTACAAACTCCTTGGTTCAACTCCACAATCTTGTCGGATGCTCCCAAGTGACACCTAGCCAATCTAGGAGACACCACTCCCCAAGAAGTAACAAAAGGTGTGTAGGTAATGAACTCCTTGCTCTTGTGCTTCAAATGATAGTCTCCCCAACACTCAACTCTCTCTCATAGGATTTGGATTTTGTGGAAAGAAGATTTGAGTGGAAAGCAACTTGGAGAGGCTAGAGATCAAGATTCATATGGTAGGAATGGAATATCTTGGTCTCAACACATGAGTAGGTAGTTCTCTCTCAAAACATATGAGTTGGAATGGTGTATGTGTTCTGATGGCTCTCTCTTCGAATGAAGAGGAGGTGGAGGGGTATATATAACCTCCACACAAAATCCAACCATTACACACAGTTTTCCAATCTCGGTGGGACCGAATCAACAAACTCGGTCGGACCGAAAATGTAAACCTAGTAACCGTTAGAGATTTTCGATGGGACTGACATGCAGCTCGGTAGGACCGATATGGTTAGGGTTTGGGCATAACGTAATCTCGGTGAGACCAATTACACAAACTCGGTGAGACCAAATTTGGTAATTAGCTAACCAGAGAGTTGGTCAGGCAAGCTCGGTGTGACCAATTTGCTCTTTCAGTGAGACCGAAAAGTTACAAAGGGGAAACACTGAATTTACATTGCAATCTCGGTGGGACCGATTCGCTCTTTCGGTGAGACCGAAAAGTTACGAAAGGGAAACAGAGAGTTTGCAATCCCATCTCGGTGAGACCGAGATCCCTATCGGTAGAACCGAATTGCTAGGGTTTGGCAGTGGCTTATGACAAGTGAAACTCGGTGGCGCCGGATAGGAAGAATCGGTAGGACTGAGTTTGGCTTAGGGTTTAGGTCATATGTGGATATGGGAAATTAGTTGAGGGTTTTGGAGCATATCACTAAGCACATGAAGCAAGAGGCTCATTAAGCAACACCTCATCCTTCCTTGATAGTATTGGCTTTTCCTAAAGACTCAATGTGATCTTGGATCACTAAAATTTAAAATGGAGAGTCTTGAGCTTTTGAGCTTGAGCCAATCCTTTGTCCTTAGCATTTTGAGGGTTCCACTTTCACATCCATGCCATGCCAATCATTGAGCTTTCCTGAAATAATCATCTTGGAATAGCATTAGCAAAATGAGCTATATGTTATTATGAATTACCAAAACCACCTAGGGATAGTTGCACTTTCAGCGACCCAACAGCGGATCAAACCAACTTTAGTTAAGCCGTTTCCTAATAAAGCTTGGAATTTTCTGATTTTTGGGACAAGTTTCTTGCGTTCGGCGGCAGTAAGTTTGTCAGGGAGTGGGTGCTTTGTGTCAAGATGATCAGCTCGATAACCCGGCATCGGATTTTCATCAGACAATGAGGTATCTTTGTAGTAAAACCATGTTTGGTTCCAGTTTTGGGATGGCTTGGTAGAACTACTAGAGGGAAGATGGCATCTCCGCTACGTTGGATCGAAATCCCGCCAAGTTCTAAGCTGGGACCATTGGTGTATTCATTCTGGCGGTTCAGGTAGGAATATTCTCTGAAAAGCTCCACAGTAGGTTCTTCTTGAAGATAAACCTCGCAGAAAACTTGGAAGTTGTAGATATTTGACACGAAATTGGGTCTGATATCTTGCGGATGAAACTTGAAAAAGTGCAGAACATCTCTAAAGAATTTTGAGCCAGGAGGTGAGAAGCCACGGTTCATGTGGTTAGTGAAAACAATAATTTCACCATCCTTGGGCTTAGGTTTCACTTCAGCCGGGTCAGGATCATGGTAAGACATGACACTTTTTCCGGTAAGTATCCGATAGTGACAAGGTCTTTCAAAGTACTTTCAGTGACTGTGGAAGGAACCCAATTGCAAGTTGTCATCGTCTTTGGCAGCATGATGAAAGGATAATCTAAAAATAAAACAATTGGCCGGTTCAAGTCAGTTGATGGATTGCAAGTTAAACAATTACAATGTATAATGGCGGCTTAAGCAAGGGCTAACGATATATACAGGATAGATAAGCCGACAGGATAAGCCGGCATGACTAAGATATTCAAGAGTTGCCAAAAACAAAATTTTCTAAGTATTGGGACAAACATATTCTGCAGATTAAGGTTATAAATTTGGATCTACCGATGTTCCAAAAAAGGGGGATAAATTCATCTACAAAAAAGTGACAGAGGAAGAACAAGGGAACCCTAGAGAAGATCTATCATGATGAGGGTATGATCTAGTATCGAAACAAGTATGGAAACTGCTACCGCACAAGACTCCTAGGGATCTATGGATATAAGAAAAGAAAAAGGAAGGGCATTGATGAACGCTGATGAACACCGAGGAGCACTAACAAACCCTAATGGCGGATCCATAATGAAGAACGGAAAGTGTACCAATGCTGTTCGGACAGCGGGGTGGTGCTGCGGTTTTCTGATCTACTCACGGCAATGCAGCGGTCAGAGTCTAAGAGGAGGACGGCGGTCGACTGCGGTAGGGTTCGTGCGGGATGGTGCGTTGCGAGGAAGGAAGGAGAAGGAGAGGACTGGAGGATAGTTTTTGGGTCCTATTTATAAGGAGACAGGAAACAAGCAGGCGGGAAAAACGAGGAGGCCAAATAATGGCTATCTAGCTATATGAATGCCTTGATTTTCGGGAAGACATTAAGGTAAAGATCCGTTGAAGATGACGTCTGGGCGACTTTCCGAAATTCCTGAAGATGACGTCATGGCGGGTTACAAGGTTTTTTACAATGGAGGTGGAAGGATTTTTCTAAGTCTTGAAGGTTGACATGAACAAAGTCCAAATCAACCTAGGGCCTAATGTTGGGGATATAACTATTAGGCATGACCCGCCCAGGAGGGGTCGGGTCATCTGTATGAAGATTCATCACAATGAAGCCCAAGGTCACGCGGCAATTCATAGATAGGCTCAGTAGAGGGCCAAGACCCGAAGGCAGCTTAAGGCCCATGAGAGTAAACCACCATGTATGTAAACTTGTATCGTAAGGCATATGTAAAAGGTCACCGAGCCAGATACGTTGTATAAGCCGGCCGGGACTCTGAGGGCCGCAGTGCATCAACCCGTGTATATAAGGGGACGACCTAGCGGCATCTTAGGACAAGAAACAAGAGATCGAGAGTCGGGTCAAGCGGATTCGCTCCCCATTCATCGAAACCCTAGCAATACCAACTGCAAACTGCACTAGGCTGTTACCTTCATCGTAAGGGGCCGAACCAGTATAAACTCCCCGTGTCCTTTGTCCTGATTAACCCCTTTAAGCTAACCTCAACGTGATGGCTCCATGACTAAGTCCTCACACTAGGACATCTGCCGTGACGTTTCCACGACAGTGTTCGACAGAATGCTAGGGTGACCTAGGGGCTTTGTTTGCTGATGAAACTTGGCAAAATGATGCCTCATTAGATCATAAAGATGATGGTGGAGTTTATTTGATAAAAATAAAAACTTGATAGTGCAACTGTCGGAGGAATTCAGTTCTAGACAGAAACTACAGAGGGATTCACTTCTAGACAGAAACTACGAAGGGATATTTGGTGGACTTCCAAGAAGCAAATGGGGTTGATCTTATGGACTTGAAGGTTTAGTTGGAAGGACTATAAGATGCAAAAATCTCAGAATTGTTTGACCAAGGAATAATGGGGTTGTAGTTATAACTGAAGAATGGGACATAATTGAAAATAGGATGTTTTGCTCAAATTTTCCAAGAGACCAAGGTGGCATTTTACATGAAAGTGATCTATACGCATGAGAGGATCTGTCAAAATTTTGTGGAATTTTTAAAAGAATTATTTTTAATAATTTTAGTTCAATAGAAGTATTCCAAAGTTTGAAAATGCTATTAAAAGAATTATTTTGTGGCAATTTTATTCTAAAATATTTCCTACTTAATTTTAAAAGTGGATGAAATGATCAAGAAAACTTTCAAACACACAATATTTGTCAAAAGTTTTCTAAATGGAGGAAAGGATTTTGGAAAATAAAAGACAGAAAAGATCCTAAAATTCATAAATGACCTAATATAATTAATTTTTTATTTTCTATCAACATTTTAGTTAATGAAAATATGGTTAAAATCTTGGGGTGTTACACCAGGACGAATGTTTTTTTTGAACAAGATCAGGAAGACTTGTTCGGTGAAGCTGGCATCCTCCCAAGAAGGTTCATCAGGGTTCAGGTTTGCCCATTGGATGAGCCATTGTGTCACTAGCATGCCTTTTTGAGGGAGCGATCCTGTTTCCAGAACTGAAAGTGGTTGTGTTCTTATCTTTCCATCAGGTCCCACCAGAGGGAGTTCTTGAGCTCGAACATCATGTGAGCCTTTATGTCCTGTGAGACTGACATGGAACACCAGATGAATATTTGTCTATGGAGGCAGTGTTGGAAATATACCCTAGAGGCAATAATTAATTGGTTATTATCCTATTTCCTATTCATGATAAATGTTTATTATTCATGCTAGAATTGTATTGACCAAAACTTAAATACATGTGTGAATACATAAACTACACCGTGTCCCTAGTAAGCCTCTACTAGACAAGCTCGTTGATCAAAGATGGTAAAGGGTTCCGAACCATAGACATGAGTTGTCATTTGATAACTGGATCACATCATTAATTGGGAGACTAATGTGATGGACAGACCCAACTGTAAGCTTAGCATTAGATCATTTAGTTATTTGATAAAGCTTTCTTCATGTCAAGTACTAGTTCCTTAGACCATGAGATCATGCCACTGCCAGACACTAGAGGAATACTTTGTGTGCTATCAAATGTCAGTTCGTAATAAGGTATTCTACAGGTATCTTAGAAGGTGTCTGTTGAGTTGGGGATCGAGACTGGGATTAGTCACTCCGTATGATAGAGAGATATCTCTAGGCCCTCTCGGTAATACAACATCATAAGAAGCTTCATGTGACTAATGAGTTTAGTAATGAGATCTTGTATTAAGGAAGTAGTAAAGATACTTGCTAGTAACAAGATTGAACTAGGCATGGAGATACCGATGATTGAATCTCGGGCAAGTAACATAGCACGGACAAAGGGTATTCTATACGGGATTATCTGAACCATTGACATCGTGGTTCAACCGATAAAGATCTTCGTTAAATATGTGTGAATCAATATGTGCATCTAGGTCCCACTATTGGATATTGATCGAAGATGAGTCTCGGCCATGTCTACATGTTCCCGAACCCGTAGGGTCGCGCACCTAATGTTTGGTAGCGCTAGGGTAATATAGAGATATTAATAGCAAAAGGTCCGAAAGTTGTTCAGAGTCCCGGATGGGTTCTGGGATATCATAGGGAGCTCCGGAATGGTCCGGAGGTAAAGACACATATATGGGTATTCCAGTTTTGGTCACCAAAAAAGTTTGGGGGCATGCCGGCAAGTGTACTGGAGGTACCGAAGGGTTCCGGGGGTCCACCGACCCCGGGGACCAACATGGGCTATAAGGGGGGTGCCCTGGCCTTGATGGGCCAGGCGCACCAGCCCCCACCAGGCCCATGCACCTAGGGAGGGCAAACCCTAGGGGTGGGAGGCGCCGCCTTGGCTTGTGGGCCAAGCCACCCCTAGGGCCGCCACCCCCTCCTTGGAAGTGGGGATAGGGCCGGAGCGCCCTCCCCTTTTCTCCTATATATAGTGGGGGGTGGGAGGGCAGCCACACGCCTCCACACTTGCCCTCCGCCGCTCTCAACTCCTCCCACCTTTCCTCCGGCACGCGCTTGGTGAAGCCTTGCCAGAATTTCGCTGCTACCATAACCACCATACCGCCCTGCTGGTTCTGATATCATCTACATCCTCTCCCTCACTTGCTGGATCAAGAAGGAGAGGTCGCCATCGAGCTAAACATGTACTAATCTTGGAGGTGCCGTCTGTTCGGCACTAGATCAGGTTGGATCGTGAACAGTACGACTACATCAACCGCGTTACGACGCTAATGCTTTCGGTCTACAAGTGTATGTAGACACACTGCCTCTATTACTATTCATCTCCTAGATTAAATCTTGGGTGTTCGTAGGGAATTTTTTTATTTCATGCAACGCCCCATTAGTGGCATCATGAGCTAGTCTATGCGTATATGTATATGCACGAGTAGAACACAAAGTAGTTTTGGGCGTTGATGTTCAAATTTCTTACTTCCTTTGTCTTATTTTGATTTGGTGGTATTGTGGGATGAAGCAGATCAAACCAACCTTACTTGTCCACGCACAAGAGATCGGTTCCATTGATTGACATGCAACTTGTATTGCATAAAAGTGGCTTTGCGGGTGTCTGTCTCTCCCAGCTTAGTTGAATCTGATTTGACAACGACGACCCTTGTAGATGGTTAAAAGGCAACTTGTATATCACCATTGTGGTTTGCATAGGTAAGAACGGTTCTTGAAGTTTTCCCTAGCAGCCACATAAAATTGCAACAACAAAGTAGGGGACGTCTAACTTGTTTTTGCAGGGCATGTTGTGATGTGGTATGTCCAAAACGTGATGTGATATATGTTGATGTATGAGATGATCATGTTTTGTAGTTCACGACTTGCATGCCAATAAGTACGGCAACTGGCAGGAGCCAAGGGTTGTCTTTACTTTATTGTATGACCTGTGTGTTAATTATTAAATGCCATGTAATTGCATTACTTTACCTCTGTGAGTTAGGAATAGTCGTAGAAGCAATAGTTGGTGGAGATAACCATATGATGACACGATCATGGAGATCATGGTGTCATGCCAGTGACGATGGAGATCATGCCAGTGCTTTGAAGATGGAGATCAAAAGCACAAGTTGATAATGGACATATCATGTCACATATATTGACTGCATGTGATGTTTATCTTTTTATGCATCTTATTTTGCTTGGGACGATGGTATTATTATAAGATGATCCCTTCACTTAGTTTCAAGATAAAAGTGTTCTCCCTAAGTATGCACCGTTGCAAAAGTTTGTCGTTTCGAAGCACCTCGTGATGATTGAGTGTAATAGACTCTGAGTTCGCATACAACGGGTGTAAGCCAATTTTACACTTGCGGAATACTTAGGTTAAACTTAATGAGCCTAGCATGTACAGACATGGCCTCAAAACATAGAGGACTGAAAGGTCAAACATGAGTGACATAGTAGATATGATCAACATGGAGATGTTCACCATTGATGACCACCCCATCTCACGTGATGATCGGTTATGGGTTGGTTGATTTGGATCATGTATCACTTAGACTGCTTGAGGGATGTTGATTTAAGTGGGATTTCACTAGTAATTTGATTAACTGAACCCATTATCATGAACATAGTCTAAACTCTTTGCAAATTTATGTTGTAGAGCAATGGCTCGCGCTGCAGCTCCCCTGAATTTTAGTGTGTTCCGAGAGAAAACTTAGTTGAAATAAGATGGAAGTAGACTGGATCCGTAATTTGAGGATTATCCTCATTACTACATAGAAAGTTTATGTCCTTCATGCACCGCTAGGGGAACCACCCACTCCTGCAAACCTGGATGCTATGAACGTCTAGCAGACAAGAAATGATGACTACTGGATAGTTCAGTGCGCCATGCTTTATGGCTTAGAACCGGGGCTCCAAAGTTGTTTTGAGCACCATGGAGCATATGAGATGTTCCAGGAGATGAAATTGGTATTTAAGGCTCATGTCCAGGCTGAGATGTATGACACCTCCGACAAGTTCTTTAGCTGCAAGATGGAGGATAACACCTTCGTTAGTGAGCACGTACTCAAGATGTCTAGGTACTACAATCGCTTGAATCAGTTGGAAGTTAATCTTGCAGATTGATGTAGGGTAGGAACCCTAGGGGCTGATATTGCATGAAAGGAGCGGATCCCGCGAAGAACACGAGGGGGAAAACAAGGGAAATCACAAGGGGAAACACGAGAGAATCACTAAAACCAACAAGAAATAGTCACACATATGCTCGGTCCTCAAACACATAAGAGATACATGATCTACGGTTAACTAAGGACGATACAAGTAGCACGATCTTCTCTGTGAGAAGGTCTTGAAGTTCTTCGAGGAGAAGGTAACCAAGTGGATGAGCAAAGCTCTCACACAAATATGAGCTAATCCTTTGCTAACTCTAACTAGGAGGTGGAGGTGGAGTATATATAGTCTAGGCCACGAAGGGGTAAGTGAGGAGGGGATACATGGGCCTTTGGCCCGGTTGTGCACGCGCAGGTGCCGGATGTCCGGGCTGGGGGCCGGATGTCCAGGGCTTCAGGAGGCGCCGGATGTCCGGGGCTCTGGCCAGATGTCCGGGCTGAAGTGGCCAAAGTTCTGGTGCATTCTGTCGTCGATGCCGGATTTTCGGGGAAGAGGCCGGATGTCCAGGAGTTGGCGGGGCACCGGATGTTCGGGCACACGGGCCGGATGTCCAATCGCTGATGCTGTTGGCCGTCTGTTGGGGCAGCTCTTGCGCGGCTGCCAAGGCCCCGGATGTCCGGCCGCTGTAGCTTCAGCAGCTCTGTCTTCTTCCATCGTCGCTTCCAGTCTTTCCTCGTGGATGGTGTACTTGTTCCTTGGCGCTTCCACTCCTCCTCGTCGTCCGTAGTGTTCCGACAATACCTATGCATGCTCACGAGTGGAGTGTCAAGTAGTATACCATCCTCGAAAGGTGTCAAGTGAGCACGTGTAAAGGAGATGATTCACCTTTGTATATGTGAAGTAGATGTCGCACGTGTCACTCGCCGAACGGACTCTTGACATGGTGATGTCCATAGGATGCTCCGCATCATCTCCCCTCCCTTGGGAAAGATCCGACCTCGGATCCAAAACCAAATCAACATGGGAAAGAGATGGCTTCGTCGTGTAGTAGTGGACGTTCACCAAGTACTTGTCATCTTGAAGTTTGAAATGGGCACTCTCCAATGTTGCACCGTCTTGTGATTCCTTCAAAAGGAGTAAGGACAACAAACACTTGGAAAAACAAATGTAATTAGCATTAGTGCAAAACCAAGCATTCAATAGGTGAGTCACCAAACAAGTGTCGTCATCATGCAAAGCATATGGTGTGACAAAGGATTGTGACATGGCATGTAAGCATATCAGTCGAGCACAAGTAAAGATATCATGGGGACAAGCATGTAAATGTGAGGTAGTGATACAAATATGTGTAACAAGAGAATAAGCATCTACCTCAAAGTCATACCAAGCATGGGCAAAGCGCTCAATGAAAGGTCTATGGTAGGCATAAGAAGTATTCACAACACCAAATAAAATGAAGTGTCTTAACACATGGGTCATGTGCAAGACAATCCAAGCATAATGTGCATGGGGTGTAGTGAATATCATGTGCCACTCAACACAATGGAAAGAGCAATTGTTCATCATGTGTGAGGCAATCAAGGCAAGCATGTAGCAATCAATGGGACATGGCATATGTGAAGTGATGACATTTGTGCAACCAAACATATGAGAGGAGCAAGTAATCCAAGAATTGGATGCAACACACAAGGCATATATATCATGATGCATGGAACGGTGAAAATGACAAGTCAAAGCAAGATCTCTAACATGTGTGCAATCAAGTGGTCCAAGATGAACAATAAGTCTCATGGTGCAAGCAACACAAGTAGTATGATCTGTCATATCCATGCTAAATAAAGATGTGACCTTGAAGGCGTGTCCTTGTGCATCCTTCACAATGCCGAAGTACAAGCAAGTGCGATGTAGAATCGTCTTGGTAGAAGGTGGTTTGCTCTCAAGAGCTCGAATGGTCAACTCACATGAAGTGGAAGTCGACACAAAATCCAAGTATCCTACACATGCACACAACAAAAGAAAGAATGTATGCGCATGGTAGATAAACACATCATCCATCATGATGGTTCTCTTCTTTTGCACACAAACATTAGTAGCACAAGTGCATGAATAATATGATGCAATAATGGCTATATTCATGGCACTAGGTAGATGGTGCAAAGAGGTAAGACAAGCATGCTTCACAAGAGAAATATATCAGAATCTCCAAATATATGTGAGAATGCTATGGGGGCAATCTCATGAGCAAGAGTAGAATCATTGTTGCACTCAATACATGGAAAATCGTCTAACAGGAGAGTGGCAACACATGGAGGTATATGACAAGATGCAATAACAATCATGTGCAAAGCATGTAAATGGTTGTCATCAACCACATGAAGTGTAGCGACTTGACCTCAGATGGTAAAGTCTCTGTGCTTCAGTGCCATCCCTGGATCGGTAATGCTGACACACACAGTACTCAAAGGATTTATAACAGAGTAGCAATCACACACTATTACATCGAATGTCTCCAAAGAGAACTTATTACAATAATATGGCTTAATGCCATCTAATGCGATAACAGCGGAAGGCTTGGAAGATAAGGTGAATCCATCAACTCCAACGGCATAGCTGAGTTGCACGGCAATGACCTAACGAGCCTTACTCCTCATCTTAAAAGTCTGCAACATAATACGTTGCAGCCCGAAAACGGGTCAGCACATGGAATATGCTGGCAATATAACACAGTAGGGCAGAAACAGAATAATGCTATCACTACATCCATATATGGCTGGTGGAAAGTTGTATGGTTGTAGTTTTGCGAAAAGCCAATTTTTCCCTACAACAACGGAATAGATTTTAATTTACTATCATGGTGGTTGAAACATCATTGAGAAGGTATCCCCAACTCAATCCCAATTAAAGTGAATTAACATCCCAACAGTACTAATTAAGCATGGTGAGATACATGTGATAACCCAAGTACTAGATACTCAAGAATTGTCCATAACCGGGGACACGGCTAACCATGATTAGATTGTACACTCTGCAGAGGTTTATGCAGTTTTCGCCACAAGACTCGATCGCCTCCATTGGATTTCTCGCACTACATGGTGTTTGAGAAACGGATGACCGAGACACAGTCTTTCAGAAACGTTAACTCTCTACTCCGGGTAGACCATACCAAACCTACAAAACCCACTACCTGCTGATCTACCTCTTCAAGAGCTTCACATAACTTACTCAACTATGCTAGAGCCCATAATAGCTTGTGGCTGCACACGGAAGTTTCTAGCATGAATCATCTCAGTTCCCTTTGAGCCTGGGTGGTGGTCCATAGGAAGATCACACGGGTACCCCGGGATTTCCAAAAAAACAGAAAACACTGGGTTCCCCAGGTGCCTCAGTCCACCTAGTTGTTTGATTAAGTTGCCACCTTAAGTTGAACCATTAATTAACAATCTCACATCTGACATGAATTTCGCTCAAACCCAAACCACGTCTACGAGCATAGCATAGAAATATAAGCAATACGTAGAAGTAACTCCCAAGGGTTTGAGTATAACAGGGTAATAGGTTCTACCTCAGCAACTACTTCCCAACCCACTAGTTAATGACATCCTAATCATGCAATGTTTGAGGATTGGAACTAATGCATAAAAACTGGGTAATTGAAAGTGTGTTATATCGACTAGAGGGGGGGTGAATAGGCGATTTTTATGAAAGTCTTCAAAACATGGAAGTTTCGAAGACAAATGATAGAAATGAACCTATTTCCATGCAGCGGAAGGTAGACTACACTAGACAGACAATAGTCAAGCATTCAATGAAGTGAAACCACAATGACTAATAGTAGTTAGGCAGTAAGGATCAGGTACAAAGTGAAGACAAATAGATAAAGCAAATAGGCACTGACTTTACAAGAGCCAACTGTAAATAAAGAGATGAGAAGAATAGAACCAGTGTGCGTGACGAAGGCAAAGGTTTGGTAGACCAGTTCCAACTGCTGTGACAGTTGTACGTCTGGTTAGGGCGGATAGGTATTTAAACCTGAGGACACTTAGTCCTGAGCACGTAGCTTAGAACACTTAGTCCTCACCGTATTCCCCTTGAGCTAAGGTCACACAGACCTCGCCCAATCACTCTGGTAAGTCCTCAAGGTAAACTTCCAAACCTTCACAGACTTCATTCACCGGCGATCCACAATGACTCTTGGATGCTCAGAACGCCATGCCTAACCGGCTAGAGGATTCACAGTCCTCAAGTGTAATAAGTCTTTAGATCACACAGACAAGAAGACTTAAGTGATGCCTAACACTCTTTGGCTCTGAGTGATTAGGGCTTTATCCTCTCAAAGAATTCTCTCTCAAAGGCTTCGAGGTGGGTTGCTCTCAAAGGACAAAGTTGTACTTTAACTCTGAGCAGCCAACCGTTTATGGTTGTAGGGGGTGGGCTATTTATAGCCACTAGGCAACTTGACCTGATTTGTCCGAAATGACCCCGGGTCACTAAGGAACTGACACATGTTCCAACGGTCAGATTTCAAACACACACGGCAACTTTACTTGGGCTAGAAGCAAAGCTGACTTGTCCAACTCTGAAAAAGATTCGCTCTCATAGTCTTGACTTGAAGACATAGGATTTTGGTTAAGCATCACTTCAGTCATTCTGACTGGTTTTCTTGGACCCCACTTAACAGTATGATGGTTCCTATGACTCAACAAAGAAGAAAAAGAACTACGAAAGATCTAAGTCTTCGCGCTCCATAGTCTTCAAGCGATGTCTTCTCTTGTCATAGTCTTCAAGGTGAATGTCTTCACATACCACCTTTGACTTCAATGTCTTCACACATTTTTAGGGGTCATCTTTGGTAGGAAAACCGAATCAATGAGGGACTTCTACCTGTGTTATCCTGCAATTCTCACAAACACATTAGTCCCTCAACTACGTTTGTCGTCAATACTCCAAAACCAACTAGGGGTGGCACTAGATGCACTTACAATCTCCCCCTTTTTGGTGATTGATGACAAACTAGTTGAAGTTTTCAATGGGGAATATAATATGTGAAATTGTAAAGGATAAGGAATTGTCTTCATAAGTTGCAAGGGCTCCCCCTGAAGATGTGCATATAAGTAATTTGCTTTTGGAATGCAAATGCACATGGCAGGTTGTACTTGTGGAGATCCTCTTCAACTTATGATGACAATTCATCATGCATGAAAGGTATGTGAAGATAATGACATGCATAATGAAAAATGGACGTCTGCAAAATGATCTAAGTGCGGAATTTATCGTCGCACATGCGGAATTTATCATCGCATCAGAAAACAGCAAATAAGTAGCAGACGACCATCGAGTTTAAGTGTTACAACTCAAAGAACCAAATGTATCAAAACGAGAGTTGTAAACACTAGGCAAAACATAAAGTAACCGCCCATATGGACCCGCTTGAAGACTATCAAACTCATATGCTTCTCCCCCTTTTGTCAGTGAGGACCAAAAAGGTTTGAAGACATAGAGCATCTACTCGTTCCCATGAAGAGTAGGTGAAGCAGCAAGGTCGTCGGTGGTGTTTGGCAGTGCAGAAGAACTTGGAGCAGTGTCGATGCATGCAGAAGTAGGGGGCGGTGAAGTGGCATCATCTTCGTCCTCGATCACTCTGGCATTCACAGTTGCCGCAGAGGAAGAGAATTCAGAGTCTTCAAGAGATGGAGTTCGTCGCAGCACAGTCCTTCGGGGAGGTGTGGAGCCAAACTTGAAATGTTCAGAGAAGCCATCCTCTTGAAGATCATCCTCAAAACACAGAAGCGTCAGCCCTTTCCATGTACGCCGACAGGTTTCATGGGCAACAAAGGCATTCTTGGTGGCAAGATTGTGAATGCGGTTGACATCCACCAAGAGGCTTTGCATTTGGCGCTTCAGCCAGTCATGATGCCTATCCTGTTTCTGATGAAGGGCAACCAAAAGCTCTCGGTCATTGAGAACACGAGATCGCTTCTTGGGTCGTTGGGCAATAGTGCTTTCAGTGGCTTCAGTAAGGGCACGATGAGGTGCACGTGTAGTACTAGCCAGAGGATAAACACGAGTGACTGCTTCAACTCCTTCAATGTTCTGAGTGAAACTTTGATGCTCCGCATTCTGAAGACTAAGAGGTTCCTTGGTAGGCTTTGGATAAATGGCTTCAACGGACATATCCACATCAGGCAGAAAGATCCGATGATTGCGAGCAGATGGCTGATATGAGATAGCCGAGTGGAGTTTAATCAGCCACATTATCCATGGAGCGTAGAACTTCAAGACAAAAGATCAGATCCTGATGCAGCAAGTTGACGGATGAAGAAGTCTTGTGCATTGAAGCATTTGCCATGAAGAATATAGAAGACCAAAGTCTTCATTGCACCTTCCAGCTTTGCATGTGGAGAATGTCCTTTGATGGGCCAGAGAGTTCGCCTTATAATGTGATAGATAGTCCTTGGCAGATACTCAAGGTCTTTAACAAAGAACTCCTTAGGTTATGCAGCATCTTGTGGCAAAGGCTTCATCATACTGAGCATCTGACTCATGTTCGGTTCAGGCTTCTGAAAGATGCTCTCCATAGCTTCACTGTGAAGTTGACATCCAGGTTCATAGAGATCTCCAGGAGTGGGCAGACTAGTGAGCTCAATGATATCAAAGGCTTTGGCTTCGTGATGAACATTTCCTGTCATCCACTCAAGGACCCAAGTCTTCGGATCTCTGTTGTAACCACGTATGTGAAGTGTGGCATAAAATTGGAGCAGCAACTCTTCGTTCCAGTGCTCTTGGTCTGTGATGAAAGGCAACAATCCAACCTCTTTGAAGCAATCCAGAGCTTCTTCCAAGCAGGGCAGACCAGTTATTGCTTCGGTGTCAAGACGCATATGGGGGAAGATGTGACCTTGATTGTATAGAATGCATGAGTAATAACTTCGCTGCGGATAGCTCCAGAACCAATCAAAAGATATTCTTTCCCTCGAGTAGGGGTTCTTGGAGCTGTTGAAGAAGGTGTTGTCTGCTTTGAAGCCGCTGACATTAAAGGATCCAGGTGCTGATGCAGGACCTGGAAACCTGGGCAACCTTGGCATTGGCTTCTGTACCTGAGGCCTATGCTCAATATGATAGTCAAACTGAGGACCAGCAGTAGGCGTCGGAACAGAAGTAGTAGCATCATTGGCTTCGCTGACTTCTGGTTCATGGGTTGGTGTAGGCTCCACATTTGCTTCAGCCATGACAACGCCAGTGGCTTCATTGGTGTTGGTGGTGGCAGCCTCAAGATTTTCTACCTCCACTTGATGAGCTGGAGGGTCGGGCACAGACATGTTCTCCTCGAGAACAACTTCTTCAGTAGTTGGGGGAGTAGGGACACGTTCTTCTTCTTGGGTGTCATCGGCTGATGCAGCCAGAATGTCTTCAGCAGTTTTAGCCTCAGACTCGGAGACTTGAGACCTTGGTCCTTTGCGAAGCCTACGTAACGCTGGCGACGCCTTTGGAGATGGAGTTGGCTGGGCCTCAAAGTCATCTTCTTCTTCTTACCGGGCTGGTGTGACTTGTTGTTGTGGGTGATCAGCCCATGATGCATCCTGAGCAATTGGCGTCAGAGGACGACCAATGCTGATGAGTTCGCTGTGCGTAAGCACAGGCGATGATACCTGTTGGTGCTCAATCAGAGGAAGAACTACATCATCATCAACATTGTCATGGTGACCAATGTCTTCAGCAGCGGTGGGATCAGCTGCTGGAATGTCTTCAGCTTCATGAGCCTCTGTGGAAGCAGACTCATAGACTGTCAGTTGGCGCTCTTGATGTTCAGTGGCAGGGCGAACCATGGAGATAGGTTCAACAACTAAGGGCTCTGTGGGAGCAGCCCAATCCTTCTTGGTCTTGCGCTTCTTCTTGGAGGGAGCAGCAGCAGAGGCTTCAGGATGTTTCCTCTTCCTGGCTTCAGCCTCAGCAGTCCTCGTCTTCTTCAGTTCTGAAGCGGTAGACCTGGCTTTTGGCTTCGAGCCAGTCATGATGGCTGGGAAGACAATGGGATGTGCTTCCTACCTTGGTGCATCGGGTGCGGCCACGGCTGGCTTCTTCTTCTGCTTTGCAGCCATCTTGGGTCGATGCCAGGACGACCAAGGGCCTTGCGCCCCTCAGCCTCATTGTAGGCTTGCACACTCTTGTCAGCAAGGCTCTTCATGCGCTCACGAGAACCTTGAGCTTCTTCACGCTTCTTGAGAAAGGCTTCTTTGAGCTCGTGCAGCATGATCTTGAAGTTCTTGACCTCTTGCACGCTGAGCTTGGCCATATGCTTCTTGAACTGAGCTTTCTCAAAGTCAATCTTTTGCTTCAGTTCGACGATGCGCTGAGCTAGAGCTAGCTCTGAAGCAATGGCACCATGGAAGGCGACACTGAGGCCAATGGGAAGTTGCAGGTCTTCAAAGCTGAGGTTGGGCGTGTCAAACCACTCATCATTGAAGTTGCGGATGATTGCCACGTCAAAGATAGGCAAATTGTTGAAGATTTCTTCTTCTTCTTTGCTCTTGATCAGTTGCTCAAGAGCGTCATCTGCAAGATCTTCATCACTGGACATATCAATGGCATCGTTGCGCAGAATAGCAGCAGCAGTCGGTTCTGGGCTGGTGTGTGGCAGAGGCATATTGACTCTCGGGGGCTTGGAGATGTGTGACAGATCTTCAGACTGCACACTATCTTCAGGAGGTGCAGTAGGCAGTGGCTTCGCCCGTGAGATTTTTGGTGCTTAGGCAGGCTTTGAAGCTTTAGGCTCCTTTGGCTTCTGCGGCCTTGGAGTAGGAGTTGGGGCTTCATCAGTGTCAGCATCATCATCAGAATGATCCACTTTGGCACCTTGAACTGAGATGTGAGTGATGAGGCCATCCAGCTTGTAGAACGGACCGATGACATTGGGTTCGGCATCACTTGTGCCGTCAGCACGGGGAGCAGAGGGACCAGGGTTGAAGTCTAGTCCCACTGACTTCTTGTTCTGCTTCGCCGAATTCTGGGCAAACTGGAAGTTGCGCTTGAACAGATTGTCGTCACGACACCATAGCAGTGACGATGGGTCAGCATCCGCAGGCTGTGGTCCACGGACCATGCAGGGATAGAAGCCTTGTTCAATGGCTTCATCTCTGGACCTGGGTTGAAGATTTCTGTATAGGATGTCTCCCCATCGTCGCTTGATGGCCTTCTTCTCAGCATATTCCTTTGTCACAAACCTGTACTTGAACCACTGTTCTGCCCAATATCGTCGAATCCATTGGATTCGTGTCTTGTGCTGATTGTAATCCTCTTCTGGATCTGTCTTGTACAGTTCTGAGAGGTCATCGGGGAGATCTCTTGATGTTTCACCTCGACGCTTTCTGCCACCCTTCCTTGCTGATTTCTCTGCAGCCATGAACTTTAAACTGAATGGCTTCAATACGTTCAAAGGCTTCAAGGGCTTTCGCTTGCTGGACAAATAGGAACTGGCTTCGGGAGAATTTATATGATGCTGTAAGAATTCTGCAAATGAATGCAGACTATGAGAACCAAGGGATTCTCCCACAGACATGTACCTGTGACAGCATTAAGGTGCGAGGGAAGGGGAAGAGGTCGTATGCATTCTCAGAAGATTTTGAAGATAAATCAGTTTAGAAGACATTGACCTCATCGTGCGAAGACATTCACTCATAGATAAGGAGTTGGTTCCAGATTTGTACGAATCCACGGATCAGTACAAGTGAGGAATCTAACTACTTTGTGAAGCATAAGCGAACATACTAGGCATATTATGAGATGCAGTATGAGATAGATCCAACTTATGTGAACAGAAACTGCTTGGGGTAGAAAGTGATGAATCTATAGGATCGAAGGGGCCGTAAAAAGGAAGTTTTATTTACCACACAAGGAACTGCTAGACGGAGTGGAAGAGGAGGCCGAGCAGTTCGATCGTCTGTGCCCTAACTTGGCGACAGAGGACACCTATGGCGACGGCGGAGAAGACGATGTCCGCGGCCGACGTGAAGACGGCGTCGGAGAGGTCGCGGCAGCTAAGCGCTTCGTCGCTGGCGTCGTCGAGGGCTAGCGGTGGCGCTAGGGTTCGTGCGAGAGTGGAAGAAAGGATAATGACTATGGTGAGGCATGTATTTATAGGGACAAGGACGACACAGCATTATTACACAGGTGCCCCTGGCGACTCACATCTGAAGAACACATGGCCATCATGCAACATATCGGAGGTTGTTCCACGTTCCCACGCACGCCTGGATTGTCGGGTGGTCGTTCCCACTTCTCCGGGTTTCAGGTGAAGGAATTAGCATTGAAAACGGACTTAATGTTTGTCTCTGTATCTTTTGCTGACTAGGACGCAGAGAAGATATTCGATAGTTTCAATAGAATGCATATGATTTGGAGAGATAGAGTTTGAGATAGAAAGCATAGAGAGGTTAGGGTCCGATCACATTCACTTAGTTCAAAAGATTCAACAAGAAGACATAGCTATAAGTGAATGCTGTAGAGGACAAAACACTAGTATATATATATATATATATATATATATATATATGATCAACATAATGAAGATAATCATGAAGACATGTTGAGATTGAAGCCAAACCAAATGTGAAGACACAGCAAATGTAACACCATGGGTAAAACACTTCAAACAGACGAATTTTGTGGTGGCGTTACCCACCGTATAGGAAGTATTAGACCCAGACACGGCGCACAATTATCGTGGCACTCCGAAGTCAAATTCCACATTAATGTATTCACACTTAGAATGTATGTCTTCATTGATTGAAGATATACTTTACTTCGTGTGTTGCACATCTAAGTCATCAATATGCATAAGTGTTAGGATGTGTGCCTGATCATAGGACATTTGAGGATTCCAAGATATTTAGCTCACACCGTAACTTGCAAAATCTCTTCTCATCCAAGGGCTTGGTGAAGATATCTGCCAATTGCTCTTCAGTGTTGACGTGTATGATATCAATATCTTCCTTCACAACATGATCTCTGAGAAAGTGATGACGAATTTCAATGTGCTTTGTCTTCGAGTGCTGAACTGGGTTGTTGGCAATCTTGATGGAGCTTTCATTGTCGTAGTAGAGTGGCACTTGCTTTAGATGAATGCCATAGTCTTTGAGTGTTTGCTTCATCCACAGAAGCTGAGCGCAGCAAGATCCAGCAACAATGTATTTAGATTCAGCAGTGGAGATAGATACACAGTTCTGCTTCTTTGAAGACCAACATACAAGTGATCGTCCTAGAAAATGACATGTGCCTGATGTAGACTTGCGATCCACCTTGTCACCAGCATAATCAGCATCCGAGAATCCAACCAGATCAAACTCTGAGCCCTTTGGATACCATAATCCTAGAGTTGGGGTGTAAGCCAAATATCGAAGAATTCACTTCATAGCTAAGTGATGCGATTCCTTTGGTGCCGCTTGGAATCGAGCACAGATGCAAACACTAAGCATAATATCTAGCCTAGATGCACATAGATAAAGTAAAGAACCAATCATGGAGCGGCATACCTTTTGATCGAACTCTTTACCATTGTCGTCGGGGCCCAGATGATGTTTGGCTGGCATTGGCGTCGTGAAGCCTTTGCAGTCTTGCATACCAAACTTCTTCAGGCAATCTTTGAGATACTTCTCTTGAGATATAAAGATGTCGTTGCGTTGCTGACGTATTTGAGGACCAAGGAAGAACTTCAGCTCACCCATCATGGGCATCTGATATTGCTCTTGCATCATATATCCAAACTCTTCACTGTATTTCTGATTGGTGCAGCCGAAGATATTGTCATCCACATATATTTGGCACACAAACAGTTCACCATCATATGTATTCATGAAGAGAGTGGGGTCGAGGGAACCAGATTTGAAGCCTTTGCTCTTCAGGAAGTCTCTGAGTGTGTCATACCAAGCCCGAGGGGCTTGTTTGAGCCCATACAATGCCTTGTTGAGCTTGTATACCATGTCAGGATGTTTTTGATCTTCAAAGCCAGGCGGTTGTGCAACGTACACTTCTTCTTAAATCTTGCCATTGAGAAAAGCGCTCTTCACATCCATTTGATATAGAAGTATGTTGTGGCCAGCAGTATGCGTATGGCTTCAAGTCTAGCCACAGGAGCAAATGTTTCATCGAAGTCAATCCCTTCAACTTGAGTGTATCCTTGAGCAACGAGACGAGCTTTGTTTCTGACAACTTGACCATGCTCATCTTGCTTGTTGTGATATATCCATTTGGTGCCTATTATATTGTGCTTACAAGGATCAGGACGCTTAACCAGTTCCCATACATTATTCAGCTCAAACTGTTGAAGCTCTTCTTGCATAGCTTGAATCCATTCAGGTTCCATGAAGGCTTCTTCAACTTTCTTGGGTTCTGTTATTGAGACGAATGCGAAGTGCCCATAGAAATTTTCTAGCTGTGTTGCCCTTGAATGAGTGAGTGGAGCTGGTGCATAGATGCTATCGATTATTCTCTCAATCTGCACTTCATTTACAACACGAGGATGTACAGGACGAAGATTTTGCTCTTGCTGATCATTTTCATTGTTAGAGGGATTGTCTTCAGGCTGAGCATTGTCTTCAGGTTGATCAGGTGCGGAGATGATAAGTTCTTCTTCGGGTTGAGCTTCAGACGGTATCATTTCTCCAGTTCCCATAAGTTTGATTGATTCACTGGATGGAACTTCATCTAGCACATTTGGCAAGTGCTCTCTTTGTGAGCCATTAGTTTCATTGAACCGCACATCCACTGTTTCAACCAATTTGTAATGAAAGAGATTGAAGACTCTGTAGGAGTGCGAATCCTTTCCATATCCAAGCATAAAACCCTCATGTGCTTTTGGTGCAAATTTTGAAGTGTGATGTGGATCCTTGATCCAGCACTTGGTGCCAAATACTCTGAAGTAACTGACATTTGGCTTCTTGCCAGTAAGGAGCTCATAGGATGTCTTATTCAGAAGCTTGTGAAGATAAATACGGTTGATGATATGGCATGTAGTGTCAGTGGCTTCAGGACAGAATTTTCTTGGAGTCTTGTATTCATCAAGCATCATCCGAGCCATCTCAATAAGTGTTCTGTTCTTGCGTTCGACGATGCCATTCTGCTGTGGCGTGTACAGAGCTAAGAATTCGTGTGTGATGCCCAAAGTATCAAGATATGTATCTAGGCCAGTGTTGAATTCAGTGCCATTGTCACTTCTGATGTGCTTTATCTTGGCGCCATAGTTGTTCATTGCTCGATTGGCAAAGCGACTGAAGACATCCTGCACTTCAGTCTTGTAAAGGATTATATGCACCCAAGTATATCTTGAATAATCATCAACAATGACAAAGCCATAGAGACAAGCAGTAGTAGTAAGAGTTGAGTAATGAGTTGGACCGAAAAGATCCATGTGTAGCAGTTCGAAGGGTTGAGTCGTTGTCATGATTATCTTCGAGGGATGCTTGGCACTCGTCATCTTTCCTGCTTCACAGGCACCGCATAAGTGATCCTTCTTGAACTTGACGCCCTCGATGCCTATGACATGCTTCTTCCTTGCAAGGGTGTGGAGGTTCCTCATGCCAGCATGCCCTAGCCTTCGATGCCAGAGCCAGCATTCAGAAGCTTTTGCTAGAAGACATACTGCAAGTTGTGGTCCTGCTGAGAAATCTACAACATACAAATCATCTTTTCGATACACTTCAAACACTAGAGACTTGTCAGATTCCATTAGTACAAGGCAACGATATTTTCCAAACATCACAATCATGTTTAAATCACAAAGCATTGAGACATACATTAAGTTGAAACCAAGGGATTCAACAAGCATGACTTTATCCATGTGTTGATCCTTTGAGATTGCAACTCTACCTAGACCCAATACCTTGCTTTTACCAGTGTCAGCAAATGTGATGTGACTTTTGTCTGATGGACGTAAAGTTGAGTCCATGAGAAGGCTTCGCTTGCCAGTCATGTGATTTGTACACCCACTATCAATAATCCATTCTGAAGCAGCTGGTGTCGTACCCTACAGTGCAGTTAGGGGGATAAGCTTCACGAAGAGAATTGTGAAGCAAAAACATTTGACGAACCAGTGGATTATTAAAGCTTAGATCGAGATTAGCACTGATAGGGAAAGTTGCAAGCGATTCAGAAACAAAGTACATAGTAAGACCATTTGGGAATTTGATCTTGTGCACTACAAGATGTTTAAGGTCCCCAGCAATAGTGTTAGACGATTTTGGTTTTCGGCTAGAGACCTTTCCTTGCAAAAGAGAGTTAAGCTTTCTTAGCCACCCACATCTTCAGGGGAGGCATTGAAGCAATAAGTCTAAGTGCAGCATCTGAGAACTTTGGCTTTGGAGCCCTAGCATAAAGTCTTGCAGGTGGACAATAGTATTCATAAGAATAAGCAGAATAGTTCTTGGTCTTATGAACATGGCGGTTTGATGAACCACACTCATTTGCGTTAGTGTGACTCAGGTGAGTCCTCTGTCTGTATGAAGCCTTTGGACCGTATGAAGCCTGTGGTCTGGGGTTTGTCTTCTTCACCTATGGTGTCATGATCACATTCACAGGAAGATTCTCCAAACACCTTTTCGGCACCGAGATCTTCTTCATAGGCGGTCCATTCCTGCAGTTAGTACCAATATACCTGGCAAACATTCACCATTCTGATTCTTAAACAGTTTATAGTTTGCATCAAAGGATTCATCAATAACAATGGGGTTAGCACAAGTGAAGCCAGATAGAGTGGATGGATCTACTGAAGGTTCCTTTGCAGCAACCCATGTGGTTTTGGGGTACTACTCAGGTTTCCAGTAAGAGCCATCAGCATTCATTTTCCTTACGAACCCAACACCCTCTTTCCTAGGGTTTCGGTTCAGGATCCACCTTTTGAGGACACCACATAGTGTCTGATGCCCTTTGAGACTTTTGTACATCCCTGTTTCAAGCAGTGTCTTCAACCTAGCATTCTCATCAGCAATAGCAGTGGTGTCTTCAGCACAGGGGTTAGTTTCCACATCAACAGTTGAAGATATTGCAACAGTAGCAGCAGTAGAACATTCAGCAACAGAAGTAGCGTTATCACGCTCAATGCATTTAAGACATGGTGGTTCAAATCCTTCCTTAGCCGAACTGATCTGTTCGGTGCGAAGTGACTCGTTTTCTTTTTGAAGATCTTCATGAGCCGCTCTCAATTTCTCGAGTTCTTCATGAGTTGTTGAGAGCGTTTCATGACGACTTTCAAGTTCCTCATACTTAATATGAAGATTTTTTATGCCTTCAATTAAGGACTGAGATCGAGTCATTTCAGTGTCCAACAAGTCATCGCTTTTGTCTAACAGTTTTTGAATATGTTCCATAGCTTTCTGTTGTTTAGTGACAAGGGAAGCAAGTTTTGCATAGCTGGGTCCAAATTCATCAGCAGATTCATCATTACTGGGTTCAGATAGATAGCATTCAATTACCTTAGCATCATTTTCCATAAGGCATGATGCAGAAGATGATGATTCTGGTTCAAATGTCATCGCTTTGAGTGACTCCTTAAATTCCTCGAACCGAGGATTATGACGAGTTCGATGACCCTCATAGACCTCAGAGAGACGGTCCCAGATGAGCTTTGCATGATCGAGATGCATGACATTCCTAAACTGATTTTGAGATAGACAGGAGCAGATGACGTCCTTCGCCGTGAGGTTGAGAAGAGTGTACTTGCGAATGTCATCAGCTTCCGCCATCTTGCACAGATCGGTCAGACCAATCTCAGTGTCACATCCCTAGCTTCTGGCATTGCACTAGGGTAACTTCATGTGTGCATCATGTTTAAACTTTGAAAGAAACTTGAAATGGGGATTGCCTAAACCCTAGCATTAAAGGAATTCACTAGGTTCAACCAAAATATTTCCAGTAAATCCAAATGGCTTTAAAAAAATGTTCATCATTCTTGGAAAAAGCTGGAAATAGTAACCGGAGGTGATGCACATTTTTGCATGACATATTTGGGCTCTGGATTAAATCATACCCTATTTGCATTTGGGCATTTAAATGCTATTAAATATTTTAAATGCTCAAATAATCATAAACTAAAATGTTTACTGTAGGATATATTCCCAACAGTGATCATGAGTAGTTTCATGATTTTTGGAAGTGTCTAAGCATTTTTAATAAAGCCCTAAAGACTACAGAATAATAGAAAACCAAATTAAAACAGAAATCAGAGAGGGAGAGAGAACTACCTGGGCCAAATTACCTGGCCTTCCAGCCCACCTAGTGGCCCAGGTGGCGGCCCAGCCCACCAAGGGCTCCCGTGTATTCTCCTTCCTCTGCTAGAAGTTCCGAGGCGCGTGGCCACCGCACGCCGGCACGCGCACGGCCACCTCCTGCGTGCTTGCCGCTGCTAGAGTCGTCCCCGAGCGCCACGCACTTCCCCTAGACCGCCTGCACCTCTCCTCTCTCCCCCTCGAGCACTCTTCCCTCCTGTGCCTCTTTCCCACGCGACCACCGAGCATTGTCATCGCCACCGACGAGCGCAACCGCGGCCATCGCCTCCCACTCGCTTCTCTATGATGTCCAAAGGCTCCGCCTCGACGCCATGGAGCCCCAAGACGAAGCACGCGCCCGCGGAGCGCCCTAAGCGACGCCATCATACTCGCTGTCAGACGCCGGAGATCCGTTTCGCCGCCCCGCTCACTCCGGCGCCTCCCCGAGCTCGCTGACCCTCCCTACATGATCGCCGTGAGCTCCAGTCCTTTCCCCCTTAACCACGTTGTTGTTTTCGTCCCGTAGCCACTGCCCTGCGAGTAACCGGAGCCGCCGTCCGCCATGGACGTTGAGCCACTCGCTCCCGAGCTTCGCTTGCTCGCCCTAGTGGCGCAGACATGCTCCTGGTGACCCCACGACGCCGTCTATGCCTTTGGTTGAGCTCCCCGTGCTCCGCCACGCCGCGCCCGTGCAAACCCGTAGCTGCGCCGCCGCCAAAGCTCGTCGCCGGCGAGATTCCGGCCGCCCCGCGACCCCCTGTCTGGCCCATTGGATGCGCCCGAGCAAGGGCTTCTCCTCGATGCTTTCTGCACGACAAACCGCGGCCCCTGACGATTTTCCGACGCACATCCACCGCGGCAAATGGTCGCTGGCGCCTGAACGCCAGCGAGCCGACGTGGCAACATCGTTAACTGCTAATGACGGGGCTAACTAACCCCTTCTCTCACTGACTACTGAGCCCCATGCCCTTAACTAACACCAGTTTAATTTCTACTTAGTTTTATTTAAACACATTCGACCCCGCCCGTCAGTTGACCCGCTGACGTCATCGTTGACTGGCCCCACCTGTCTATGAGACAAACTGGCACCGGGTCACTGACCAGTTGGCCCCATTGGTAAGGTTTGACCTAGACCAACCCCTGTTGACCTGCTGACGTCGTCATGATGTGATGCTGCTCCAGTAATTGATTTTCTGGATTTAAAATAAATCAGGAAATTCCAGAAAACAGTTTAAACTTCTAAAAATCATAGAAATTCAACTGTAAGTCCAAATGAAACAATTTATATATGAAAAATTATCAGAAAAATTCAAGGAATCAATCTGTAGCATTTTCATGCATGTTTGAGCAAGTTAACCTCACTGTTTAGGATGAAACATGATTAGGGCAAATTTCATAATAGGTTTGGAGTTGGAATTTGATATAGTTTTGAATTCCACTTCAATTTAAATGACTTTCTGTTGCATTAGCCCAAATCACAACATATTGCCATGTCATGATCATGCATCATATTGTTGCATTGCATTGATTGTATTCTTCCTTGTTTGCCGGTAGACGTTGTTTCCGACGACGTGATCGATGACACCGATGAAGAGCTATTCTATCTTCAAAAGTGCCAGGAAAGCACAACCCCCTTCTTCATTCCGATACAATCCCACTCTCTCGCTCCTGCTCTCTTTTACTGCATTAGGACAACAACAATTCATGTGTTACTTGTTGCAGTAGTTGAACCCCTTATCCTCTGCACGACCTGTCATTGCCACAGTAAATAGATGAAACCCACTAGCATGAGTAGGAGTTGTTTGAGCCCTGATGTGCCTACTCATTCATGTTTGTTTGTCATGCCTGCTATTGCATAGAGTTGTGTTAGGTCTGGTTCATCGGGGATGAATCAGAGGTGTGTAAACATGTCCTACGGTGTGTGAGCTAAGTGTGTGAACATGATTTGGTAAAGGTAGCGGTGGGAGGCCATGTAGGAGTACATGGTAGGTTGTATCACTGAAACCGTCCTCAGGAACTGAGTTCTGTGTTTTTGATCCATGAAACAGCTACTACCACACATTGGGCCCTGAAATATGACCCCGCTCAACTTATTGACCCCTCTCGTCCTCTGTCCAGGAGTTGCAACTAGTTTCTGGTGTCTGTAGGTTATGTGTTGGCGGCCGTGCATAGCGCTGACCCTAGGGGTGGGCTATGATGCGGTAGATACACTATGGCCGGGTATGTCGGGCGCCCGTTTGGCGTCTTGGGACCCTATACACATCGTTTGGGGCCGTTGAGGACACCCCGGCCGGATTTCCTTGCGGATGGAACCCAAATAGGCGATAAACCTGGACTCGAGACTTGTGTGGTTAGTCAGATCGTGGTCTACACCCATGTCGGCTTTCGCTTGAAGTCTGCCGAGCACATGTCGTGTGCAGACGCTAAGTGGTGGAAACATGTGTGACGAAGTACACCCCTGCCGGGTTATAAATGATCTATTCGAATAGCCGTGTTCGTGGTAAAGGACTTCTGGGTTGCCTATAACAGTTCATAGACAAGTGGAAGTGGATACTCTAGAACTCGCAAGATAAGTGTGAGTGCTATGGATGGCTTTCTCATAGGGAGACGGGAGCGGATCCATAGTGGTGTATTGAATGGTGAATATGTGGACTCGTGTGCGCCACCTCAAAAGAGTTGCTTGCAGTCGTAGTTCAGGTTAGCCACTGAGTCAAAGCTGGCTTGCTGTAGTCAAACTCCACCACCCCCCTTGTTGATACCGATGCATTTGTAGCTAGTTCTGATGTAAGTCTTGTTGAGTTCCTTTGTACTCACATTTGCTTAATTTATATTTTGCAGAGAGACTTCAGTCTTTCTAGTATTTCCGTGTGCACTTCGACGTTTAGCTTGCTACCTCAGCTACGATCTTGTGCCCTCGGCAGGATCTGGTAGATAGTCAGGCTTCTTAGCCTTTTTCATTTGTAGATGTCTGTTAGCAGACATGTTAAGCTTCCGCATGTGCTTGAATTGTATGCTATGATTGTTGGGTCATGAGACCCATGTTTGTAATATCTCGCTCCTCGGAGCCTAATGAATAAATGTTTGAGTCATAGAGTCTTGTTGTGATGCCATGTTGTATTTACACATGTCGAGCATATTGTGTGTATGATTGAAATGCTTGGTATGTGGGGGATCCGACAATCTAGTTGTTTATCCTTGGCAGCCTCTCTTATGGGGAAATGTAGTCTTGTGCTTCCATGAGCCATAGTAGTCCGCTACAGCCCGGTTCACCGGAGTCCTGTTAGCCCAGCACTACTACTCAGGAGACTTGACTGGCCGGCATGTGTTTCACTTCGTTCCTATGTCTGTCCCTTCGGGGAAATGTCACGCGGTAACATCCGGAGTCCTACCTAGCCTGCTACAGCCCGGGTTCCCGGAGTCCTGTTAGCCCAGTGCTATAGCCCGAATTCATACGTTGCTGACCGACATGCTCGATGTGATCCATGTATGCCTGTCCCCATAGGTTGGTGCCACTTTGGGTTCACGACTAGCCATGTCGGCCCGGGTTCCCTGTCATATGGATGCTAGCGACACTATCATATACGTGAGCCAAAAGGCGCAAATGGTCCTGGGCCATGGTAAGGCGACACCCGTGGGAATACCGTGCGTGAGGCCGCAAAGTGATATGAAGTGTTACCGGCTAGATCGATGTGACTTGGAATCGGGGTCCTGACAGCTTTGGTATCAGAGCCTGACTGCCTGTAGGATTGCCAAGCCAAACTGGTCGAAGTTGAGTCTAGAAATTCTTTAGCTATATAAGGGAATTGATTGGGGATGGGAACGTAAGGCTCTTTTTACTCCTTTACCTTATGTCCTTCTGATCTGAGTCAACCTCTTCTTTTCTACGGGGTTAAGAAACAAGGCTTTCTCATCTATCTATCAGGATGACGTGTTACTAACCCGTTGACTTATAGGATTGATGGATTCATGTCGCAGTTCAGTTTCCAGTACTTCCGTGTGTTCATAATTGCTCTCGGAACCTTGATATTATGATGTTGGGTGGTTATGCCACCATTTTGCAGGATGTCTCAAATCTTTTGAGCATTTATAGCCGTTATGTTGTTCGAGTCATCCCAGGTTTCTAAGTAGTCTGATGCATTTGCAAACCCCTTCCTCCTGTTCCTGATGTCCAATTGGGCCAGATTAATCACACTAATCGGTGAGTTGAGTTACTCTGTTGCCTCGACATATATGTTGGAGCTATTTTTATGGCCCTAGGTGTTTTAGGGAGTCACCTAGTGATCTAGCCATGTTTTGTATCCCTAGTGTGTGATTCTGGCCACTATTCTCGAAAGCATCCCGTGATGCCATGTAGTAGCAGGTACTCTATTCATGGGTTCTTGAACCCGAGATTCACCCTACTTACCTCATGTTGATAGTGTTGCTAGTTCCTTTAGGATATTAGTAACCTTGTGACAGTCCTCGAGGTCCGTGGTATTTCCTTCTTCCAAATACCATGAACCATTAAGGCAGAAGTTCTTTGAACAAAAATATCACAATCAGAGTACTCTTGAGGAGTTCTCCATTCATAATTGTGATTCTGCCAGATCTACCTTTCTGCATGGGTTATCTGGAAGAAACTTGTTGAACTTGGTTCGACATATTAATCTATGCATCCACAACTCAGAAAGATATATGTACTCTTGAGTTGTCCGTCTTCAATTATATTTCGACCATCGTGTATCAATTGATAGTCAGAAGTAATTGTGCATCCATGTTATCGATGTTTATTATTCTCGTGGTCCGTTAAGCCACTCTATTCCGGAATGACTAGGAGAAACAAACTCCAGTACCTCATCCATTTCTAGGATTGGGTCAGAGTAGTTGTATCCCGCAGATCAAAATGCCAATCTAGCTTTTGTTCTGTTCTACCCTGGAGTATTACCATCCTATGTCAAGAATGTCATGAGAATTGTACCACCTCCTACGAATTCTTGATTTAGTGATACTTCTTGCCATCATTGTTCATTCCTCGGTTCCGTGTTGTTGTAACCGGAATACGGACAAGTGAACCGTGATGTGTGAAATAAATACTCCTCGCAACTAGTTGCTTGGTAGTAAATGGGCAATATTCTCATTCTTAGCATGTTGGTTATTGAATCATCATTCTAAGATAGATTGTGCTACCTAGTCCTTATTTCAAGTGCACTCTTCGATCAATGAGTTAGGATTACTCAATTCCTTACTTATTTGATCATATCATCTTGCTCTGAGAAGCAAGATTGTTCTCGAGCTTAATAACATATTGGTGGTTTGTGATATTCCGGATATCTTCTTAGAAGTATTACCAGGTTGTCACCTGACCGCTATGTTGAGTTCGTGATCAAATTGGTTTCTTATAAACCACCCCTTTCTCCAAGAATCCGTGTTGGATACCCCTGAGCTAGTTGGTTAAGCTAAACAACAACCTGGAGAGTTGGAATATGAAAGCTTGTCCGGCTCAGTTCATTCCAAAGGGATATCCATTGTGTGTGTGTGTGTGTGTTGAAGAAAGATGATATTTTCATCGACTGTTCCTCGGGATCGGTTGTTGAATCTATCGTCTTGTCCAAACCTTGATTTGAGTGTGGGCTATCGTCAAGTCCAATGAGAACCAACGATGTTCATAATGTCGCCTTACTCGTGGGTTTCCTCGAGCATACACCGTTATATCTTTTTGGGTCTGACCAATGCTATCACCTTGTTCACATAATTATGGAATTCCATCTTCACGGAAATCTGGATGACCTGTTGTTGAGCCCATCGACAATATTTTCATCTTATCCATGATTCATGTTGAACATTAAGCTAGTGTTGGAAACTTTTGAAAGCATTTCTTCATGCTAGCTCATGAAGCATATGTTTGGTATAAGAAGTGACTTCCTCTAGTTCACGTGCATTTGAAGCAAGTTGCCGCCATGAATTTGGGAAAGTTTGTTTCGCTTTCTCTGGAATCATCCCAAGTCAGTCATGCATATGTGCGAAGTATTCTGTGGTCTGGAGACTTGCAACCTTCATTCTATATGAATCCCTAGCACACCAAGCCACTGATTGATTTGTTCAAGGAGAAGAAGTTTCTTCTTAAGAGCTAGACTTACACAAGGACTTCAATATCCTCGATGATGGTTCCCCATTTGGACTCGGTAGTGTTTTATTATAAGACTACTATGTGGTCATGCATGTCTGGGACAGCGTGTTCACATGTTTGTAGCAAAACCAACTCATGTTTTGGAGCTTACTATCGTAGTTCATTTTCTGAGAATCTCGCAACGTCATCTCGTCGGTTTGTGTTGCAAACTTTCTTTTCTAGACATGTTGTCTGATATATCCTATTACCAACAAGATCTGAATCTCAGGCAGATATGATGGTTGGAACTTTTCCAGGATCTATGATGTAGGTCCCGACAGGGTTGATGTTCTGGCCGACACACCTAGCCGGAAGGTCTGTCATTATAGTATCGTGCCCATTTTTCCATGAGGATTTCGTGCGACTTATTATAGAAGTTGTTCCTTAGGAATCCTTGTGCTCTCAGTTTCTTCGATGATTCTACAACCATTGAAACATTGGAAACACTCTCGACTATTGAGTTTTGCCCCAGTTACCAGAATCATTCCCAGCATTTGCATTTTGTTCCCAGCTTGCACCTCAGTAGTAGTTGTCCAGGATCATCTTCAAAGGTGGATTTACCATGGGTCCCATCCATTTCCGGTGATCAGCAAAAGTCATCCATTACATTGTCTTCAACAAGGTAGTCCACATCATCTATTCTAGTCAGGGTATGCCATTTCTTCGAGCTCTTTCAAACAATCAATTGTAAATTGCCTTAAGCTGATATGAAGAGTTTCAATGATCTATGGATCAAAAGTAATTCTTTTTGCCACTTAAGGGAACAATCCAACGAGTCACCTTTCCCAAGGTGTCCCGTTACAGGATCATGCAATTATTTCCTCGCCACCTTGACACCATCCACCATCTTTCTAAGCGTGGAATTGCTGCCCACAAATCAAGCCCCGTCATTTGTTCTTCCATCCCTCTCGATGTGTTCTGTGTCTCAACTCAAGATGTTTCAACATCTCATTCCGCGAGTGGATCTTGTATAGCTCGATCTTCGAGAAGATCAATCTTAGTATAGTTTCTTTTTGTCGTCATCGCGTGGATGAAGATCTCAAAAGCGAGGATGTCAAGATCGACGTATGCAACGAATCAACAACCTTTTGAGGTGCAACCTGGATCATGAAGATCATGTTGGTCTTGTGCCCCCCCTTCCTTCCTACCTCACGTCTTGAATCTCGGGCCGAGATTCTTGTTTAGTGGGGGTGAGTTTTCACATCCTAGCTTCTGGCATTGCACTAGGGTAACTTCATGTGTGCATCATGTTTAAACTTTGAAAGAAACTTGAAATGGGGATTGCCTAAACCCTAGCATTAAAGGAATTCACTAGGTTCAACCAAAATATTTCCAGTAAATCCAAATGGCTATAAAAAATGTTCATCATTCTTGGAAAAAGCTGGAAATAGTAACCAGAGGTGATGCACATTTTTGCATGACATATTTGGGCTCTGGATTAAATCATACCCTATTTGCATTTGGGCATTTAAATGCTATTAAACATTTTAAATGCTCAAATAATCATAAACTAAAATGTTTAGTGTAGGATATATTCCCAACAGTGATCATGAGTAGTTTCATGATTTTTGGAAGTGTCTAAGTATTTTTAATAAAGCCCTAAAGACTACAGAATAATAGAAAACCAAATTAAAACAGAAATCAGAGAGGGAGAGAGAACTACCTGGGCCAACTTACCTGGCCTTCCAGCCCACCTAGTGGCCCAGCTGGCGGCCCAGCCCACCAGGGCCTCCTGTGTCTTCTCCTTCCTCTGCCAGAAGGACCGAGGCGCGTGGCCACCACACGCCGGCACGCGCACGGCCACCTCCTGCCTGCTTGCCGCTGCTGGAGTCGTCCCCGAGCGTCACGCACTTCCCCTCGACCGTCTGCACCTCTCCTCTCTCCCCCTCGAGCACTCTTCCCTCCTCCGCCTCTTTCCCACGCGACCACCGATCGCTGTCGTCGCCGCCGACGAGCGCAACCGCGGCCATCGCCTCCCCCTCACTTCTCTGTGTTGTCCAGAGGCTCCGCCTTGATGCCATGGAGCCCCAAGACGAAGCACGCACCCGCGGAGCGCCCTAAGCGACGCCATCATCCTCATCCTCGCCGTCGGACGCCGGAGATCCGTCTCGCCGCCCCGCTCACTCCGGCACCTCCCCGAGCTCGCTGACCTTCCCTACATGATCGCCGTGAGCTCCCGTCCTTCCCCCCTTAACCATGTCGTCGTTTTCGTCCCGTAGCCACTGCCCTGCGAGTAACCTGAGCCGCCGTCCGCCATGGACGTTGAGCCACACGCTCCCGAGCTTCGCTTGCTCGCCCTAGTGGCACAGACGTGCTCCTGGTGACCCCACGACGCCGTCTATGCCTTTGGTTGACCTCCCTGTGCTCCGCCACGCCGCGCCCGTGCAAACCCGTAGCTGCGCCGCCGCCAAAGCTCATCGCCGGTGAGATTCCGGCCGCCCCGCGACCCCCTGTCTGGCCCATTGGATCTGCTCGAGCAAGGGCTTCTCCCTGATGCTTTCTGCACGACAAACCGCGGCCCCTGGCGATGTTCCGACGCACGTCCGCCGAGGCAAATGGTCGCCGGCGGCTGAACGCCGGCGAGCCGATGTGGCAACATCGTTAACTGCTAATGACGGGGCTAACTAACCCCCTCTCTCACTGACTATTGAGCCCCACGCCCTTAACTAACACCAGTTTAATTTCTGCTTAGTTTTATTTAAACACATTCGACCCCGCCCGTCAGTTGACCCGCTGACGTCACCGTTGACTGGCCCCACCTGTCTGTGAGACAAACTGGCACCGGGTCACTGACCAGTGGGCCCCATTGGTAAGGTTTGACCTGGACCAGCCCCTGTTGACCTGCTGACGTCGTCATGACGTGATGCTGATGCAGTAATTGATTTTCTAGATTTAAAATAAATCAGGAAATTCCAAAAAATAGTTTAAACTTCTAAAAATCATAGAAATTCAACCGTAACTCCAAATGAAATAATTTATATATGAAAAATTATCAGAAAAATTCAAGGAATCCATTTGTACCATTTTCATGCATGTTTTAGCAAGTTAACCTCACTGTTTAGGATGAAACATGATTAGGGCAAATTTCATAATAGGTTTGGAGTTGGAATTTGATATAGTTTTGAATTCCACTTCAATTTAAATGACTTTCTGTTGCATTAGCCCAAATCACAACATATTGCCATGTCATGATCATGCATCATATTGTTGCATTGCATTGATTGTATTCTTCCTTGTTTGCCGATAATTGCACCCTCTCAGCAGACGTTGTTTCCGACGACGTGATCGATGACACCGATGAAGAGCTATTCTATCTTCAGAAGTGCCAGGCAAGCACAACCCCCTTGTTCATTCCGATACAATCCCACTCTCTCGCCCCTTCTCTCTTTTACTGCATTAGGACAACAACAATTCATTTGTTACTTGTTGCGGTAGTTGAACCCCTTATCCTCTACATGACCTGTCATGGCCACAGTAAATAGATGAAACCCACTAGCATGAGTAGGAATTGTTTGAGCCCTGATGTACCTACTCATTCATGTTTGTTTGTCATGCCTGCTATTGCATAGAGTTGTGTTAGGTCTGGTTCATCGGGGATGAATTGGAGGTGTGTAAACATGTCCTACGGTGTGTGAGCTAAGTGTGTGAACACGATTTGGTAAAGGTAGCGGTGAGAGGCCATGTAGGAGTACATGGTGGGCTGTCTCACTGAAACCGTCCTCAGGAACTGAGTTCTGTGTTTGTGATCCATGAAACAGCTACTACCACAAATTGGGCCCTGAAATATGACCCCGCTCGACTTATTGACCCCTCTCGTCCTCTGTCCAGGAGTTGCAACTAGTTTCTGGTGTTTGTAGTTTATGTGTTGGCGGCCGTGCATAGCGCTGACCCTAGGGGTGGGCTATGATGCGGTAGATACACTATGGCCGGGTATGTCGGGCGCCTGTTTGGCGTCTCGGGACCCTGTACACATCGTTTGGGGCCGTTGAGGACACCCCGGCCGGATTTCCTTGCGGATGGAACCCGAATAGGCAATAAACCTGGACTAGAGACTTGTGTGGTTAGTCAGGTCATGGTCTACACCCACGTTGGCTTTCGCTTGAAGTCTGCCGAGCACATGTCGTGTGCAGACGCTAAGTGGTGGAAACATGTGTGATGAAGTACACCCCTGCAGGGTTACAAATGATCTATACGAATAGCCGTGTCCGCGGTAAAGGACTTCTGGGTTGCCTATAACAGTTCATAGACAAGTGGAAGTGGATACTCTAAAACTCGCAAGATAAGTGTGAGTGCTATGGATGGCCTTCTCGTAGGGAGACGGGAGCGGATCCATAGTGGTGTATTGAATGGTGAATATGTGGACTCGTGTGCGCCACCTCAAAAGAGTTGCTTGTAGTCGTAGTTCAGGTTAGCCACTGAGTCAAAGCTGGCTTGCTACAGTCAAACTCCACCACGCCCGCTTGTTGATACCGATGCATTTGTAGCTAGTTCTGATGTAAGTCTTGCTGAGTACCTTTGTACTCACGTTTGCTTAATTTATATTTTGCAGAGATACTTCAGTCTCGCTAGTAGTTCCGTGTGGACTTCGACGTTTTGTTTGCTACCTCAGCTACGATCTTGTGCCCTCGGCAGGATCTGGTAGATAGTCAGGCTTCTTAGCCTTTTTCATTTGTAGATGTCTGTACTCAGACATGTTAAGCTTCCGCATGTGCTTGAATTGTATGCTATGATTGTTGGGTCATGAGACCCATGTTTGTAATATCTCGCTCCTCGGAGCCTAATGAATAAATGTTTGAGTCATAGAGTCTTGTTGTGATGCCATGTTGTATTTACACATGTCGAGCATATTGTGTGTATGATTGAAATGCTTGGTATGTGGGGGATCCGACAATCTAGTTGTTTATCCTTGGCAGCCTCTCTTATGGGGAAATGTAGTCTTGTGCTTCCATGAGCCATAGTAGTCCGCAATAGCCCGGTTCACCGGAGTCCGGTTAGCCCAGCACTTCTACTCAGGACACTTGACTGGCCGGCATGTGTTTCACTTCGTTCCTGTGTCTGTCCCTTCGGGAAAATGTCACGTGGTAACATCCGGAGTCCTGCCTAGCCTGCTACAGCCCGGGTTCCCGGAGTCCTGTTAGCCCAGTGCTACAGCCCGGATTCACACGCTGCTGACCGACATGCTCGATGTGATCCATGTATGCTTATCCCCATAGGTTGGTGCCGCTTTGGGTTCACGACTAGCCATGTCAGCCCGGGTTCCCTGTCATATGGATGCTAGCGACACTATCATATACGTGAGCCAAAAGGCGCAAACGGTCCCGGGCCATGGTAAGGCGACACCCATGGGAATACCATGCGTGAGGCCGCAAAGTGATATGAAGTGTTACTGGCTAGATCGATGTGACCTGGAATCGGCTTCCTGACACTCATTGACGGTCCATAGCTCGCTGTTTGTTGCCATGAGGCGCTTCTTCATCATGGCCTTCCACTTGGGATACTCGTGACCGTCAAAGATGGGGCATGGCACAGTCTTCATACCTGTGGTCGACATAACTAAAATTGTAGGCGGTTATACCAAAATCACACAGAACATGGGAGTACCTTGCTCTGATACCAATTGAAATTGCGTTATATCGACTAGAGGGGGGTGAATCGGCGATCTTTATGAAAGTCTTCAAAACATGGAAGTTTCAAAGACAAATGATAGAAATGAACCTATTTCCATGCAGCGGAAGGTAGACTACACTAGACAGACAATAGTCAAGCATTCAATGAAGTGAAACCACAATGACTAATAGTAGCTAGGCAATAAGGATTAGGTACATAGTGAAGACAAATAGATAAAGCAAATAGGCACTGACTTTACAAGAGCCAACTGTAAATAAAGAGATGAGAAGAATAGAACCAGTGTGCGTGACGAAGACAAAGGTTTGGTAGACCAGTTCCAATTGATGTGATAGTTGTACGTCTGGTTAGGGCGGATAGGTATTTAAACCTGAGAACACTTAATCCCGGACACTTAGTCCTGAGCACGCAGCTCAGAACACTTAGTCCTCACCGTATTCCCCTCGAGCTAAGGTCACACAGACCTCGCCCAATCACTCTGGTAAGTTGTAACGCCCCGAGACCGATGTGCCAGGTGTCCTCCAATTATTCGTTGTTGTTGCCTTGTCATTGCTTGCATGTCATGCATTGCATATCATGTCATCATATGCATTTCATTTGCATACGTGTTCGTCTCATGCATCCGAGCATTTTCCCTGTAGTCCGTTTTGCATTCCGGCGCTCCGTTCTCCTCCGGTGGTCCTTTCTACCTTTCTTTCGTGTCTGGGGGTTAAACATTTCCGGATTGGACTGAGACTTGCCAAGCGGCCTTGGTTTACTATCGGTAGACCGCCTGTCAAGTTTCGTACCATTTGGACTTCGTTTGATAATCCAACGGTTAACCGAGGGACCGAAAAGGCCTCGTGTGTGTTGCAGCCCAACACCCATCCAAAGTGGCCCAAAACCCACCTAAACCTCCTCCATCATCTCGGTCGTTCGATCACGATCGCGTGGCCGAAAACCGCACCTCATTTGGACTCTCCTAGCTCCCTCTACCTATAAATATGTGATCCCCTCCGAAATTCACGGTTCTTCTCCCCCCCTAAACCCTAGATCTATCTTCCCCGTCGCCGCCGGACGAAAACCCTCAGCCCATACATGTCCGTCTCAACCTCCGCCGCCGTCCGTGCCAATGGCCTCACGCCACCTGTCCTTCGCGCGCCGTCCACCGCGCAGGGGCCCGCCGGAGCCCATCGCGAGCCCGCCGTGGGCCGCATCGGGCCTAGGTCGAGCCGCCCACGCGCCGCCGCCCAGCGCCTGGCTCCCGCTCGTCTGCCTCCTTCCTCTGAAGCCCCGCGCCGCCTTGGACTCCGGCAGCCGGCGAGGAGCTTCGCCGGAGAGCCCTCTCCGTCGGCCCGCACCTCCGTCGGGACCAGGTCCGTCGCCGCCCTCTCCTTCGCTTCTCCCCTCGCCCCTCACCATCTCCCTCTCACCCGCAGGTGCTACAAGACCGAGGAGCTCGAGCCCCGCAGCCATGGACGCCGCCGCCCACTCCAGCCGGCGAGCGTGCCGCCGCACCTACCATGGCCCCGCCGACCTCCTCCGCCCACGCCATGATCGGATCCGAGGTCCTCGCGGCCGGATCCGCCCGTTCCACGCCTCCCCGCACCTCCCCGGTGGCTCCCTCACCCTCCGGCGGCCTTCTCCCTCTTCTCCAGCGAGGATTCCGGTGATCCTCGATTTCCGCGCCGGATGAACCCTAGATCTGTTTCTCGGAGGTATAAGTTCCACTAAGCCCCCGAAATTCCCAGATTCATATGCTAATGTTCATCGCATCGTAACTTTGCATCCGTAGCTCCGATTAATGCATATTGCATATCAAAATGTTCGTCTCAGAGAGTACATCATTTCATCTCATTGCATAATTTTCATATGAGTCCATCTTGATGCCCGAAATGCTGTTAGAAGAGTGCTACTTGAGATAATTGTCAGATCTGCTGCTCCAATTAGATATTTGTCATTTTTGCCATGATTATTGTGTGCATGATATACCCATGAGCTCTACATGTGTTTTGTTATATGCCATGCCATCTTTCCAGAGGTGCAACCCATGTATTTTTGTGATGTGTGTGGTGACTAGCACAAGCTTGCAAAGTGAGGCACTTGGTAATGCTGATTTCAGGGACTTAGCATTTCCACCAAGTCCTTGACCTGTTTATCTCATTTGGCCATATGTTCATGTTGTTTCCTAGTGGTCCGTGCCTCTTTTGAGGATGATCAGTAAGGATGTTTTGTTAATATTGTAGTGCTATATCCATCCATGTCTTTGTTTGCAATTATGGAGCACCCTAGCTTGAGTCAATCGAGCTCTACTTTTGCTACTTCGTGAATCTGCGCAGATTGTCTACTTGTTAGCGATTTTGCCGAGGATGTTGTAGTTGATCCGTGCATGCTATGCTATTGTTCTTGCCATGTATAGCTTGTATTTTGTGTATTCTTGATGGGTGTATGCTTAGATTATCATTACATGCTATGTAGTGAGTGCATCGAGCTCGTAAACATGCCTACTTGATATCTGTTTCAGCATGTTCCAGTTTTCACTAAGTCTGTGATCTGATTATGTTTTTGCCATGTTCACATGCTTGCAATTGTATTTGCTGATCCCTTTTGGCTCAAGGTCACAAACGGATTTTTGTTAAGCCCTTTGAGTAGCTCCATGACATGCTTTCCTTTGCCATGTTCAGGCCCTGTAGGATATAGTTTTCATGCTCCAAAGTGTGCTACCTGATCTGAAATTCCAGGCTTGTGTTAATTTCACTAAGTCTGAAATCTGTTTACCAAATGCATTTTTGCCATGCTTGTTTGGACCTGTTAATGGATGAATTCGCCGTAGCTCAGTCCTAGACTTTTGTGAAGCATCATGAATGGATTCCTGCCATGTATTTTGATGCCATGTTTGGGTGCTGTAGCATGTTCATCTTGTTGCATTTAGATGGTCACTTGCTGTATATCGCAGACCGGTGCCATATTTGTTTTGCTCGCCATTTCCAAACCGTGACTCCGATTCCAGTGTTCTCTATATCATTTTCAAGCGATTTCATCTCACCTTTCCAGTGGAACACTTGGATTTCCGAGTTGAGGCCAGGTTCATTCTTTCCCTTGCAAATCATGCATATGCATCGCATACCGCATCCCGCATATCATATCATGTTCATGTGTGGTTTGTTTACTTTGTTGTGTGCTTCTTTCCGGTGTTGCATCTTCGGGTTGGTACCGATTACGTCACGTTTGTGAGGACCCGTTCGTCTACACCCGTTTATCTTCTTCATGTACTAGTTCTTCTTCCTTGCGGGATTTCAGGCAAGATGATCATACCCTTGAAATCACTTCTATCTTTGCTTGCTTAGTTGCTCGCTCTTTTGCTATGCCTATGCTGCGATACCTACCACTTGCTTATCATGCCTCCCATATTGTTGAACCAAGCCTCTAACCCACCTTGTCCTAGCAAACCGTTGTTTGGCTATGTTCCCGCTTTGCTCAGCCCCTCTTATAGCGTTGTTAGTTGCAGGTGAAGATTGAAGTTTGTTCCATGTTGGAACATGGAGATGTTGTTCCTTGTTGGAACATGTTTACTCGTTGGGATATCACAATATATCTTATTTAATTAATGCATCTATATACTTGTTAAAGGGTGGAAGGCTCGGCCTTATGCCTGGTGTTTTGTTCCACTCTTGCCGCCCTAGTTCCCATCATATTGGTGTTATGTTCCTGGATTTTGCGTTCCTTACGCGGTTGGGTTATAATGGAACCCCTTGACAGTTCGCTTTGAATAAAACTCCTCCAGCAAGGCCCAACATTGGTTTTACCATTTGCCACCTAGCCTCTTTTTCCCTTGGGTTAGGCAGCCCAAGGGTCATCTTTATTTTAACCCCCCCCCCGGGCCAGTGCTTGTCTAAGTGTTGGTCCGAAATGGGTAGCCTGCGGGGCCACCTCGAGGAAACTTGAGGGCTGGTTTTACTCGTATCTTGACCTATCCGGTGTTTCCCTGAGAATGAGGTATGTGCAGCTCCCATCAGGATATCGGCACATCGGGTGGCTTTGCTGGACTTGTTTTACCATTGTCGAGGATGTCTTGTAGAACCGGGATACCGAGTCTGATCGGAATGTCTCGGGAGGAGGTCTATTCCTTCGTTGACCGTGAGAGCTTGTCATGGGCTAAATTGGGACACCCCTGCAGGGTTTTGAACTTTCGAAAGCCGTGCCCGCGGTTATGGGCAGATGGGAATTTGTTAATGTCTGGTTGTAGAAAACCTGAAGATGACCTTGATTAAAATGCATCAACCGCATGTGTAACCATGATGGTCTCTTTCCGGTGGAGTCCGGGAAGTGAACACGGTGTTGGAGTTATGCTTGACGTAGGTTGCTCTAGGATCACTTCTTGATCATAGTTTCCTCGATCGTGCTTTGCCTTCTCTTCTCGCTCTCTTTTGCGTATGTTAGCCACCATATATGCTAGTCGCTTGCTGCAGCTCCACCTCATACCTTTTACCCTACCTATAAGCTTAAATAGTCTTGATCGCGAGGGTGCGAGATTGCTGAGTCCCCGTGGCTCACAGATACTTCCAAAACCAGCTTGCAAGTGCCGTTGAACCGTGCAGATGACGCAACCAAGCTCAAGGAGGAGCTCGATGAAGATCTTGCCCTTTGTGTTGTTTCATTCTAGTTGATCAGTAGTGGAGCCCAGTTGGGGTCGATCGGGGACCTTTGTCGCATTTGGGGTTCTCCTTTTATTTTGGTTCCATAGTCGGACCTTGGTTGTATCTGGATGATGTAATGCTTTATTCATGTAATTGTGTGAAGTGGCGATTGTAAGCCAACTATGTATCTTTTCCCCTATTGTATTACATGGGTTGTTTGCGAAGATTACCTCACTTGCGACATTGCTTTCAATGCGGTTCTGCCTCTAAGTCGTGCTTCGACACGTGGGAGATATAGCCGCATCGAGGGCGTTACATAAGTCTTCAAGGTGAACTTCCAAACCTTCACAGACTTCGTTCACCGGCGATCCACAATGACTCTTGGATGCTTAGAACGCGACGCCTAACCGGCTGGAGGATTCACAGTCCTCAAGTGTAATAAGTCTTCAGATCACACAGACAAGAAGACTTAAGTGATGCCTAACACTCTTTGGCTCTGGGTGGTTAGGGCTTTAACCTCTCAAGGAATTCTCTCTCAAAGGCTTCGAGGTGGGTTGCTCTCAAATGACAAATGCCATACTTTAACTCTGAACAGCCAACCATTTATGGTTGTAGGGGGTGGGCTATTTATAGCCACTAGGCAACCCGGCCTGATTTGTCCGAAATGACCCTAGGTCACTAAGGAACTGCCACGTGTTCCAACGGTCAGATTTCAAACACACACGACAACTTTACTTGGGCTACAAGCAAAGCTGACTTGTCCAACTCTGAACAAGATTCGCTCTCATAGTCTTCACTGGAAGACATAGGATTTTGGTTAAGCATCATTTCAGTCATTCTGACTGGTTTTTTCTTGGACCCCACTTAACAGTACGGTGGTTCCTATGACTCAACAAAGAAGAAAAAGAACTGCGAAAGATATAAGTCTTCGCGCTCCATAGTCTTCAAGTGATGTCTTCTCTTGTCATAGTCTTCAAGGTGAATGTCTTCACATACCACCTTTGACTTCAATGTCTTCATACATTTTTAGGGGTCATCTCTGGTACGAAAACCGAATCAATGAGGGACTTCTACCTGTGTTATCCTGCAATTCTCACAAACATATTAGTCCCTCAACTAGGTTTGTTGTCAATACTCCAAAACCAACTAGGGGTGGCACTAGATGCACTTACAGTAATAATGGGATATGATCAAAGTGTTACTTGCCTTTCTGACGATCCGCGAATCCTAGAGACTCGTAGTAACACGCTTCGCACTCCGGGAATTCTATCGCAAGCAAACAATAACATACATAAGTAACATGCAACGATGCACAAGCAAAACTCAAATAACAGAGGTTGACCAGAAAGTTCAAATTAAGAACTCCGGTTCGCAAAAAGAATCAAAACAAACGGAACAACGAAACTCAAACAGCGAAAGAAAGAAGCTTCATTTACTAACCTAAAACTAGGACAAATTTTACAGTAGCAAAACTTGTTTGAGTTGGTTAAACGGAAAGAGGGTTGCGAGGCAAAACTCCAGGCGCTTGAATCGCCTGATTCCGTTAAACGAGTGAAAAGATAAACACAAACTAAGATCGGATCAGAAATCATGATCAGAAAAATCGCGGAATAAATCCGATAAAAGAGAACTCACGAACAGACTAACGAACGAGCGTTCGTTAGTTGTTTCTAACGGGCGAGGAACCATTCGCTAAAACGAACATTCAGACGAACGTCCTCTAACTAGAAGAACCGAGAAAAGCCGACGAATCCGAAAAAAACGGATCTAGGGTTTCTGAAAAAAACGAACGGTCTTTATAAAAAAAACCGGCGGCGGGGCGCGGTGGCTACCTCCGGCGAGGGGCTCCGGCGGGGCGGGGTGTGGGGCGGCAGCTCGCGGGGCGGCGGGGCTTGGCGGCGGCGGCGGGGCTTTACGGCGGCGACGGCGCTAGGCGGCATTGGTGGTGGTGTTGGGGCGGGGGTGGCAACGTATATAAAGGGGGCGGGGGCGGCGACTTGGAGGAGGGGGCAAGGCGCAGCGGCTGCGGAGTCCAACTCGGACTCCGGTCCGAGTGGCGGTGGCGGCGGCGGCCTGGCATGGCTGCCTGGCGCAGCTGGGTCTTAGGCCGAGTCGGCGCGGAACCTTTTTTTTTAAACTTAGCTTACCAAAATAAAATCCTAAAAAAAACCTAAAAATGCCAAAACAATTTTTCGCCGTCTAAATAAAATATTTAGACCAAGATGAACATTTTCTTGGCCCTAAAATGCAATTTTGAAAACATGCAATTTTTCTAATGCAAATAAAATCCGAATAAAATCAAATTAAAATCAATTTAATGATTTTAATATTTGTCCTCCAATATTTCATTTATTTTGGAGAAGTCATATTATCTCCTCTTTTTAATTTTTAATTTGAAATACTTTTCGGAGAGAAATAATTAAAATCAAATCCTCTTTTCATTATTTCATAAAAGAATCAAATATGAATACCTGGAAATCCCCAACTCTCTCCGAGAGTCCTTGAGCTGCTTAGGATTTCAAGGATTACGGAACGGAAAAGCAATAAAGCATGATATGCATGGATGATCTATGTATAACATTCCAAATTGAAAATTTGGGATGTTACAAACCTACCTCCCCTTAAGATGAATCTTGCCCTCGAGATTCGGGTTGGCTAGAAAATAGTTATGGGTGGTCCTTGCGGAGATCATCCTCTCGTTCCCAAGTAGCTTCATCCTCGGTATGGTGGCTCCACTGAACTTTGCAAAACTTGATAACCTTACTGCGGGTGACTCTGCTGGCAAACTCAAGAATTTTAACTGGCTTCTCCTCATAAGTCAAATAACTGTCCAACTGAATCGCCTCCAAGGGTACTGTATCTCTTAATGGTATTTCCGCCATCTCAGCATGACACTTCTTTAGCTATGAAACGTGGAACACATCGTGGACTCCTGACAATCCCTCAGGTAACTCCAACTTGTAGGCGACTTCTCCCATCCGTTCCAAAATGCGATATGGTCCTACAAATCTCGGGGCTACCTTTCCTTTAACTCTAAAACGTTTCACTCCTCGCAAGGGCGATACTCACAGATATGCTCTATCTCCAATTTCGTAGGTTACCTCCTTGTGTTTTGAGTCTGTGTAACTCTTCTGCCTGGACTGAGCAATCTTCAGTCGGTCTCGGATCAGTTTTACCTTCTCCTCAGATTCTTTAATCAAGTCTGGTCCAAACAACTATCGGTCTCCTACCTCATCCCACATCAACGGTGTTCTGCACCTGCGTCCATACAGGGCTTCAAACGGTGCCATCTTCAAACTGGCTTGGTAGCTATTGTTGTACGAGAACTCTGCATGCGGAAAATTGTCATCCCAACTAGATCCATAATCTAGCGCATAGGCTCTCAACATGTCCTCCAAAATTTGATTGACTCTCTCAGTCTGTCCATCTGTCTGCGGGTGAAACGCCGTACTAAACTCCAATCTCGTTCCCAAAGTCTAGTGTAACTAATGCCAAAACTTTGAAGTAAACTGTGTTCCTCGATCCGATATGATGGTCCTCGGAACTCCATGCAGACATACAATTTTGGACGTATAGATCTTGGCCAACTTTGCACTTGTATTGGTGGTTTTCACTTGGATGAAGTGAGCTACTTTGGTCAAACGATCAACTACTACCCATATGGAATCATATCCTGCTTTAGTCCTGGGTAATCCGGTGATAAAGTCCATGCCAAGTTTATCCCACTTCCATTCGGGTATCGGCATAGGCTGTAACAGTCCTGCTGGCTTCTGATGTTCTGCCTTAACTCTCTGACATACTTCACATATGGCTACATACTCGGCAATATCCTTCTTCATACCAGTCCACCAGAAACGTTCCTTCAAATCCAAATACATCTTGGTGTTTCCGGGGTGTATCGAGTATGGTGAGTCATGGGCCTCTAGAAGTATTAACTTCCTGATCTCCTGGGTGTTGGGCACATAAACTCGGTCCTCAAACCATAGGGTATCGTGCTCATCCTCACGAAAACCTTTGGCCTTTCCTTTGCCCATCTTCTCCTTTATCTCGGCAATCTCTTTATCATCTTTCTGAGCTTCCCGAATCTAGTCCAGCAATGTCGACTGAACCTCCATTGTGGCAATGAACCTTCTAGGTACAATCTCTAACCGAAGTTCCATGATGTCCTTTGCTAATTCCTTCGGCAGTCCTTTACTTTCAAGGGTATTAGCATAACTCTCCCGACTCAATGCGTCTGCTACGACATTGGCCTTTCCTGGATGATAGTGTAGCTTCATGTCATAATCCTTTATAAGCTCCAAACATCTCCTCTGCCTAAGGTTCAGATCCTTCTGGGTGAAGATGTACTTCAAACTCTTGTGATCCGTGTACACATCACAACAGTTTCCAATAAGGTAATGTCTCCAAGTCTTCAACGCATGCACTACGGCTGCTAGCTCCAAATCATGCGTGGCATAATTAAACTCATGAGGTTTTAGTTGTCGTGAGGCATACGAAACAACTCTTCCGTCCTGCATAAGCACACATCCAAGTCCTAAGCGAGAGGCATCGCAATACACTTGGAACTCCTTATGTATATCTGGCAGTACTAGCACTGGGGCTGTAGTCAAACGTTTCTTCAACTCCTGGAAACTTGCTTCACAATCTTCTGTCCATTTAAACTTGGTATCCTTCTTCAACAGTTCATTCATTGGTTTTGCAATCTTGGAAAACTTCTCAATGAATCTCTGATAGTATCCTACGAGTCCAAGAAAACTGCGGATCTCGCTAACCGAGGTGGGTGCCAACCATTCAGTGACTGACTGAACCTTGCTGGGGTCTACTACTATACCTTCTCCTGATATAACATGTCCAAGGAATCCGACTTCCTTCAGCCAAAACACTCATTTTCTAAACTTAGCATACAACTAGGGTTCCCTGAGCTTCTCGAGAACTAAATGCAAATGCTCTTTGTGCTCCTCCTCGTTCTTCGAGTATACCATGATATTATCAATAAAAACCACAACAAACTTGTCCAAATACTCCATGAACACCTTGTTAATCATGCTCATGAAATAGGCAGGGGCGTTAGTTAGTCCAAACGACATGACCATGTACTCGTATAATCCATATCGCGTTGTGAATGCCGTCATTGGTATGTCCTTCTCTTGTATCTTCAACTAATGATACCCCGATCGCAAATCGATCTTCGAAAACACTTTAGCTCCTTGCAACTGATCAAACAGATCGTTGATCATCGGCAGTGGGTACTTGTTCTTAATCGTCACTTCATTCAATGCTCGATAATCAACAACCATCCTCAGGGATTGTCGGAGTAATGGGCCACGGGTAGGCCAACCCGAGTCCCATGACCTTTCAAGACATCGGGGCAGGCTGCGCCCCTCAAGACCCCAGGGCGAAGAGCCGTCTCCTGAGGAGTCGATGGCAGGGCGGCCGACTGCCCGCTCACGGCCGAGTTCCAGGGACGACTTCCAGAGAAGCCGGATTTGGGGAGTCGGTTGGCGACTCCAGCAAACCCATGACCTCATCAAAGGGAACGGGGCAGAGGCGTGGCTACAGTGAAGCCCACTCCTGCCCCTTACCAAGGGCAGGCATGGCCACAGCACGCCGTACCCAGGAAGATCTCCGTGCGGCGTGGCACTATTGCCCGACCGGCCCTGACATCAGCACCACAATACCAAGTCATGCGCCCACGATGGCTTCTCTGTACGGCCTGGAGGCAGCGGGGCCCACCAGTCAGCGAGACCTCGGGAGACGGCGGGAGAACCGCCAGTTGGACCCGTCGGGAGTCAGCCCGGGGGAGTCGGCCGAGCCCTCCCCCGGGGCCCATGCGCCATTAATCAAGATGAGATGGGGAGTGGCCACAGTGATCACCCGCCATGCGGTGGGGCTATTGCCACGAGCACATGACCAAGCATGCGTCATCATAAGCACGGCTATAGTAATCAGCGGCCCGCAAGACCCGCCCGCGGCGGACCCGGCCTGTCGGCTCCGTACCAGACCAGTCGGCGGGGCCCACCAGTCGGTGGGCCCCAGCAGTCGGCGGAGAAGTCGGAGGTTGGAGGCACTGACGGCTGGGCCCCCGCCCAGTCGAATTACAATTGTACCCCTGGGGGGTAGGCCTATATAAACCCCCCCAAGGCACCCATGCAAGGGGTTGGATCCCAATAGTTCTAGACCATACCAGATAGAAGGAGAGAGCTAGCCTTGCCCTCTTCTACCACCAGAAACAACTCAAGGAGCCACCGTGTAAACACTTGGCCATAGTGATCATGCGGAGACCCCGCAGAGCAGCAGTAGGGGTATTATCTCCCCGGAGAGCCCCGAAGCTGGGTAAGATTCGCCGGCGTGCATGTCTTCGCCTCATCCCGTTTCCAGGCACCGGCGACGTTCTACTCGCCCCCACCATGATAAGCCATCCGTTGGCATATGTCGCACCAAACCCACCACATTTGGCGCCCACCGTGGGGCTTGGTGCACCGCCATCTAGAGATCTGTTCTGGGCGGGAACCCTTTTCCTCCCTGGCAAGCGCAGCCAGCCAGGCACGCCAGGCGAAGTCTGCATCGACGCGCTGCGCGGTGTTGAGATCGCCTGCGCAGCCAGCTCCTTGGCCGAACTTTTCGACGAGGTCCGCCTCTCCGACGAACCTGCGTCCAACGCAGGCACGGGCGGCCCCGAAAACCTCCTCGCGGGCCTCCTTGATCAACTCCATGTTTCCGGCGAGCCTGCCATTGACTTGTAGTCCGTAGGCTCCACCGACCCGATATTGGTCGATTCCGACACCACGTCGATCGACGCATTCCCCACCAACTGGTGGTCTACGACGAACCTCTCCCCCACGCAGAGAGCGACGGAAGCACCGTCACTGAGGTGCTAGTAATCAGTCATGACGAGTTCCCTGGCGGAGGAGCGCCCGACTCACTCGGTGCAGCTCTGCAAGACCTGACTCGCCCATTCCGGAAGATGCTGACGCGGAGACGTTAGAAGCGTGCCGCCTTCAGCTCGTTGAAGGCGCGAAGAAGCTGGCCAGCATGAGACGCTTGTCAGAAGCTTACCAGCGGGAGATGGATCGCACCGTTGGCGGCTCGCCGGCCCCGGCAGGGCCCAGCCGCCTTGGCGCGGTCCAGCAGTGCGGTGTAGCCATCGCCAGCCTGTTTGGGGCTAGCCGCCCCGTGTACGCTACACCAGCGGAGAAGATCCGAGCCGCCCAGGCAGCGGCGGATGAGCTGGACAATTTCGAGGGCGAAGAACACCGCCTCATGATGGAGCGAGTCCAGCGGCTCCTCGTCGCGGCCGCCGCGCAGAACGAGGCTGACTACCGCATGGAGGCGCCACAGCGGCCAAACGACGACCCACACCGAGATCAAGGCGCGACGTCTCGGACGCCGACTAGCGGCGCCCGAGGAAGAAAGGACAAGGAGCCGGCTGTCAGCCACAGTCAGACTCGCATTACCATAGAGCACGACCGAGATGGCCGCCCGAGAGCAGTGGAATGACGGGACGACTGTCCGCCTCCCCCTCCCCGCAAGGAGAGGCGAGTCTCCCCGCTGCCTGTTAACCATCCGACTCTCGGTAACCGCCTTGGCCGCCGAGAGGGAGTTGGAGAGAATGACGCCCGCCACCGGATCGACCGACTTCACCGGTCCCTGGCGCTGGAAGAAGAAGACGAGCTGGGTCCGCCTTGTTTCGGGCCCCGCATTCAGGACGAGCCCTTTCCCAGAGGGTTCATGCTCCCAAGAGACACGCCCAAGTATACCGGCTCCGTGAAGCTGGAAGACTGGCTAGTCGACTATTCCACGGCTGTCAGCATAGCAAACGGCAACAAGTGTGTCACCGTAAAGTACGTTCCGCTCATGCTCCAGGGCACCGCCCCGACATGGCTGAATAGCCTAAAGCCCCGCAGCATCAACATCTGGGTCGACTTCACTGAAGAATTCGTCCGCAACTTCAGCACGTACAAGCGTCCTCCCAAGCCTTGTCAGCTCTCCTTATGCATGCAAGGTGCTAACGAGTCGACTCGCGACTACCTCACGCGTTGGGCTGAGCTCCGGAACTCCTGCGAGGGCGTGCACGAGGTGCAGGCCATCGAGTACTTCACAGCAGGGTGTCGAGAAGGCACCCTCCTCAAGCACAAGCTTCTCTGCGACGAGCCAGAAACCCTCGACGAGCTGCTGATCATAGCAGACATGTACGCCATAGCTGACTCCTCCATGAAGGCGGAAATTCAAATCAGCACGACTGGTAAAGTAGCTCCTCAGGCTCCAAGAACTCCGGCGGCAGACGCCGGCTGGCGACAACAGCAGGGCGACAACAAGCGCAAGGCCCCGCAGCCGGCTTCCGGCAGCCGGCAGGTCGCGACCGTTGAAGCCCAGCAGCCAGAAGAGCAGCCTCCACCCAAGCGACAGAAAGGCGGCAAGCCGAACTAGTTGTCGGCCTTCTCCTATGAGAAGACCTTGGATGGACCTTGCAAGTTCCACAGCGGCGTGAAGCCGTCGAATCACACCACCCGGAAGTGCCACTGGCTCACCAGGATCGCCAAGGGAGACGGCCTCCTGCCACCCCCGCCTGCTGGGTAACCGCCTCCGCCTCCGCCCCAGCAGCCGGCAGTCAGGGCAGTTAGCGCAGTACAATACGAATACCCTGAAGAGCATGGAGCCTATGTGGTGTTCATCAGTGTGGCTGATGATCGACGCAGCAGGCGGCTGCAGCGACAACAGGTGAACGCAGTAGCCTCAGAGACGCCAGAGTTCATGCACTGGTCTGAGAAGCCCATCAGCGGGAGCATGGCTGACCACCCAGAAGTGATGCCGAGTCCGGGCTCCTACGCCTTGGTCCTGGACGCCACCTTTGCGATGGACAAACGGGCCACGCGTTTCTCGCGAGTTCTGATAGACGGGGGCAGCAGCATCAATATCCTGTACAAGGACACCATGGAGAAGTTAGGAATCAAGCAAAGACAGCTTCAGAACAACCGGACTATGTTCCACGGCATTGTTCTTGGGCTTTCCTGCTCACCAATCGGCAAGATCCTGATTGACGTCCTCTTTGGGGACAAAGATCACTTCCGAAGAGAGTCTGTTTGGTTTGAGGTGGTGGACCTTGAGAGCCCATACCATGCGCTACTTGGCCGACCCGCCTTGTCCAAGTTCATGGCGGTCCCCCACTACGCCTACCTTAAGATGAAGATGCCCTGTTCGAGGGGAATTCTGACCGTGGCCGGCGACTACCGGAAGTCATCTGCTTGCGCGGCCGAGAGCAGTCGCCTGGCCGAGTCCCTGGTGATCGCAGCCGAGAAGCGACTGCTTGAACGAGTTGTGGCAATGGCCGGCAAGCATCCGGAGATATCGCCCGACCCAAAGGAGTCGGAAGCCGAAGGTTCGTTCAAGCCGGCCAAAGAGACAAAGAAGATACCCTTGGATCCGGAGCACCCAGAGAGGTACGCTATCGTAGGTGCAAACCTCGACAGCAAATAGGAAGGCGAGCTCGTCGATTTCCTCCGTGAGAATCGGGACATCTTCGCATGGTCTCCCAAAGACATGCCAGGTGTACCAACAGATTTCGCTGAGCACAAGTTACATGTCCGATCTGATGCAAAGCCGGTCAGGCAGCCCCTGCGCCGCTTATCAGAAGAAAAGAGAAGAGTTGTCGGAGAAGAGATAGCCCGACTCCTAGCAGTCGGCTTCATTATGGAAGTTTTCTTCCCGGAGTGGCTGGCAAATCCGGTCCTGGTGCTAAAGAAGAACAAGCAATGGCAAATGTGTATTGACTACACGAGCCTCAACAAGGCCTGCCCCAAGGACCCATTTGCTCTACCAAGAATTGACCAGGTGATAGACTCCACAGCCGGATGCGAGTTGTTGAGTTTCTTGGATGCATACTCAGGATATCACCAGATCAAGCTGAACCCGACTGACAGATTGAAGACCGCCTTCATCACGCCGTTTGGAGCATTCTGCTACCTCACCATGACATTCGGCTTAAGGAATGCCGGCGCCACCTTTCAGCGTTGCATGCAGAAGTGCCTCCTCAAGCAGCTCGGCAGGAACGCCCACGTCTACGTAGATGACGTGGTGGTGAAGACGGAAAAGCGTGGAACACTGTTGGAAGACCTCAAGGAAACCTTTGAGAACCTACGCCGGTTCCAGATCACGCTCAACCCCGAGAAGTGTGTCTTCGGAGTACCAGCCGGCCAGCTGCTAGGTTTCCTGGTCGCTGAATGCGGCATAGAATGCAACCCAGTAAAAATCAAGGCCATCGAGAGAATGGAGGTACCCAGCCGACTGCTGGATGTGCAGAGGTTCACCAGCCGCTTAGCATCCATCAGCCGATTCATCAGTCGGCTGGGCGAGAAAGCTCTCCCCTTATACCAACTCATGAAGAAGACCACTTTTTTCGAGTGGAACCATAAGGCGGATGAAGCTTTTCACCAATTGAAGAAGATGCTGACTACTCCACCCGTCCTGGCGGCTCCGACTCCTAAAGAACCTATGCTCATGTACATCGCAGCCACCAGCCGGGTAGTCAGCACAGTCATGGTAGTGGAGCGCAAGGAGGAAGGCAAGGCGCTGCCTATCCAGAGACCAGTATATTACCTGAGCGAGGTACTGTCGACCTCCAAGCAGAACTACCCCCACTACCAGAAGATGTGCTAGGGCGTACACTTTGCTGCCAAGAAATTGAAGCCTTATTTTCAAGAGCATCCAATCACGGTGGTCTTCACAGCTCCACTTGCCGAGATCATCGGCAGCTGAGATGCTTCTGGTCGAGTGGCCAAGTGGGCCATAGAGCTGGCTTATTACACCATCTGCTACCAGCCCCGCACCGCTATCAAATCACAAGCACTGGCCGACTTCCTCGTCGACTGGGCCGAGACCCAGTACCTGCCTCCAGCGCCTGACTCCACCCATTGCAGATGCACTTTGACGGCTCCAAGATGCGCACCGGCTTGGGAGCCGGCATCGTCCTCACCTCTCCCAAAGGCGACAAGCTCAAGTATGCACTGCAAATCCATTTTGCCGCCTCCAACAAAGTTGCCGAGTATGAGGCGCTCATTCATGGGCTCCGGCTTGCCAAAGAACTTGGCATCCGCCAGATCTTGTGTTATGGCAACTCGTACTTAGTGGTCCAGCAGTCATCTAGCGACTGGAACGCGAAAGACGCAAACATGGCGAGCTACCGTTTCCTTGTGCAGCAACTCAGCGGGTATTTTGAAGGGTGCGAGTTCCTCCATGTGCCAAGAAACGACAACGACCAAGCAGACGCCTTGGCACGAATCGGCTCTACCCGCCAAGCAATACCATCTGGCGTTGCCCTTCAACGCCTCCTCAAGCCGTCTTTCAAGCCTTCACCAGAATCAGACTCCATTTTTGTGTTGGCTCCTCCCGAAGACGGCGGATCCGACTCCAGAGCTCCGGCAGATGGAACGGGGACTTTGGAGGATGACTCCAAAGCCGCCACAGTCGAGCCCGGCCCGGGGACTGCGGTGGCGGACTCAAAGATTCCAGAACTCGGCCCAAGGACCGCGCCAGTCGACCTGGGGACTTCATCAACCCAGCAAGCGGCTGTTGACTCCAACCCGCCGCCTCCCAGCCCATTCGCCCTCGTCCAAGTCGCAGTTCTGGTAGTCGAAGAAATAGCAGCACCCTCATGGGCCCAGCCCATCCTCAAATTCCTGGTGAACAAAGAGCTACCAACTGACGAGACCTCAGCTCGGCAAGTACAACGCCGGGCGGCAGCCTATACCATAATCAACAGAGAGCTGGTCAGGCACAGCGTCACTGGTGTCTACCAGCGCTGCGTAGAGCCAGAGCAAGGCCAGGCGATTCTCAAAGACATCCATCAAGGCGAATGCGGCCACCATGCGGCTTCAAGAGCACTCGTCACCAAAGCCTTTCGGCACGGTTTCTTCTGGCCGACTGCCTGGGAAGAGGCCAAGGAGTTGGTCCAAAAATGCAAAGGGTGCCAGAAGTTTAGCTCCAAGCCGCACCAGCCGGCTTCTATGCTCAAGACCATCCCCATTGCCTGGCCTTCCACAGTTTGGGGTCTAGACATGGTGGGACCATTCAAGACAGCACGAGGTGGTTTAACTCACCTACTTGTCGCAGTGGACAAGTTCACCAAGTGGGTGGAAGCGAAGCCAATTAAGAAACTGAACGGTCCGACTGCCGTGACCTTCATCACCGATATCACAATTCGGTACGGCATACCACACAGCATCATCACCGACAACGGCACAAATTTTGCCAAAGGCACCTTGGCCCGTTTCTGCGCAACACACGACATCCGACTGGACCTAGCGTCCGTCACCCATCCGCAGTCAAACGGCCAAGTGGAGCGAGCAAACGACCTCATCTTGTCCGGCATCAAGCCTCGGTTGATCGAGCCTCTGCAGCGCTCGGCTGGCTGCTGGCTCGACGAGCTGCCAGCCGTCCTCTGGAGTCTGCGCACGACTCCAAACAAGTCAACCGGCTTCACACCCTTCTTCCTCATCTACGATGCCGAAGCCGTCATCCCAACGGACATAGAGTTTGACTCCCCACGAGTCACCATGTACACCAAGGAGGAAGCAGAAGAAGCACGACAAGACGGTGTCGATCTGCTGGAAGAGGGCCGGCTGTTGGCACTCAGCCAGTCCAGCATCTACCAGCAGAGCCTGCGTCGATACCACAACAGGAAGGTCAGGCGAAGATCTTTCCAAGAAGGCGACCTTGTGCTCCGGCTGATCCAGTGAACAGCCGGCCAGCACAAGCTGTCGGCGCCTTGGGAAGGCCCTTTCATCATCAGCAAAGTACCGGGCAACGATTCCTACTACCTGATCGACGCTCAGAAGCCCCGAGCATGCAAGAGGGACGACTCCGGCAAGGAGACAGAGCAGCCATAGAATGCAAATCTCCTCCGAAGATTTTACAGTTGATGCAGTATGTACCACGCTACCTTTTGTATTAAAGTACCAAGACTTCAGGCCCCCTGAGACGAGCTCGGGGACTGCCCTCTTTTGTCTGTATGATAAAAATTATGCCTACAAGTATGTTACTCTTTGTCATGTCGCTTGGCACCGGGCTCGACAAGTCGACCCGGGGACTTGCCGCCTTGCACTATGAAATGCTTCCTACAGCCGGACAAGTAGTGTGTAAACACCTAAACTGTCTTCTGTCAGAAGTTGCAGCTCGCAGAGCGACTGTACGGTGGGCAGAGGTAAGGTAGAATGGGTGTTCGCATGAAAAAGGGTTAAGGGCTCAAAGCATAAAACATAGGTCAAGACGGCTTCCAGCCTTTCTCGCAAACCGACTCTCGGATAGTCGGATTGTCGTCTTCTATCCAACATGCTCAAACAATCTTGAAATCGGCTAAGTACTTGCTTTCCCAAAGTAGCCTAGCACTTGATCCAGCAACAGTCCGTAGAGCGGCTGTCCGATTGGCAAGGCAGGCAACTAAGAGAAAGCGGCAAAGGAAAAAAGCCAAAAGAACAATGAGCAAGAAAAGATAGATATATATATATATTTACATAACATAGGCCTTTGGCCGAATTGTCGAGTACAGGTTCAAAATACACCCCGCAGGTGGAATTGTGCGAATTAACAAGTTCTTCAAAGACTACTGAAGCAGATAAAATAAAAGATACAGCGGCAACTTAGGAGGCAGCAGACGGATTCGGAGGGTCGGAGGAGGCGCCAGCGTCAGGCGTCGGGGCAGCCGGCTGGCTAGTCTCGGCTTGATCACCTCTGGAGGTAGTCGACTCGGTCGCATGCGGCTCGTTACTGGAGGCGCGGTCGGGCTGAGGCTGTCCGTCTGCTCCGTCTTATGGTGCCTCCGCCTCGCCTCCATCCTCCGCTTCGTCCTCCTCATCGATGCTGGAGCCAATCACCTCCGCCGAGTCTTCGCCGTAGTCTGGGTTCATCCCAAACCACTCCGACGGCACCTCCTCGCCGTCTTCAGACCGCTCGGGGACGAAGATGTTGGTGTCGGTGTACTCGGTGATCGCCGCAGCACATTTGACGAGGGCGTCTTCCACAGCCGCCAGCTCCGGCTGGGCCTCCGATCGAAGCATGGCCAACCGGTCTAGATCCAGCCCCGGGTACCATGCCTTGACGAACTCTAAGGCCCGGCGCGCTCCAACCCGGGCCGAAGAGCCCTTCCAGGCCTCAAGATGACCAGCCGCGACCTCCAGCCAGTTGGCCGTCAGGCTGGGGGTGCGTGGAGCCTGCATATCCGGCCAAAGGGCGGCAATCACCTGGGCACCGACGCGCTGGAGCTGGCGCAGCATCCGGTGAGCCGGCCGGAGGCGAGCCTCGATGCTCAGGATGTGCTCGTCAAGAGTTCGGGGGGCATCGGCGGCGATCTCTGTGCCCTCCGACCTTCACGGTCAGCCTCGATGGCTTGGATGGCGGCCTGCGACTGCCCAGGGAAGAAGTCTGCACAGACATAAAGAAACGAGGAAGCTAGTCAAAAACCAGGAGTCGGCATGATCTAAGTCGGCAACTCAAAGAAAGAAAATAAAGAGATTCACCATCAACGATGTCTTCAATCTCGTGGAAGCCGGAGGATAGCAGCGCCTCCTTGTCAGACCAGGAGGAGCGCTCGCTCGCGAACTCGACCAAGAGGGCGGTTTCCGTCTCCTCCGCCTCCCTCTGTGACTTCACAAGCAGCTCCTTCTGCTCTGCCAACTGAGTGGCCAGCAGAACGCGCTCAGTGGCAAGCTTGCTGCACTCCTCCCCTTTGGCACGCAGGGTAGAGTTGGCTTCGCTCAGCTGCTGTTGAAGAGCAGCGTTGGCTCCTGAAGGAAAGGAAGAAAGATAACAGTCATCAATAAAGTAGGTCGCCGGGGAGATCCGGCCCGACTACTCAGCAGTCGGCCCGAATCTCGGGGACTACAGCCCACGGGTGCACTAGCGCGCCCCCCCGCAGAGAAAAAAAGGGGGGACTTACTCCGGCTCTCCGCCAAGTCGGCGGTCCGCTTGCCCAGCTCTTCAACGTTACGGTTGAAGGCAGTGACACGGAGGTTGTGGTAATCCTGCGACAAGCATTTCAGACAAAGTTAGTACCCAGAAGTTCATCAATTGGAGTTCCGGGCCGCCTGCTCAGCAGCCGGCCCGAAACTCGGGGACTACACCCGGTGGGTGCGCTGGCGCGCCCCTACAGAGAGGAGCAAGAAAACATAGAGCAAAGGAAAAAAACATACCCGGACGGCTGCCCACGACGCTAGGAACGCCTTGGTGCAACTCTGGAGAGCGTCGCCTTCAGCACGGAGATTCGCCTGGACGTCCAAGAGCGCCCGGTTCAGCAGCCCTGTGCCGCCTCCTCGCACCCATCCAACAGGTGCGGTGCTTGTCATTTCGGCGTCTGGGGCCGCCGAGCTGGCGGTGCCGGCTTCTAGGGGGCGGGGTGCCGAAGTCGCCTTCTCCAGACGACGGCGCGTTGGCGAGCCGACTTGGAGGAGTAGCCTCGCCACGGCCTCGTCTTTGGTCGGCGGCACCGGAGGGTCCGCTGGCTGATCACCTTGCGCGCCTTCAGACGGCGGCGGATGCGGCGGTGGAACGTGCGCGTCCGAAGTAGAGGGGTCGCCGCCTTCCCTCTCCTTGACGAGGTTCTCCCTGCCGGCTTCTCTAGTTGGCCCCGAGAACTCCGGAGGCGGCGGCGCAGAGTTCAGCGGGGTGACAAGCAAGGCCGACTGACGGCGTGCGGCTTCCTCAGCCTGCTGCTTCGCCGCGGCGGCGGCTTCGGCCTCCGCTAGTTTTTTCATAGTGGAGGCCTCCGCCCTGTCGGCCTCCGCCTTCTCCAGGCGGAGGGCCTCTTCTTCGTTGCGCCTCTCCTGCGCAATCCGCTCCGTTGCCTCCCGGAGGTCAGCAGCGGGGTCAATCCGCCGAGTGGTGGCGGACGTCTCCGGTGACCCCATGACGGAGGCGGCGGCGACCCGCTCAAGAGAGAGGGGAGCCCTAAAGAAAGAGGGGCAAGCAGAGACTCAAACAAATCACGAAGAAATAATAAAACTTTGAAGACAAAATACTTCCGCGGAGACCAACAGCGGCTTCTTCACTTCCTTACGGAAGCGGATGGCCTTTGCGGTTGCCTCGTCCCGCCGGGTCGTCGCAGCCGAGCCCTTGGGCTTCTTCGGCCGACTGCCGAACAAGGTCGGCACGACCCTGCGCTTCTTCCCGGCGCCTGGAGCGCCCGGCGTGGCAGAAGAGCCCGCGCCCGGCTGGCTGGCTCCTGGCCGATGGCGAGGGGCGACTTTTCCCTCGGCGCTGTCTTCAGGCCAGTCGGTGAAGGTAGCCAAAGGCCTGAAGTCGCCTGCTGTCCCTCCTCCTCCCTCGGTGTCGTCTTCCAAAGCCGCCGCCCCAAGATCGGGGTCGTCGACGTCGCTCTCCGCCCGGTCTGCGAGGAACTCACGGGCCGGCCCAAGGTGCCGGCTGGTGGATGAAGAAGGGGATTCTAACCAAAGCCGACTGGTCAAAACAAAACTCGGCAAGAAGAAGACAATCTAAAAGCAAGAAAAGAAGGGCGACTCACCACGGGCGGGCGGTTGGCGCGGGAGTACGGCTCCTTGCCGAATCGCCAGTCCTCCAGGAGCCTGCTGTCCGAGAGGTAGTTCACCATGAAGGCCACCTCTTCGTGAGGCATGTACTTGGTGCACATCCGACTCGGGTCGCGATGCCCGCTCATCTGGCATATCATGTGAGGGCGGCCTGGGAGTGGGAGAACTCGGCACGAGACGAAGGCGGCCAGCAGGTCCGGACCAGTCAGACCCTCCGACTGTGTCAGCACTCGGAGTCGCGTTATGGCGCCGGGTCCTGCAGGCATCAGCGACCTGGCCCGGTACGACCAGTTGGGCAGTCTTCCGGCCGGCGGGCCGGCTTCGAAAGCCGGCAGATTGACCCAGTCGCCCCTCGTGGTGACGTTCCTGATGTAGAAGTAGGATCTCTGCCACATCTTCACTGACTTTATTAGCGAGATGGAGGGGAAGGGGTTGTCAACTCCTGACCTTCGCACGGCGATGAAGGCGCTGCATTGAGCCGGCACGCCCGCGGCCTGGGTGCCGAGCTTGGAGAAGAAGAACTCCCCCCAGAGCTCGAGGGTGGGGAGGACTCCGAGGAAGCCTTCGCACAAGTCCACGAAGGTGGACAGCGGCACCACTGTGTTGGGGGTGAGGTGGTGCGCCTGGAGGCCATAGAACTCCAAGAAAGACCAGAAAAAGCTGCTCGCCGGTAGCCCCAGCCCGTGCAGGTAGTGAGAGCGGAAGATGACCCGCTCGCTCTCCTGCGGGGCGGGGGAAATCTCCCCCTCCGGCGCAAGACGCACCTGCACGCGATCCTCACCGGGAAGCCGACGGGTCCGGCGGAGGAACTCAATGTGGTCTTCATGAACCTCGGAACCGTCCCAGGTGCCGGAACTCACTGGGGGAGGCGCGGCAGCGGAGGAAGAACTCATCGCGTGATGTCGCCGCAGCGTTCGCCAGAGCTTGGGCGTGCGGCGGAGCGAAGAAGAGAAGAGGAAGGAGGAGTGCGAGGAGCGGCAAGGAGGAAGAGAACGAGGAGTAGTGGGAAGGAGGGGCGCGCGTGCCCCCCTCTTCCCCCTACTTATGGCCCTGTGGGCTACAAAGCCGAGGGGGCGGACGTGGGGATTTACTGCTCCCACAACCCCACGACCCCCACGATCCACGTAAAGTTACTGCACGCAGTAACTCCACGGGAATTCCATCTGTCCACCGGGGCCGCAGCGGATCCGCTCGGGCGCCGAGGCGCCGTAGTGGCAGGCCCCGCCTGTGGGCCTGTCCCGTTGCATGCGTGGGCTGGTAGGACGGCCTAGCCACGTGCCCTCGCATGACAGGCCAAGAACGGGCGGCGGCCTGGAGGCTTAGCTAGCACGCCACTTAAAATCCCGCCGCGACATTCGAAATACCGAGCAAGTCGAAATTGAGTGAAGTCCGAGTTGAGCAAGTCCGACTCCTTCTAGACGGCCCGGCAGAAGTCAATCAAGACCATGTGTTGAGCACCCGGAAAGAGAAACTGCTGAGGCTTCTCGGCCGATCATCCGTGGCGCCTCACCAGCTTCGGGGACTACTGTCGGAGTAATAGGCCACGGGTAGGCCAACCCGAGTCCCATGACCTTTCAAGACATTGGGGCAGGCTGCGCCCCTCAAGACTGCAGGGCGAAGAGCCGTCTCCTGGGAGTCGACGGCAAGGCGGCCAACTGCCCGCTCACGGCCAAGTTCTAGGGACGACTTCCAGAGAAGCCGGCTTTGGGGAGTCGGGCGGCGACTCCAGCAAACCCATGACCTCATCAAAGGGGACGGGGCAGAGGCGTGGCTACAGTGAAGCCCACTCCTGCCCCTTACCAAGGGCAGGCATGGCCACAGCACGCCGTACCCGGGAAGATCTCCATGCGGTGTGGCACTGTTGCCCGGCCGGCCCTGACATCAGCACCACAGTACCAAGTCCTGCGCCCACGACGGCTTGTATGTACGGCCTGGAGGCAGCGGGGCCCACCATTCAGCGAGACCTCGGGAGACGGCGGGAGAACCGCCAGTCGGACCCGTCGGGGGTCGGCCCGGGGGAGTCGGGCGAGCCCTCCCCCGGGGCCCACGCGCCATTAATCAAGATGAGATGGGGAGTGGCCACAGTGATCACCCGCCAAGCGGCGGGGCTGTTGCCACGACCCCATGACCAAGCCTGCGTCATCAGAAGCACGGCTACAGTAATTAGCGACCGGCAAGACCCGCCCGCGGCGAACGCGGCCTGTCGGCTCCGTACCAGACCAATCGGCGGGGCCCACCAGTCGGCGGGCCCCAGCAGTCGGCGGAAAAGTCGGAGGTCGGAGGCACTGATGGCTGGGCCCACGCCCAGTCAAATTACCATTGTACCCCTGGGGGTAGGCCTATATAAACCCCCCCAGGGCACCCATGCAAGGGGTTGGATCCTAGTAGTTCTAGACCATACCAGATAGAAGGAGAGAGCTAGCCTTGCCCTCTTCTACCACCAGAAACAGCTCAAGGAGCCACCGTGTAAACACTTGGCCATAGTGATCATGCGGAGACCCCGCTGAGCAGCAGTGGGGGTATTATCTCCCCGGAGAGCCCCGAAGCTGGGTAAGATTCGCCGGCGTGCATGTCTTCGCCTCATCCCGTTTCCAGGCACCGGCGACGTTCTACTCGCCCACACCATGATAAGCCATCCATTGGCATATGTCGCACCAAATCCCTGACAGGGATTTATCCTTCTTCTCAACCAAAAGTACTGGGGCTCCCCAAGGTGATGAACTTCTTCGGATATAGCCTTTCTCCAATAACTCCTTGATCTGTTTCTTAATTTCTTCCAGATCATTTGCGGGCATCCGATAGGGTATCTTGGATATTGGTCCTGTTCCTAGTAACAGCTCTATCAAAAACTCAATATCTCTGTCCGATGGCATGCCTGGTAACTCCTCTGGGAAAACATCCAGGTAATCCTTCACTATAGGCATTTCCTCCTAAACAACTCCCATTAGGGCATTCACTTGATTCCTCCTAGGCACATGCCTAGATACATACTTAATCATTTTTCCTTCCAGGGTGGTGAGATAAATCGACTTACTAGCACAGTCAATGCTTCCTCCAAACTTTGACATCCAATCCATACCCAATATCACATCCAATCCTTGTGACTCCAAGATAATTAGGTCGAACGGAAAAACATGTGTACCAATGGTTAAGGGTATCTAGTCACACCATCGGCTAGCCATATACTCTGCTCCGGGTGAACTCACTAAAATAGGGGTCCTAAGGGTTTGGGTTGGTACTTTAAACTTATCCACGAATCCCCTTGATATGTATGAATGCGATGCATCAATATCGAAAAGAACAAGAGTGGTAAATGACTTAACCAAAAACTTACCTATTACCGCGTCCGGCTGCTGTTCAACCTCCTCCACATTAATGTGGTTCACTTGTCCTTTGTTGAATAGATTGGGCTTCTTCCCAGTGCTTCCATTTCCGTTTCCATTCCTTCCTTCGGGGCAATCATTGGCATAGTGCCATGTCTTCCCGCACTTAAAACAGGTAACGTGACTTAAGTCTCTTTTGGCGGGAGTGCACGGGTTGGAGCGGTTCTGATTGTTGTTAGCTCCGTTCCCATTCCCATTCTTAGCACCACTGTGGTTATGTGATCCTCCTCCAGTGTGGTTGTGACCTCCATGGTTGTGAACAAGTCTCCCATGTTCGGGGTTAGGCGAGGCTTCTGCTGAGCTCCTGAGTTATACTTCCCTTGTCCATACTTTCTCTTGCGGCTCTCAATCTGCTGCTGTTTCCCTTCAATCATAAGAGCCTTATCTACCAACTCATTGTAGTTTTTGAAGGTTGCTACCATCAATTGCATGCTCATCTCATCATTCAGCCCTTCCATAAACTTCTCCTACTTCGCGGCATCTATGGCCACATCATCAGGGGCGTAGCGAGATAACGTGCTAAACTCATCCACGTACTGAGCCATAGTACGGTTCCCCTGGCGTAAGTTGCGGAACTCTCGCTTCTTCGTTTGCATAGCTCCAGTGGAGACATGGGCTGTGTGGAAAGCTTGCTGAAACTGGTCCCAAGTGACATTGGCTATAGGAAAAGTGGCCATGTAATTCTCCCACCATGAGGCCGCTGGTCCATCCAATTGATGTGCGGCAAAGCGCACTCTCTCAGCATCTGTGAAACCTGCGGTGGTCAACTCCCTTCCAATACGGCGTAGCCAATCATCAGCAACTATAGGCTCGGTGCTACTGGAAAACACCAGCGGATGTAACCTTAGAAAACAGGCTAGGTTGTCCACTGGCGGTGGGTTGTTGTTGTTGTTGTTGCCCTGGTTCTGAACTAGCAATTGCATCAAGGCATTTTGCTGCTGGATCAATTGGGTGAGCTCCGGCGGGAAGGCAAAACCGGGGTCACGTCTCAGAGGCATCTGGGGGGTTTAGATGGGAGAGATTTAGAATAGAAGAGGTCTAATGAGAAAACACTACCCATATGCACATGAGACAAACACAATCATTTCACTCAATCAATCAAGCAAGGGCATACAAATGGTCTAGAACTATCGCAAAAGTGCTCACTACTACTATATACATGGAGGAAATACTACTAATATATGGTAGTCATCTAGAAATTTTGATCGGTGGAAGACTCCATGATGTCTGCTCCAGCTTCGTCTTCAAAGTCATCATCACTAGGGTCGAAGTCGGTGTCGTCGATGATGATGTAGTCCTCGGGGCGTATTTCCTTGGGTTCTTCTTCTTCTTCTTCTATTGGTGTTGGTCCTCCCATGAATATTCCGATCTTCTTGACTAAGTCGTCATTCTTCTCCAGTAGTGTCCTGATTTCCTCCTCATATCCATCGTGGGTAAACTTGAGTTCTTCCTCCAGCTCAATGATCCTAGTCTTTGCCTTCTTCAAGTCCATCATGTCTGCACACATCTGGTTCTCCTGACGTCAAATGTGCTGGTTTAACTCCTGGATAAAAGCTGCAATGGATCTATCCTTCTTAGTGCTAATTACTTCCCATTTCTCGTCTCAGCGCCCACATATTTGGTAAATAGTGTCCTTAAGCTCCTTGTTGTAAACTTCTCCAATGCGTCCCATGGTGATGTGAGCTGCCATACTCTTTCCTAAACTCAGGTTGGTGCGTCGAAGGAAAATTCTATGGGTTTAGAAGTTGGCGAGAATGTCCTTCCAGGAACATGTACTTGAATCATCCAGTGCTCCTCTTTAGGTAAAGTGGCATTGTACGTCCCGGTGAAGCTTGGTATTCCAATGTTCAAGTACCTAGTGACTTCCTTCAAGTGGCGTCCAAAAGGTGTGTCTTTATCCGGTTGTGCATACTTGTTCTTCATCTCCGTCATCCTAAAGAGTAGAAAATGGAGAGGAGTCAGAAATGAGAAGAGAAGTGTGACCTAGGGTTTATCTTAGTTGTCGTGTCCTACACTCAGCGTGTGCTCTGATACCATCTTGTAGCGACCCGACCTCAGATGGTCAAGTCTCTGTGCTTCAGTGTCATTCCTGGATCGGTAATGCTGACACACATAGTACTTGAAGGATTTATAACAGAGTAGCAATCACACACTATTACATCGAATGTCTCCAAAGAGAACTTATTACAATAATATGGCTTAAGGCCATATAATGCGATAACAGTGGAAGGCTTGGAAGATAAGGTGAATCCATCAACTCCAACGGCATAGCTGAGCTGCACGGCAACGACCTAACGAACCTTACTCCTCGTCTGAAAAGTCCGCAACATAATACGTTGCAGCACGAAAATGGGTCAGCACATGGAATATGCTGGCAATATAACACAGTAGGGCAAAAACAGAATAATGCTATTACTACATGCATATATGGCTGGTGGAAAGTTGTATGGTTGTAGTTTTGCGAAAAGCCAATTTTTCCGTACAACAACGGAATAGATTTTAATTTACTATCATGGTGGTTGAAACATCATTGAGAAGGTATCCCCAACTCAATCCCAATTAAAGTAAATTAACATCCCAACAGTATTAATTAAGCATGGTGAGAATTGTCCATAACCGGGGAACGGCTAACCATGATTAGATTGTACACTTTGCAGAGGTTTGCGCGCTTTTCCCCACAAGACTCGATCGCCTCCATTGGATTTCTCGCACTACATGGTGTTTGAGAAACGGATGACCGAGACACAGTCTTTCAGAAACGTTAACTCTCTACTCCGGGTAGACCATACCAAACCTACAAAACCCACTACCTACTGATCTACCTCTTCAAAAGCTTCACGTAACTTACTGAACTATGCTAGAGCCCATAATAGCTTGTGGCTGCACATGGAAGTTTCTAGCATGAATCATCTCAGTTCCCTTTGAGCCTGGGTGGCGGTCCATAGGAAGATCACACGGGTACCCCGGGATTTCCAAAAAAATAGACAACATTGGGTTCCCCAGGTGCCTCAATCCACCCAGTTGTTTGATTAAGTTGCCACCTTAAGTTGAACCATTAATTAACAATCTCACATCTGACATGAATTTCACTCAAACCCAAACCACGTCTACGAGCAGAGCATAGCAATATAAGCAATACGTAGAAGTAACTCCCAAGCGTTTGAATATAACAGGGCAATAGGTTCTACCTCAGCAACTACTTCCCAACCCACAAGTTAATGACATCCTAATCATGCATAAAAACTGGGTAATAATGGGATATGATCAAAGTGTTACTTGCCTTGCTGACGATCCGCGAATCCTAGAGACTTGTAGTAACACGCTTCACACTCCGGGAATTCTATCGCAAGCAAACAATAACATACATAAGTAACAAGCAACGATGCACAAGCAAAACTCAAATAAGAGAGGTTGACCAGAAAGTTCAAATTAAGAACTCCGGTTCGCAAAAAGAATCAAAACAAACGGAGCAACAAATCTCAAACGGCAAAAGAAAGAAGCTTCGTTTACTAATCTGAAACTAGGTAAAATTTTACAGTAGCACAACTTGTTTGAGTTGGTTAAACAGAAAGAGAGTTTCGAGACGAAACTCCAGGCGCTTGAATCGCCTGATTCCGTTAAACGAGCGAAAAGATAAACAGAAACTAAGATCGGATCAGAAATCACGATCAGAAAAATCGCGGAATAAATCCGATAAAAGAGAACTCATGAACAGACTAACGAACGAGCGTTAGTTAGTTCTTTCTAACGGGCGAGGAACCGTTCATTAAAAGAATGTTCGGACGAACGTCCGCTAACTAGAAGAACCGAGAAAAACCGGCAAATCCGAAAAAAATGGATCTAGGGTTTTTGAAAAAAAACCGAATGGTCTTTATAAAAAAACCGGCGGTGGGGCGCGGTGGCTACCTCCGGCGAGGGGCTCCGGCGTGGCGGCGGCTTGCGGGGCGGCGGGGCTTGGCGGTGGCGGCGGCGCTAGGTCGCGGCGGTGGTGGTGTTGGGGCGGGGGTGGCGACGTATATAAAGGGGGCGGGGGCGGCGACTTGGAGGAGGGGGCAAGGCGCGGCGGCTGCGGAGTCCAATTCGGACTCCGGCCAGAGTGGCGGCTGTGGCGGCGGCCTGGCGCGGCTGGGCCTTAGGCCCAGTCGGCGTGGAACCCCTTTTTTTTAAACTTTGCCGACCAAAATAAAATCCTAAAAAAATAAATAAAACCTAAAATTGCCAAAACAATTTTTCACCGTCTAAATAAAATATTTAGAACAAGATGAACATTTTCTTGGCCCTAAAATGCAATTTTGAAAAACATGCAATTTTTCTAATGCAAAAAAATCTCAATAAAATCAAATAAAAATCAATTTAATGATTTTAATATTTTTCCTCCAATATTTCATTTATTTTGGAGAAGTCATATTATCTCCTCTCTTTAATTTTTAATGTGAAATACTTTTCGGAGAGAAATAATTAAAATCAAATCCTCTTTTCATTATTTGATAAAAGAATCAAATATGAAGACCGGGAACTCCCCAACTCTCTCCGAGGGTCCTTGAGCTGCTTAGGATTTCGAGGATTACGGAACGGAAAAGCAATTAAACATGATATGCATGGATGATCTATGTATAACATTCCAAATTGAAAATTTGGGATGTTACATGAAGTGAGCATGTATGATAGAGGCAATGGTGTCCCGTCTTTCGATGAGATGGTGGCTATCATTTTGGAGGAAGTCGACTTTGACGATCCGACTACGAACGTGCGAGGACATCGCGCCTTATCAATCGCTAAACCAACTCCGAGAGGTTATTGATCATGCTAGAGCACGATCAGCCTGACCACGAAGGTATGTTTCCTGCAGGCAAACAAAGAACAAGCAAGAAACTAAGATTGTAATCTGGATATTGCGAATATAAGAGGAAAGCTTTATTGATCAAGGTGGGGTTCTGTGACGCCTTTGCGTGGTTGTTGAACACAAATGAAGTATGCGAAGTTGCAGCTATGGCAAACTTTAATATAAACAAAACCCAAAGTATAAACGACGCCCTAAGGGATTTATATATGGAGGAAGAGGGGGGATTTCATGGCCCTTGGATGAGGGGTCTGAAACCAACCCTAACTCTTGTTTCCCCACTCATACAGACTCTAAAAACAACCTATACTTAAGTATTTCGAAAATACATGGGTCTGGCCCAATAATAAGGTGGCGCAGCACCTAGAATAGCCTCTGGACCAAATTTATGAAGTGGTATCTTGTATATTTCGTCCAAGGCTTCATGCACTCCTTATGGTGGCTTCAAAGTCCTGAAATCATCACTTGTAACTCCGTTCTTGATCCCCTTGCGCATGCCATCATCTCCATGCTTGGTCTTGCTCCAATGTTCATCCCTCTTATCCATGCCACGCCCTTCATTTGCAAGCAAAACAAGTGTATCCAATTTAGGCAGCATCATATTCTCATGAACATTAGAATCATTACCAAGAAACGAAAGTACCTGATAATTTAGTTGGTGTGCGCGAGCTCTAGTAATTGGTCCAGTATGTATAACAGCAGGGGCTGTGGGTGTAACAATGGTATTGATGTCCTCATCATCCTCCCCTTCTTGAAATGAAGTCATCCTCGACGGAAGCTCATCTTCCTCACCCAAATAAGGCTTCAAATCTGTAATTTTAAAAGTGGGACTAACCCAAAAATATGTAGGAAGCTCATGTTTATATGCATTATCATTTATTTTCTCTTACACATTAAAAGGACCATCAGCACGTGGCATTAGCTTTTATTTGCGCAAATTAGGAAATCTATCCTTACGCAAATGTAACCAAACAAGATCTCCAGGTGCAAACACAACATGTTTTCTACCCTTATCTCCAGCAAGTTTATATTTAGCATTCATACGCTCAATGTTTTCCTTAGTTAACTCATGCATTTTTAAAATCAATTCAGCACGTTCTTTACTATCAAAATTAACCTTCTCCGAAGATGGAAGAGGCAACAAATCAATAGGTGCACGAGGTACGAAACCATACACAATTTCAAAAGGGCACATCTTAGTAGTAGAATGCAATGAACGATTATAAGCAAATTCAATATAAGGGAAGCATTCTTCCTAGATTTTCTTATTATTCTTCAAAACATCCCTAAGCATAGTAGACAATGTTCTATTGACTACTTCAGTTTGTCCATCAGTTTGGGGGTGACAAGTAGTACTAAAAAGCAGTTTAGTCCCCAACTTAGCCCATAAACATCTCCAAAAGTGGCTAAGAAATTTAGTATCACGATCTGAAACAATAGTATTTGGCACACCATGCAAGCGAATAATTTCATGAAAGAACAAATCAGCGACATTAACAGCATCATCACTTTTATGACATGGTATAAAGTGTGCCATTTTCGAGAATCTATCCATGACAAAAAATATGCTATCCCTCCCCTTCTTTGTTCGAGGTAAACCTAAAACAAAGTCCATAGATATACCCTCCCAAGGAACACTAGGTACAGGCAAAGGCATATATAAACCATAAGGATTGAGTCGTGACTTAGCTTTTTGACATGTAGTGCAGCGAGCAACAAAACGCTCAACATCCCGTCTCATCTTTGGCCAAAAGAAATGTGTAGCAAGTATTTTCTCTGTCTTCTTCATGCCAAAGTGTCCCATTAATCCTCCTCCATGCGCCTCCTGCAACAACAAAAGACGAACGGAGCTAGCTGGAATGCATAGCTTGTTAGCACGGAACACAAATCCATCATTAACGACAAACTTGTTCCACGTTCTTCCTTCTTTACAATTCTGCATTACATCTTTAAAATCAGCATCATGCACATATTGATCTTTGATGGTCTCCAAACCAAATATTTTGAAGTCAAGTTGTGAAAGCATAGTATAGCGACGAGACAATGCATCAGCAATTACATTTTCTTTACCCTTTTTGTGTTTAATGACATAAGGGAAAGTCTCAATGAATTCAACCCATTTAGCATGTCTATGATTCAGTTTAGCTTGACATTTAATATGTTTCAACGATTCATGATCAGAATGTATAACAAATTCTTTGGTCCATAAATAATGTTGCCATGTTTATAAGTCCGAACAAGAGCATATAATTCTTTATCATAAGTAGAATAATTCATACTAGGCCCACTCAATTTTTCAGAAAAGTATGCAACAGGTTTGCCATGTGATAATAACACACTTCCTAATCCAATTCCACTAGCATCACATTCAAGCTCAAAAGTCTTATTAAAATCAGGAAGTTGGATTAAAGGAGCATGTGTCAACTTATCTTTCAACACCGTGAAGGCTTCTTCCTGTGCAGTACCCCAAACAAAAGGTACATCCTTCTTTGTAAGCTCATCGAGAGGTGCAACAATGGTACTAAAATCTCTCACAAAACGCCTATAGAATCCAGCGAGGCCAAGAAAACTCCTCACTTGTGTGATCGTTTTAGGCTGCGGCCAATTCTCAATAGCTTCAATCTTGGCTTTATCAACTTCAATTCCCCATGGAGTAACAACATAGCCAAGAAAAGATGCTCGGTCGGTGAAGAAGGTGCACTTCCCAAGGTTACCAAACAAGCGTGCATCACGTAGAGCAATAAAAACAGCACGTAAATGTTCCAAATGTTCCTCCAAAGATTTGCTATAAATCAATATGTCATCAAAGTAAACTAGCACAAATCGTCCAATGAAAGCACGTAAAACTTCGTTCATTAATCTCATGAAAGTACTTGGTGCATTAGTTAACCCAAAAGGCAGGACTAACCACTCATATAATCCAAACTTAATTTTAAATGTTGTTTTCCATTCATCTCCCAATTTCATATGAATTTGATGGTATCCGCTATGCAAATCAACTTTGGAGAATATTGTAGAGACACTCAATTCATCAAGCATATCATCTAGCCTAGGAATAGGATGATGATAACGAATAGTAATATTATTAATGCCTCTACAATCAACGCACATACGTGATGTACCATCCTTTTTTGGCACTAAAATGATAGGAACAGCACAAGGACTAAGGGATTCACGTATATAACCTTTGTCGAGCAGCTCCTGTACTTGACGGATAATCTCCTTCGTCTCCTCTGGATTGGTATGGTATGGCGCATGGTTGGGTAATGATGCACCGGGAATTAAGTCAATTCGATGCTCAATCCCTCGAATAGGTGGTAATCCCGGGGGCACGTCTTGTGGAAAGACGTCAGTGAACTCCTGCAAAATGTTAGTGATAGTAGGAGGCAAATAGGAAGGCATGTCCTCGAATGAAAATAATGCCTCTTTGCACACAAAAGCATAGCAAACATATTTGCTAAAATCTAGATCATCAATATCAGATTTGGTGGCAAGTAAACATGCACTTTTCAATTTAATTTTAGAAGCAACACTAGATGGTTTATTATTAGGCTTCATTTGTTGCTCAAATTCTTTTTCCACAATCTGATTTTCACTCTTATTTTGCTCCTATTTTTCTTTATTAGCTCTATTAATATCATCTTTCAAAATGGAATCAGGAGTCATAGGAAGCAAAGTAATATTTTTGTCCTTATGAACAAGAGTATACTGATTAGTTCTACCATGGTGTATAGAATTTTTATCAAATTGACATGGTCTACCAAGTAATAAGGAACATGCTTGCATAGGTACCGCATCACAATCAACATAATCAGCATATGTAGAGATACTAAAATGCACACGAATAGTACGTGTTACATTAACCTTGCCGCTGTTGTTGAACCATTGGATGTAGTAAGGATGTGGATGTGGTCTTGTGGTGAGAGATAGCTTCTCCACCATTTCCATGCTAGCCAAGTTGTTGCAGTTTCCTCCATCTATGATGACACGAATAGAATGTTCCTTCACAACTCCCTTTGTACGGAACAAATTATGCCTCTGATTTTGCTCAGCTTGTGCAACCTGCACACTCAAAACACGTTGAGCAACTAAACATTCATACCTGTCAGCATCTTCAGCCGCCATGTATTGCGTCTCATTATCAGAATCATCTCCACCATTTTCTTCATGTCTAATAAGAGGCAAAGTCTCCTCATCATAGTCACTAGCTGACTCATACCCACCATCCTCAGTAGCAATCATCACACGTTGAGATTTGCATTCTCTCGCAAAATGTCCTCTTCCCTTACAACAACGACAAATAAAATCACATGTGTGCCCTGTTGATGCCATGGAAGAAGAGCTCTGCGCGGGCCCGGTATGTGTGGTCTTGGCAGATAGTGGTGGTTGTGCCTTCTTTCCTGTATCACGGCTGGAGGTGGCACCTGATGGAGGTGCTGGTGCAGTGGAAGTAGAGGATGCACGTGGTGTCCATGATGAAGATCTACTTGCAGAAAAGTTAGTTCGCACCAATGCATGTCAATCCTGCACTTCACGTTCAGCTTTACAATCAAGATGGAATAAATGAGTGATATTATTATACTCCTTATAATCTAGAATGGTCTGAATCTCTCTATTTAATCCACCCATCAAACATGCAAGCATAGATTCATTCTCCTCAATGATACCACATCTAATCATGCCAGTTTGTAATTCCTGACAATATTCTTCTATAGAATTTTTTCCTTGTCTTAAACGCTACAATTTTTGAATTAATTCACGTTGATAATATGAAGGAACCCAATGAGTATGCATAGCAGTTTTCAAAGCAACCCAAGTAGCTGGAATAGGATATAATCTACAATGATCAGACCACCAAACACATGCAAAGCTAGTGAAAGCACAAACAGCAGCAGGAACACGTCTCTCCTTAGGATATTGTAAACATGTAAATCGTTGTTCAGTTTCTAACTCCCAAGTAAGATATATATCAGGAAAATATCTAACTTCAAATGGTGGAATATTCAATTTCAGTTTAGGGAGATGGTCATGATCTCATACCTGAGGGGGAGGCCTACCATTGCCATTATTTGCATGTGGACGACCTGGTGATTGTGGTGCTGGTGGTTGCACGTAGTTCTGATTTTGATCAACCCCATCCTCGTAACCCCCCGCATAATCATCCTCCTCTGCATCAGCAGCAGGAGCCACAGAAGTATCAACAACAACACCAATAGTTTGGCTAGACGCAAGAGGGACACGGCTCACTCGGCGGAGGGTTGTTTCACGATGTGGAGGTAGTAGTAGTAATAGTAGTAGTAGTAGTTGTTGTTGTTGTTGTTGTTGTAGAGGTGCGTTAGGTGCAGCCGGTGGTGGTGGTGGAAGACGCACGAGAAATTCATTAAACTTGTTATCGAGTTTTGTTTCGAACGTCTTCTCCATGCCATCTATCTTCTCCATGGCCTCTTCAAATCTGTTTAGCACATCTTGCACCTGTCCACTCATCATTTGCTGAAATTTACAATGCAACTCCTTATTCGTCATGTTCTCCCAGTCAGTCTCGTCGGCTTGTGATCCTGCCATGGTTAGCAGCAATAGAAACACACAAGAATATGATCCTACAGACTACTAACAAGAGGTGGTGGTGGGTGTCACAAATCCGTCAAGCAAATCTCAAATTCTTACAAGTTCTTACCCAGCAGCAGGCGGTGATCGGCATCCGTCGTAGTCAAAACTCTCAAAGGTTGGATAGAGCGATTACCAGGGAGAGTCAAACCCACGACGTAGATGTATGTGGAGTTGGGAAGGCTTATAATATGGTAGCAAAAAGGGTCAGCAATAATCAATTCAGAGATGCAAAGTTGAATAAACGCTCAACGACGGTACTGTGCTGGTCCTAGGCTAGACCATGCTAGAGACACGAGCCTAGAACACTAACAAAATCATGGTGCTGCACGTAAACAATGGAGGATCACACTCTGAATTTTTTTTCCTCTTTTTTCACTTTTTTTTGCACTTTTGTTCCTCTTTTTTTTGCTCCGCAACAATTTTTTTGAAAAAGTCTACAAATGGTCTAAAACCTGCCTAGCCAGAATTTTCCAGACATAGTTTTTTTTAGTTTGGAACTATTTTTCTACTGCGGGTATCACGGAAGTAGGGGAGTCCGACTTCGTCATGACTAGAAGTATCGCGTGATCTGGAACTCGAAACAAAGCAACAAATACTAGACTCAGACTAGGACTGGTGGCGGAGATGAATCTGGTGGAAACTCGGACTGGTGGAGAATATATGTAGGGTGGTGGAACACGAACTGGTGGCGAATCTGTGATGGAGGTGGACTCGGATTATCGTGATGGCGTTGGATATGTGGTATATGGCAGCGGCGATGATGATGGTGGTATATGGCAGCGGTGATGACGATGGTGGTATATGGCAGCGGTGACGATGATGGTGGTATATGGCAACGGTGATGATGATGATGCGGCGGCGGCATGACTACTTATGAACAGAACTCGAAACTCTAAAGGACTAGACACTAAGACCAGCAACTAGACGCGACGATGCAACCGCAAATTCAACAATGCAAAACCCTAGAAAGATTATGCAAAGGCTCAGATTGGTTCGGATATGATGAACTAACCCTAATTTTTTTTGGATTTTTTGTGGACTGTAGGTATGAAGAACAGACTCGATCTAAACTACGAAAAACTGTAAAATCTCACTTAGCAAGCTGAAATTCTGAAACCACTTGATAGACGCAAAGGTGTCCCGTATTTCGATGAGATGGTGGCTAAAGATTTGGAGGAAGTCGACTTTGACGATCCAACTACGAACGTGAGAGGACGTCGCGCCTTAGCTATCGCTAAACCAACTCCGTGAGGTTATTGATGTGAGTATGGCCTCCATGGTTATGGGTGTATTCTCCCAAGTTTGGGGTAAAACGTGGGTTCTGATGAGCTCAAGAATTGTACTTCTCATGTCCATACTTCCTTTTGCGGCTCTCTATCTCTTGCTACTTGCCTTCAATCATAAGAGCTCTGTCTACGAACTCTTGGTCGTTAGTGAATGTTGCCACCATCAACTGCATACTCAGCTCGTCATTCAACCCTTCCATAAACTTCTCCTGCTTCGCGGCATCTGTGGCCACATCATCTGGGGCATAGCGGGCTAACTTGCTGAAACTGATTTCCCTGGCGTAAGTTGCGAAACTCACGCTTCTTCATACTCATAGCTCCAGAGACATGTGTAGTGCGGAATGCTTGCTGAAACTGATCCCAAGTGACATTCGCTATGGGGAAAGTGGATGTGTAATGCTCCCACCATGAGGTTGCGGGTCCATCTAGTTGATTTGCGGCAAAGTGCACCTTCCTAGCATCTGTGCAACCTACGGTGGTCAGCTCCCTTCCAATCTTGCGGAACCAGTCATCAGCAACAATCGACTTGGTGCTGCTGGAAAACACCAACGGATTCAACCTCAGAAAACGGGCTAAGTTGATAACTGGAGGTGGTGGTGGTGGGTTGTTTTTGTTATTGTTGTTGTTGTTGCCTTGGTTCTGGACTAACAACTGCATCAGGTATTCTGCTATTGGATCAACTGAGTGAGCTCCGATGGGAAGACAAATCAGGGGTCATGTCTCGGAGGCATCTGATAGGTTTAGAGGGGTGAGATCAGAATAGAGTGAGGTCTAAGGAGAAATTCACTACCCATATGCACATGAGACAAACACATTCATTTCACACCACTCAATTCAAAACAAGGTCATACAATTGATCTAAACTATTATTACAAAATACTCGGACTATTACTATATACATGGGGGATTATTAATAGTAATATGGTGGTCGGCTAGAAATCTTCATCGGTGGAAGACTCCAAGATATCTGCTCCAGCTTCGTCTTCATAATGATCAGCACTATCGGGGTCGCAGTCGGTGTCGTCGATTATGATGTAGTTTTCAGGATGGTTGTCCTCCTCTTGTTCGGGGTCTAACATGAACACTCCTAGCTTCTTCTTAAGGTCTTCATTCTTCTCCAGTAGTACTGCAATTTCTTCTTCATATCCATCGCGTGTAGACTTGAGTTCCTCTTCTAGCTCCATGTTCCTGGTCATCACCTTCTTCATGTCTCTCATGCTGGCGCACATCTGGTTCTCTTGACGACGAATGTGCTGGTTCAACTCCTGAATGTAGGCTGCAATGGACTTGTCCCTCCTGGTGCAAATCATCTCCCATTGCTCATCTCGGTGTCCACATATCTGGTAGATGGTGTCCTTAAGATCCTTGTGGTATACCTCACCGATGCGTCCCATGGAAATGTGGGCTGCCATGCTCTTTCCTAGACTCCAATTGGTGCATCAAAGGAAAACTCTATGGGCTCAGTTACTGGTGCGAATGTCCTTCCTGGAACATGTACTCGAATTGCCTAGCGCTCTTCTTCAGGTAGAGTGGCGGTGTAGGTCCCGATGAAGCTTGGTATTCTGATGCTCAGGTACCTAGTGGCTTCCTTCAGGTGTCGTCGGAAAGGGATGTCGTCATTTGGGTGAGTGAACTTGTTCCTCGGGTCCGCCATCTATAGAGTAGAAAATGGAGAGGAGTCAAAAATGTGTACAGAAGAATGTCCTGTGGCTTACCCTAGTGGCCGCGTCCTATAGTCAGTGTGTGCTCTGATACCATCTTGTAGCGCCCGACCTCAAACGGTCAAGTCTCTATGCTTAAGTGTCATCCCTGGATTAGTATTGCTGACACACACAGTACTTGAGGATTTATAACATATTTCAATCACACACTTACTACATCGAATGTCTCAAAAGAGAACTTATTACAATAATATGGCTGAAAGCCATCTAAAAATGATAACAGTGAAAGCTTCGAAGGTAGTAGAGTCCATCCAACTCCACGGCAAAACTGAGTGCATGACAACGATCTAGCACATCTTACTCTTCGTCTGAAAATTCTGCAACATAATATGTTGCATCTTGTGTAGGTCAGCACATGGAATATGCTGGCAAAATAACACTATAGATCAATGAACAAACAACATCTATAACTACATGCATATATGGCTGGTGGAGGCTCTATTGTTATCATTTGCATAAAGCTAGTTTTTTTCCTACAACAAAGGAATATATTTTATTTAACTACCAAGTTTGTTGAAAACATTGAGAATGGTAACCCCATCTCAATCCCAATTAGAAGTTAACAACCCAAGAAAATTAATTAAGTAGAGTGTTGAGATCAACATAATAATCCAAGCACAAGATACTCAAGATGTCCATAACCGGGGACAAGGCTAATCATGATTAGTTTGTACACTCTGGAGAGGTTTGTGCACTTTTCCCCACAAGACTTGATCTCCTCCGTTAAATTTCTCGCACAGCATGATGTTTGAGAAATGGATGACGGAGACATAGTCTTTCAGAAGCATAAACTCTTTACGACGGGTAGACCGTACCACCTACATCCCCTACATCTTCTAGTATACCACTGAAAAAGGTCACACAACATACTTAACTATGACAGAGCCCACAATGGCTTGTGGCTGCGCACAAAAGTTTCCAGCATGAATAACATTATGATCCCTTTGAACCTGGGTGGCAAACCATAGGAAAATCCCACGGATACCCCGGACTCTCCTTTGGACAACACTAGATTACCCCAGGTGCCCACAAAGGAATCCACCCAGATGTGTATTAAGTGGCCACCTTAAGTTAAACCTTAGATATAAATAACTCTCGCATCTTTCATGAATCTCACAAACCAATCCACGTCTACGAGCATAGCATAGTAGTGTAAGCATAATGTAGAACACCCAGGGTTTAAAAACAAGACAATAGGTTCTACCTCATCAACTACTTCCCAGTACCCACATGTTATCAAGCCCTAACCATGCAGTGCTTGAGGATTGAAACTAATGAGTAAAAACTGGGTAATAAGGGATATGATCAAAGTGTTACTTGCCTTGCTGACGATCTGAAAACCCTAGTGACTCATAGTAGCAAGCATCACACTCCGGAAACACTATCGTGAACAAACAATAGCATAGATAAGAACTCAAGCATAAGATGCAAGGGTAAAACTCAAATGTAAAGATCCAAACTTAAAGTTCAAATGAAGAGCTTTGATTTGCAAAAAGAAACAATCAAATTGGAGCTACGAAACTCAAACTAAGATCAAAATAAGTTCAAATTCAAATCTGCTTGAAACCAAATTTTAAATTTTCAAAACCATGTTCAAGTTGATTATCTGGATAGAGGGGAACAAGACGAAGATTTTGGCGTTGGTTTCACTGGATTTGGATAAACGAGCAAAAAGTAATGAGGGTTTGAAGTTTAGGGACTAAACCGTGATACAAATGTTCACAGATAGGTCCCTAGCCAAAAAAACAGAAAGAAAAACCTTACGAATGAACGTTCGTAAATAGAGGCTAATGAACGAACGTGTTCGCTAACAGAGAGGAACGGGTGAACGTTCGTAAATTAACGAACGAATACAAAAACCGATCTAATAAAAAAACCAAAAACAAAAACCTGTGAACCGGGCGGTTTTTATACCGGTCTTCGGTCGGCGGCAGCGGTCAATGGCAAGGCAGCACAGCTCCGGCGACTTCGGCGGGCGAGGCGACGACGGCGGCTAACACGGGTGGCGGGTAGGCGGCGGCGCGGGGTGGTGCGGTGGCAAAACTAAAATGCAGTTTTCACTATCTAAACCTAATATTTAGGACAGGATGAACATTTTTTGGCCTAAAATGCAGTTTTCAAAAATGCATATTTTTTCTAATTCAAATAAAATAGCAAAACTAAAATACGAATAAATAAGAAATTGATTTTAAAGTTCCTCCTCCAATATTTCTCTTCTGTTGAAGAAGTCATCTTATCTTCTCTCTTTTATTTTTTTTATTGAAATTAATTGGAGGGAAAATATTAAAAATCAAATTGATCATTTACTCAAATTTGAAATAGATGCAAATATGAAATTTCAGTGATACCTCCAACTCTCTCCTTGGGTCCTTGAGTTGCTTAAGATTTATAGGATCACAACCAAATAGAAATAAAAATATGATATGCATATGATGACCTATGTATAACATCCAAATTGAAAATTGGGATGTTACATGGACGTTCTACTAATCTGGATGCTAAAACTTTTGTTTTAGGGCAAGGGAAAGTTATAGGAAAAGGTGCCATTCAAGAATTCTTTAATTGCGCTGGATCTTTGACTTGTGATGATGCCCATATACTTGAAAGAACTAAAACTTATGCAGAAGCTATTTCAGCACTTGTTTTTAAACTTGAGAAAAGATTCATTCGTACTCATCCTACCTTGCAAAGATTTTTTTATGAGTTACCTATTTTAAATGATCTTAGAGCAAAGAAGATAGCAACCTTGTTCTTATGAATGAGATTGAATACATAGTGCGGGAAGCTAAGGAGATCTTTGATTTTTATAGTATGAACCATGAAAAAATGGTAATATATGATAGCCTTTACAATAGTAACTATTTATTAATAAATTTGCCTGGCAATGATCGCATCTTTTATGAGAACCTTAAAAAGTAAGTTCCCATTTTGGACATGATCCAACAAGTTTCCAATGATGTCAACCAACAATATTTTTGGATTGTAGCTGGTAATCAAAGGGGATATGCAGATGGACAACTTGATGATGATAAAATTTCTATGGATGATGTGTTTCATGTTATATTTGAAAAACATCCTGACAAAAACACGTCTATGGAACATAACAAGAAAGATGGCAATACCAAGATCTATGCAATATACCTAGCTAGGGGCTTAAAACAATAGCACTTGTTGGGAGGCAACCCAATTTTATTTTATGTTTTTGCTCTTTGCTTCGGTTTTTCAACAAATATGAAATTATACTTCTATTATGATTGTGTTTTAGTTCTTTAATTAGTGTTTGTGCCAAGTAAGACCTTTGGGATGATTTGGAAGATTTTTGATTTAATTCTGTGAAAAAAACCAGAAACTTTTGTGCTCAGTTCTGGAATTTTATAAATTCACAAAAACGTGTTCTTGCTTTGAATTTTGTACACACGATTGAAATACAAATTGCCCATGTTTTCCTAATTGTTCATAATTTTAAGAGTTACAGAAGTATGGTTAAAATTCAGATTACTACAGACTGTTCTGTTTTTGACAGATTCTATTTTCATTGTGTTGTTCGCTTATTTTGATGAATCTATTGTTGTATCGGGGGGTACAAACCATGGTTAAGGTAGAATACAATAGATATAATGGAAATATAAAATTCGAATGATTTTAAAACAGTACCTAAAGGTGGTGAATTGCTTTATTATATATACTAACGGATCTCACGAGTTTTCTATTGAGTTTTATGTTGTGAAGTTTTCAGGTTTTGGGTGAAGTTTCGGTGGACTATTGAACAAGGAGTGGAATGAGCCTAAGCTTGGGGATGCCCATGGCACCCCAAGGTAATATTCAAGGACAACCAAGCATCTAAGCTTGGGGATGCCCCAGAAGGCATCCCCTATTTTCTCTACAATCCATTGGTAAATTACTCGAGGCTACATTTTTATTCACTACATGATATGTGTTTTTCTTGGAGCATCTTGTATTATATGAGTCTTTTCTTTATTTGCTTTTTAGTTTGCCACAATCATCCTTGTTGGACACACCTTTTGAGAGGGACACACATTAATCGTGAATATTTTAGAATACTCTATGTGCTTCACTTATATTTTTTGAGCTAGGTAGTTGCTCTAGTGCTTCACATATATCTTTTTAGAGCACGGTGGTAGTTATATTTTAAAGAAATTGATGAACTCTCATGCTTAACTTATATTATTTTGAGAGTCTTATAAATAGTATGGCAATTTTCCCGGGTTATGAATTTAGTCCTAATATGATGGGTATTTTAGAGGGATATAATAAAAAATTCATGAAGATTATTGAATATGTGAGAAGTTTGATTCCTTGCATTTGTTTTGAGATGTAAAGATGGTGATATTAGAGTCATGCTAGTGAGTAATTGTGGTTTAGTAAGAATATTAGATTTAAGGTTTGTGATTCTCGAAGCATGCACGTATGGTCTCCTGTTATGCGATGATATTGGAGCATGATTTATTATTGATTTTCTTCCGTATGAGTGGCGGACGGGGACAAGCGATGGTCTTTTCTTACCAATCTATCCCCCTAGGAGCATGCATAGTATTACTTTTCTTCGAGGGCTAATAAAATTTTGCAACAAGTATGTTCTTTATGACTAATGTGAGTCCATGGATTATACACACTCTCACCTTTCCGCATTTTGCTAGCGTCTTCGGTACCGTGCATTGCCCTTTCTCACATTGAGTTGTGGTGCAAACTTCGCCAGTGCATCCAAACCCTATGATATGATACGCTCTTTCACACATAAGCCACCTTATATCTTCCTCAAAACAACCACCATACCTACCTATTATGACATTTCCATAGCCATTCTGAGATATATTGCCATGCAACTTCCATCATTCCGTTACAATGCATACCATGATTGTCATATTGCATTGCATGATCATATAGTTGGTATAGTATTTCCGGCTTGGCCACCATTCATATTTTTTATACATGTCACGCTAGATCATTGCACATCCCGGTACACCGCCGGAGGCATTCATATAGAGTCATATTTTTGTTCTAGTATCGAGTTGTAATTCTTGAGTTGTAAGTAAATAAAAGTGTGATGATCATCATTATTAGAGCATTGTCCCATTTGAGGAAAGGATGATGAGACTATGATTCCCCCACAAGTCGCGATGAGAATCCGGTCGAAAATAAAAGAAGGAGGTCAGAGAGCCAAAAAAAGAGGCCAAAGAGCCCCCCAAGACAGAAAACAAAAAAATGAGAGAAAAAGAGAGAAGGGACAATGTTACTATCCTTTTCCACACTTGTGCTTCAAAGTAACACCATGTTCTTCATGATAGAGAGTCTCCTATTTTTTCACATTCATATATTACTAGTGTGAATTTTTTATTATAGAACTTGGCTTGTATATTCCAATGATGGGCTTCCTCAAATGCCCTAGGTCTTCATGAGCAAGCCAGTTGGATGCACACCCACATAGTTTTCTTTTGAGCTTTCATACACTTATAGCTCTAGTGCATTCATTGCATGGCAATCCCTACTCCTTGCATTGACATCAATTGATGGGCATCTCCATAGCCCGTTAATTAGCCTCATCAATGTGAGACTTCCTCCTTTTGTTTCTCCACACAACCTCCAACATTATATTCTATTCCACCCATAGTGCTATATCCATGGCTCAAGGTCATGTATTGCATGAGAGTTGAAAAAGCTAAAGCGCGTTAAAAGTATGAACCAATTGCTTGGCTCGTCATCGGGGTTGTGCATGATAAGTACTTTGTGTTAAAAAGATGGAGGATGACAAGACTATATGATTTTGTAGGGATAACTTTCTTTAGCCATGATATTTTGAAAAGACATGATTGCTTTTTAGTATGCTTGAAGTATTATTATTTTTATGTCAATATTAAACTTTTGTGTTGAATCTTACGGATCTGAATATTCATGCCACATAAAGAAATATTACATGATAAACATGTTAGGTAGCATTCCACATCAAAAATTCTATTTTTTTCATTTACCTACTCGAGGATGAGCAGGAATTAAGCTTGGGGATGCTTGATATCTCTCCAACGTATCTATAATTATTGATTGTTCCATGCTATTATATTACCAATATTGGATGTTTTATATGCATTATTATGCTATTTTATATCATTTTCTGGGACTAAACTATTAACCTAGTTGCTATTTTTTCCTTGTTTTTGTCTTTTCAAAAATCAATACCAAACGGTGTCCAAATGGAAGAAATTTTTTGATGATTTTTCTTGGACCTCAAGACACCCTAGAAGCTTCGAGAGGAGGCCAGAGGAGCCAGGAGGTGGCCGCAAGCTCATAGGGCGCGCCGAGGGGGGGCAAGCTTGTGGGCCCCTCACAACCCCTCTAACCCTAATTGTTCTTCTATAAATACCCAAATATTCCTCGTAGACCAGGGGGCACACCAAAAATAGTTTTCTACTGCCACAAGTTTCTGTTCTCGCGAGATCCCATTTGGAGGCCTTTTCAGGTACTCTGCCAGAGAGGGATTCGACCATGGAGGGCTTCTACATCAACCTTGCCACCCTGCTAATGATGTGTGAGTAGTTTACCACACACCTATTGTAACATCCCAAAATTCTAAATTTTGGAATGTTATATTTAATATGTGAAATTGAGTGAAATCTGAATTTTTTTGAAAGTTGAATGCGAGGGAATGAAATGACTTTCCAAAACTTTCACTTTGCATTTTGATCTTGATGAATACAAATTCATCACAAAACCCTAGAGTGAATATAATATGACTTCTTCCATCAAAGAATAAAAAGGGATTTGAAAATGATTTGTATTCCATTTGAAATATTTTCAAACCAGGAACTTCATGCCACTGAAGGATTTTCCTAAGGGGAGATTGTCATGGATCTAAGAATGACAGTAGAATGGGGGGTAAGTATGAGGAGGCAAGATCCTAGCTATGGAGTAGTTGTACACACGAGTTTTACGAGTTCAGGCCCTTCTCGGAGGAAGTAATAGCCCTACGTCTCGGTGCCCTGAGGCGGTCGACTGGATTATGTGTGTGTGTGAGTTTACAAAAGATGCGAACCCTTGTGCCTATGGAGGGGGTGGCTTATATAGAGTGCACCAGGACCCCAGCCAGCCCACGTTACAAAGGATTTAAGGTACAATAAAGGGGAGACGTTACTGGTAACGCTAGCAAATAAAGAGACATAATGACCATTAAAGCTATGATGTGATGTCCGGCCATTGCAGTTCGGAGTGACTTTAGACCTTCTGGTGGTCGAGCGAAAGTCTCCGCGGTCGAGTGACTTCAAGTCTTCCGAGTGGGAGTCCTCATGGTCGAGTGGATGATTACTCCTCTTCGAATGCTTCTGGTTTGAGGGTGACGTCCTAGGGGAGGGTATCTAGGTCAGGCCTATGACCCTACCCTAGGTACATATCTTCATCATTAGCCCCCGAATGGTTCAGGGTTCGAGTGGGGAACGAGTTGATAACCTCTCCGATTCAGCTTTTGCGCTTCGGAAATGTCTTGTCCAGAGGTCGTGTGAACATTCATGATGACTTCAACTGCTTGTTCAGTCGCCTTGATCCATTCTTGGTTTTCTTGAGTGAACTTTCATTGTTAAGCTTCGAGTGTTGATATGGGAAAAATCTTCTGTCTGACGGGTTGTTCTACTGTCTGCGGATTTCACGAGATTAGAATTTCGGGAAGCGCGCCGGGCGAGGGAGGTCGCAGTAATTGGGACGAATTAGGCAGGCTGCCTCAATCTCCGCGCCACCTTTTTCGCCACGTATCGCACGTGCGACTGTTGCAGGATTTGATCGGATCGCTTGGGCCCATGAGTCAGCCACTCGGAAATGATCCCATATAAGGCGTTGGACGGGGTTTTTTCGCATAGTGCGTTCTCATTCTTCCCCTTCCTCCTCTATTTTCTCCACCGCATCTGCCTCTGCCCTCAGCGTCGTCGCCCCGTTCGGACTCGATCTACTGCCATGGGGAAGGAGAAGACGGTGGCGTTGGAGCGTGCGAAGAAGGCAACGACGAAGGCGAAATGGAAGAGGACCAGCCGGAGCGGGTCTTCATCGAGGTCCGGCCTGCCGCCTGGCTGGATCCAGGGCGTCTGGATTCGCTCGACAATCAGCCAAGATGATATCGACGACCTGGTCGAGGGGGGATTGATCTCCCACGAATCGGCGCGGCTCCCGGGGAACGTGACCGAGCCGCAGCCGTAGAAGGGTGAGTGCGTTCTCCTTGCCACTCACGTCGACCGCGTGTTTTCTTTGCCTCCCCATCCTTTTTTTGAGGTTTCTTAAACTTCTTTGGGGCTCAACTCCACCACTTTTCCCCGAACAACATCGTGCACCTTGCCGCTTTCGTGTCCATGTGCGAGAACTTCCTGGGTTGTCGACCACACTGGGGTCTGTTCAAGCACATATTCACGTGTCGTTCTCAGACGGTCAAGAAGGCCAACCCGAGTGACGAGAGGACGCAAGTGATACAGATGTGTGGGGGTCTTGGAATTCAGATGAGGAACAAAAGCACTTTCCGAACTATGATCCTTCCGGAGTCGGTCCAGGGTTTGCAGTCAACCTGGTTCTACTGCAAGGACCAACCGACTCCGGGTCAGTCGACTGGACTTCCCCCCTTTTCCATGGCCCGAGTAGAGAAGCCCTCCACCTTGAGAGTGATCCTAGAGGAGAAGGCACAGGTGAACGTGTTGGTCGAGCGGGTGGTCCAACTCGTCCGCGACAGAGTGACCGGTATGGACCTGTTGGAGGTCTTCCTCAGTCGACGTGTCCAACCACTGCAAGCTCGTGACCATCCGATGTGGATGTACTCGAGAATCGAGGATTCCACTCGGATCCACCCGGAGGATGTCAGTGAGGACACGGTGGAGCAGTGGCTGAGAGGTATTACTGGCAACAAGGATAACCTCCGAGGGTCCAGGAGGGTGGTTCCATTCGACCATTCACGCCAGCCGGAATAGGTACGATTCTGCATTGTCGAGGGTTTTCTTGATTAACCATGTAACATCTTGTTGACAGCCGACTGTCTTTCTTTTGTTCATTGTCTTTCAGGCCCTTATTGATATGTATTCAATGCCCAACGGAGAGCAAGAGCAAGATCCCGAGGGGGAGGCGAGCGGAGGCGAGAGTGGCGAGTGGCACTCGGATGAAGAGGAGGATGAGGAGAGCGATGACCCGAGTGATGAAGAAGAAGTCGACTCGCCTCCTCACAGAGAAAGGAGGTCCAAGCACACTCACGACCCGGCAAGCACCCCCGACCTGGTGACTGCACCAACGGGGCAGTCTTCAAAGCGCCCTCGGACGTCTTCTCCAGTGCCGACTGAGAAGGCACCGAAGTAGCCCAAGATTGCGCCGCCGCCAGTGCCGAAACCACCGAAGGCTGCATCTTCCAAACCGCCGAAGGCTTTGCCGAAAATCAAAGTGGTCATTCCCACTATCTCTGGGTAACAATCTGACCTGACCCTTTGGTTGACTTGGGTAACAGAGCGTAACCGACTAAATGTTGATATTTGCAGTGCTCCCACCTCTGGAACTTCGACCCGCCAGTACCAAGACGAGGAGATGGAAGATGCGGTTACCTCCAACCCAGGTACAATTCTCGTGATCTTGTTCTTGATTATTTGTTCGATTAAATTCTGGTGATTCACTTGGGGTCGACTGATTTCTTTGCAGCCCCACTCAACATTATCAAACTTCCTGATGACGATGAAGACGTGATACCGGGGCCCAGAAGGAGCAAGAAAGCAGTAGCTGGCAAGATATCTCAGTCCGAACTGGCGACAGAACCAACAGTCCAACAACCCGAAGATGCAGGTAGAGCCTCTGCAACTTTTGTTGTCCCAGTGTCGAGTGAACGCCTCGCACCATCGACTGTACCAGTGTTTTCTTCAGCCATACAACCTCATGCCTCGGAGCTCCAAGCTGCTGCATCTGGACCGTCTGTCCCCTTCTTCACCACCTATCATGTTCTGGAAAGCCAGTCGGATACTGCAGTGGAGGCTATCCGTCAATCTGGCGTAATGATGGAGCGGATGAAGGCGGTGCACGACAATAGCCAGGCTGCTTACAATGCTAGCGCGACTCTTCGATCCAATGTCCAGGTAAGTTGACTTCCGACTGAACTTGTTCAATTAGGATATGCTACCTGAATATTGTCCTTCGTACAATCTCTTACTGTCTGCTTCGAATCTGTACACCCACTGGGTGTTTTGTTGTCTTTAGTATTTGCGCTCTTCCACTCAGTCTGGTCGAATATTCTTTGGCTCCCCTTGTGTCGAATCAATAAATTTGAGTTGAATACTCTACTCTCAAAAATTATTGCGATCCCATATACTTGTGGGTTATCAATAGTTGACTCGGGCACTCACGTCCATATTTGTGCGCTCTTGTAGTGGTAGACTGAGAATGTCCAATGGGGACAATGGGTTGAAGCCGTAGATGACCTCGAAGGGGGACTTTCCTAGTTGTAGGCGTACTCGGCGATAGGTAGACACTCCTCCCACTCCTTGATGTTCTTCTTAATTAGCACGTGAAGTATAGCAGAGAGTGTGCGGTTGGTCACCTCCATTTGGCCGTTGGTTTGTGGATGGTAAGCCGTGGAGAAGAGTAGCTTGATTCTGATCTTGGCGCTTAAGGTTTTCCAAAAGTAGCTTAGGAACTTGACGTCGCTTTCCGAGACTATCGTCTTTGGTACTCCATGGAGGCGCAATATTTCCCTACAAAAGAGATTGGCAACATGTGAAGCATCGTCTATCTTGTTGCAAGGAATGAAATGAACCATCTTAGAGAATCGGTCCACAACAACAAATACCGAATCCTTTCCATTTCTAGTTCTAGGCAAACCAAGCACAAAATCCATGCTAATATCTTCCCATGGTTGATACAGAATTGGAAGAGGCATATAGAGACCATGGGATTGAGCTTTAGACTTCGCTTTGCAACATGTAGAGCATCGGTTGGTGAATCGGTTGACGTCGCGAAACATCTTGCGCCAATAGTAGTTCTTGGAGAGCGTAGCGAATGTCTTGCCGCGTCCAAAATGTCCCATTAGTCCTCCGCCATGAGATTCTTGCAAAAGTAGCAAACAAAGAGAAGAATCGGGGATGCAAAGTTTGTTAGCTCTCCTAAGATAATCATCTTTGATGTAATAGCGTTCCCAAGATGTATGCGTCAAACATTTGGCATAAGGAATATCAAAAGTAGGATCATGCGCATACAAGTCTTTTATGTGCTGAAAACCAATGACATCTAATTCAAGTTTAGTAACAAGCATGCATATGTGAGAAAGTGCATCCGCCACAACATTTTCCTTACCTTTAATGTACTTGATGACATAAGGAAAAGACTCAATGAACTCACTCCGTTTAGCATGATGCTTGTTCAACTTAGTTTGACCTTTAAGGTATTTAAGTGTTTCGTGATCGGTATGGATGATAAATTCATGAGGGCGAAGATAATGTTCCCATTCATGCAAAACTTGCACTAAAGCATATAGCTCTTTGTCATAGATGGGGTAATTGAGTTGCACTCCAGAAAGTTTCTCACTAAAGTAAGCTATGGGGCGCTTCTCTTTTGTTAACACACCTACTATGCCATTACCACTAGCATCGCAATGAATCTCGAAGGGTTTGTCAAAGTTGGGTAATGCAAGCACGGGAGCATGAGTAAGAAAATTCTTAAGCTCATTGAATACGGTATCTTGGGATCGTCCCCAAACAAAAGGCGCATTCTTCTTACTCAAAGCATGCAAAGGTGAAGCAATGGTGCTAAAGTCCTTCACAAATCTATGGTAGAAATCGGCTAAACCAAGGAAGCTATGCACTTGTTGCTAGTTGGTTCATTGTGGCCAAGTTTTAATAGCATTGATCTTAGATTCATCAACATGAACACCCTTAGAAGATACTACAAAACCAAAGAAATCATGTTTATCAACGCCAAAGAGGCATTTTTCCATATTGGCATAGAGACACTCTTTTCGAAGAGTTTGTAGCACGGTGCAAAGGTGGGTGACATGTTCTTTGAGAGATTTTCTAAACACAAGAATATCGTCGAAGTACACAAAAACAAATTCACCAATGTAAGGGCGAAACACATAATGCATAAGACGCATGAAATTACTGGGTGCTTCCAATAAACCCATAGGCATAACTAACCACTCATACAAACCAAACTTTGTTTTGAAAGCGGTTTTCCATTCATCACCCTCTTGTATGCGTATTTGATAGTAACCACTTTTAAGATCAATTTTTGAGAAAATAGTGGCACCGCTAAGTTCATCTAGCATATCAACAAGGCGTGGAATGGGGTACCTATAGCGAACGGTGATAGCATTGATAGGTCAACAATCAGAACACATGTGAAAGGTACCGTCTCTTTTTGGCACAAGAATGACCGGTACGGCACAAGGACTCAAACTTTAACGCACATGTCCATGGTCTATGAGATGTTGCACTTCCCTTTGTATTTATTTGGTTTCTTAGGGGTTGACGTGGTAGGGAGCCTTGTTCGGAAGTGGTGCTCCAGGTATGAGGTCAATGCCGTGCTCGATGCCTCTTAGAGGAGGTAGACCCAGAGGTAGCTCATCGGGGAAAACATCTTGGAATTCCTGCAATAGAGAAGACAACACTAAAGGAATATTGTGAGAGGTGTTAGCTTTTGGTGCCTCGTCCTTGCACAAAAGGACATAGTGCATGACACGTGATGGGTTCTCACACACTTCTCTCATCTCACGTTTGGTGGCAAATAGAAATAAGTTCTTCTTTTCTCTCATCGTGGAGGCACTCATTTTGGGCTTGTAGCGCTCACTCTCTTTTTGGTGGTTCGCTCTCTCGCTATTCTCTCCATGATGGGTGGTTTGCTTGTCGGTGATCACTTGGCTTGGAGACATAGGGAAAAGTACGTACTCCTTTCCTTTCGTCTTGAAGATATAGTGATTCATACGGCCGTTGTGGATGACACCTCGGTCAAATTGCCATGGTCGCCCTAGAAGAAGGTGGCAAACCGTCATTTGAACGACATCACACTCCAAAGCGTCTTCGTAAGCTCCGATTTTCAAGGAGACTCGCACTCTATGCTCGACTTGGATAGTGCCGGAATCGCTTAGCCATTGAACTTTGTAGGGATGTGGGTGCTTCGTCTTGGACAATTGAAGCTTGGAGCAAAGTTTTTCACTTGCCAAGTTATGGCAACTCCCTCCATCGATGATGACCTTGACGGACGTTCCATTCATGCCGGCCTCGGTACGAAAGAGATGGCATCTTTGATCTTCTTCTTGTTGATGTTTAAGAGTCAAGACCTTGGAGACAACGAGAGCGGGGCTTGAATCTTCATCACAAAAGACTTGTTCTTCTTCATCTTCGTTCACTTGCCGGTGCATTGCCACTTGCTCAAGTGCTTCCATTTCTCCTTCACTCATGAATTCGTATGTACCATCATCATTGAGGATCATGGTGCGCTTGTTGGTACACTCGAAGGACTTGTGGCCTCGGCCTCCCCATGTGAAGCATTTGAAGGAACTTGTCTTGATGGTCTCATCGGGTCAGGTAGATGATGATGAAGCTCTCAGCTTGAAGTTGCTTGTAGTAGGATGATGACTTGGAGTTATCATAGTTTTCTGGTGACTCGACTTGTCGACATTGCTTGTAGAAGGCTTGGTTGATGTAGAAGGTGTTGGAGTCGTTGAAGCTTGGGTGTTGGAGAAGCCATAGGTCTTGGATGAGAACTTGGCATAGTTGAAGTCATCTTGCACTTGACGTTCCGCTTTGGTAGCTTGATGCACTAGCTCGATGAGGTTCGAGTATGGTTGGAAGTCGGCGATCTTCTTGATAGGATGATTGAGTCCATTCAAGAAACATGCCATAGTTTGCTCATCATCTTCCATGACATTATCTCGTATCATGGCAATCTCCATTACCTTGTAGTATTCTTCAACGCTCTTGGTTCCTTGCTTGAGGAGTTGGAGTTTCCTGAAGAGGTCGCGGCTGTAGTAGGTTGGCACGAAGCGTGCTCTCATGACATCCTTCATTTGCGCCCAAGTAGTGATGGGTGGTGCACCTCTTGCCTCTCGATGCTCAATGATTTGTTCCCACCAAATGAGGACGTAGTCTTGGAACTCAAGGGATGCCATCGCGATCTTCTTATCTTCTTCATAGTTGTGCAAGCGGAAGATTCTGTCGACCTTCAATGCCCATGAAAGGTACTCTTCGAGATCATTGCTTCTGGAAAACTTGGGCGTGGTGAACTTAATCTTGCTGTAGCGTTGCTCTCCATTGTGTTGGAGTCGGGGATGATGACTTCCATGACGAGGAGGATCGTCTCGCGCAACTTTCTCCTGTCGTGGAGGATTTCCAATGTCTTCTTGCTCTTGTTGAACTTGAGGTTCTTGACGAGGTAGTGGACGAGCTTGAGGAACTTGACGATGCACACGTGATTGGTAAATCCGTTCTTGAACTTCATTGTGAAGTGCTTCTTCTTGTTCGCGCCTATGGCGGTTGCGTTGGGCAATGGCATGATTCGTGTCGTAGAGTGCATGTTGCGCCTCAAGTGCTCTAGCTTATCGCAATTGTTGTTCTTGGCGTTGTGTCTCGGCATCTTGTTCATCTTTGTGTAGACACGCTCGCTCTTCCTCTTATCATTGGCGTTGTCATTGCTGTTCTTGTGCTTGCTTGAGAGTAGCTTGGTTTTGATTATGTCAGTGTTCTTGCGCACAAGCTTGCTCTTGAGAGTCGATGTCGTGTAGAGGGTTGCGGTTTGCATGACAATCTTGACGCGCGGCACGACGAAGAGTGTTCGATGTCAGTGTACTTGAGCTGGAGATGGTGTAGTCGAAGTGTCGACTTGAGCGGCTCCGTCTTGATGATGACGAAGTGGAAGAAGAGCGGTTGAGCAACAAAGCACGAATCTTGTACATTCTTGCGTCATTCTCTTGCTTGTGGTCGTCGAGCTTGTTGTCGAAATAGTCTCTTGTATGTTGCTCGGAGATTCGCAAGTCAGCGGCGAGGTTGTTCATGCGTTCACTCATTGCTTGTTGCTCTTGATGCAAAGCACGTTGTGCACCAAAGAGGTGGCTCTTAGTGATGTAGGAAGACATGTCGTAGTCTTGCTCGACGAAGAGTGGGTTGGTAGAAGTACTTGGCCTATCCATCATTACAAACAATTTTGTGAGTGGTAGATGGAGAAATACCAAATGTACCTTGACCGAAGTTGAAGATGGATCCATGATCACTCCAATGTGGGACAAGGAAATAGCACAATTGGTACCAATTCTTGTCGGTTTCTCACACCTACACAAGTAAAAGCTTATGGTGGAGCTCGGTTAGGATGGTGGCACAAAAATTGATGCAATTTTTAGCGAAATTCAATAATGTTGGAAAAGATTCGCAAGTTTGCAATGCAACAAGTAGACCTATAGCAAAATATGGTACACAGAAACACACATGCAAAGAGATAAGTGGGGTCATGCAACCAAGGATGAGCCAAAATGTGGAATCCACGAAAATGCTCTTGTTGCACAACACTATAGAGACGCTACCACGATTGCCCAATAGGCGGATACGAGGACTTGTGCACAACCTACTAAGCAAAAATGCAACGACTTCTATCTCAAGTATGCTCTACGTATGGTATTCTGATGATATGATCCAAGATGATCTAGTATGACAATCTTAATGTTGTATGATGCTATGGTTCATGCTTAAAAGCTCTTTGGTTTTATTTCCCTTTTTCTTAAAATCTTGGTTGGCTCTTTCTATTTTGAGCTCTTTTCTCATGCAATGTTTCACGAACCAAGATAGCAATTGTGTATGCGATGACAACTTTGTGACACAAAAGATGAGACCAAGATATGGACCAATGATATGATATGTATGCAATGGGAAGTATGATCACTAATGTGCACAAGTGACATTGCCGGCAATACTCAAAGTCTAGTCTCGATGGGTAGGATATGCAAAATTGGGCTATGATGGCTATCAATGTAATGGCAAAAATGATGTATCATGCTACCAAGATGAGGTTACCGTTTGATGTTGGTTGTTTGTAAGCAAAAACGGACGATGGTGTCGAAAAGGTGATGTGGTCGTTGTCGATGACAAATCCGTGGTGAAGATGAGCGGCGGTCATGTTGATGTCGAACCGTACCTAAATAGCCGAAACACAATAAGACACGGAACCGCAACTCAAATTATCAAGACAAAATGTGACAAAATTGTCGGAGTTGGTGGTAAGCGATGGTGGTGTATGTGGGAAATGGTGTTGCTATGCGGAAGTGTTTGGGGGATGAGGAAGTGGATGTGGGCACCAGAACAAAATCTGGATGGAAAGCAGGGCAGTGGATGGAAGTGATGCTGTCAGGGGCCGGATGTCCGGGTTTGATGGCCGGATGTCCGGGGGTTCGGGCCGGATGTCTTGGCTCTGTAACCGTGGACGAACTTGATGAACTCCGTGTGGAAATGGCAAATCGGGGCAAAATTTGGGGGATTTCATGGATGGAAATGGGGGAAAAGATGGGGGAAAGCTAGATCTACCTACAACACATGAAATCCGCAGATCAAATCCAACAAAACTTCATCACGCCAACCAATCACTAAAACAATTTGGGGCTATTTTTGTGGGGAATTTTCGAATTAGGGACAAAATCAACAAAACAAGGCTAGAAAACACAACGGGGAGGCTCCGAAATCGTGATCAATGTGGCTCTAGATAGCAAGATGATGTAGGGTGGAACCCTAGGTGGCCGATCTTTCACGAAAGGAGCAGATCCCGCGATGAACACGAAGAACACGAGGGGAAACATGAGGGGAAATCACAAAAGGAAACACAAGAGAATCACTCATACCAACAAGATTAGGTCACACATATGCTAGATCCTCGAACACAAAAGAGATACAAGATCCATAGTCAACTAGGGACGATACAAGTAGCATGATCATCTCCGCGAGGAGGTCTTAAGTTCTTCCCTTAAACGGGTCTTGAATCCGCTTGGAGGATCTTCTCTGAGGAGGCGCAATCTCCGAGGAGAAGATAACCAAGTGGACAAGCAAAGATCTCAGACAAAAATGAGCCAATCCTTTGCTGACCCTAGAAAGATCGAGGAGGAGGAGTATATATAATCTAGGTGGTCAAAGGGGTACATGGGCCTCGGCCCTACACTATGCACAGATAGGGGAGGCCAGACGTCCGGGTTACGGGCCAGATGTCCAGGAGTTCGCGGAGGGGCCGGATGTGCGGGCTGGAGGAGCTGGCCTTGTCACTCTCTGGTTGGAGGGTGCCAAATTTCTAGGGGCGAGGCCAGATATCCGGGTGTTGGCGAGGCGTCGGATGTCCGGGGTTGACGCTGGATGTTCGGGGCTTGTAGAAGTCGGCGGTTGGGCGCCTGCTACTGTAGTGGTTTTCTCTAGCGGCCGGATGTCCGAGACCTAGAGCTGCCTTCTTCTCCTTTCGGCGTTCCTCTTCATCTGTGGACTTGGCGCCTTGTCCATCTTCACGTGCATCTTCGGGAGGGTCCTCTTGGTACCTAATCATGCACAACATCTTGAACTTAGGTAGTAGCCATGTCTTGAGTGGATCATACGCAATATCACTAAGTAAAGAAGTCACCTCGGTCTCGAGAGCTCTAGCTCTAGCTCGTGTCATAGGTCCTCTTGGCACTTCATGAGACGATGGTAGGTCCATGGGGATGACCGTAGGTTGCTCCGCATCACGATGTCTACACTCAACTTTGCTATTGGTGTTGTTGGGACTCCACAGCTTTGTTGGTTTTTCCGCTATATGGATTGAGGTAATAGCATTTATGTTAATTTATACATGTGATTTACCTATATTATAAATCCTCGATTACTGTGTGTGTCAGCATACCGATCCAGGGATGACACTTAAGCACAGATACTTTGATCCATTCGGGTTGGGTCGCTACAAGATGGTATTAGAGCACATGTCGACTGTAGGACGTGACCCCTAGAAACTGGCAAGCCCATAGGAAAGATTTTCTCTAAAACTTTATTTACAAAAAGATCTTTACCTCTCTTCCTTTCTGAGCTTTATCAAATATTCCCTTTTAGTCGGACCATACCCTTTCCCCCTTTTGACCACGCGAGGATTCAGATGATGAGACCGCTCCGAGAAGATATCAGACAACTAAGACCAATTCGGAATGAAGAGGATTTTACTGTGCATTATAATAATGGAAACTACAATGGTTGAAGACTTCGAAGACTAGGAGAATTTGAAGGTTCTGAAGAATTCCCAGATTGGTATGATCTAGGAAAGCTACCCTTATGGAAATTGTCAGACTATTGAAGCTATCAATACCCGAGACCAAGATGTGTCGGAGAAAGACCGGAACATGGAGCGTTAAAACTCAAAGTTTTTGTCAAGAAAACTCTAAGGCAGGAGATATCAACTATGGAATGATAGCTCATGGCAATGACATGGGCATAAACACGGCTATCCGTGATGTCATCGCTCGCTTACGCTAGTGTCACCATGCCGAGTTGAGCGTGCATTTCTCTGGAAGGATTGGATGACAAAAGGGCTAATGGAGCACCTATCAGCAAAAGATGAAGTTTTAACTTAGCTGGTGTATCACGAGGATCTGGAGTATTACATCAAGAATTTTAAGATGGACCTACAGGAAGCTGTATTTGACAAGGAAGCATTTCGTGAGGAACTCAGGACCCAGAAGCTAAAAGTAGCCAAGCTGGAGGAGCAAAAGCTCGAGATACCGGAGATTTGTTAGGAACTGAAGAACAGGAGGACCATGGTTCATGCCAAGGATGTTGAAACCCAGAAGTGTGGAACGCAACTCCAGAATATTAAAGGACGTCACGAGATACTTCACGTCAACAGAAATGACCTGGCGGAAGAACTTGAGAAGATCATCAAGCACGATCGGAAGAAGACGATTCCTACTCCTACTAGGACTAGGTTTCCCCCCTTTCCTAGTCCTAATAGGAGGGGCAAGGAATGGGAAGAGGAGAAGAAGGAAAGGGGGGACGGCCCCCCTCCCAATCCGGATTGGTCTTGGGGGGGTGCGCCCCCACCTCTTGGCCGCCTCCTCTCTCTTCCACTAAAGCCCATGTAGGCCCATTAAGCCCCCGGGGGTTCTAGTAACCCCACGGTACTCCGGTATATGCCCGAACTCATCCGAAACCATTCTGGTGTCCAAACATAACCTTCCAGTATATCAATCTTCATGTCTCAACCATTTCGAGACTCCTCGTCATGTCCGTGAGCACATCCTAGGCTCCGAACTACCTTCGGTACATCAAAACACATAAACTCATAACACCGATCATCATCGAACGTTAAGCATGCGAACCCTACGAGTTCGTGAACTATGTAGACATGACCAAGACCCATCTCCGGTCAATAACTAATAGCGGAACCTAGATGCTCACATTGGTTCCTACCTATTCTACGAAGATCTTTATCGGTCAAACCACATAACATCATCCGTTGTTCCCTTTGTCATCGGTATGTTACTTGCCCAAGATTCGATCGTTGATATCATGATACCTAGTTCAAGCTTGTTACCGGCAAGTCTCTTTACTCGTTCCATAATGCAACATCCCATAACTAACTCATTAGTCACATTGCTTGCAAGGCATATAGTGATGTGCATTACCGAGAGGGCCCAGAGATACCTCTCCGACAATCGGGGTGACAAATCCTAATCTCGCTCTATGCCAACTCAACAAACACCATCAGAGACACCTGTAGAGCATCTTTATAATCACCCAGTTACCCAGTTACACCTGTATAGCACACTAAGTGTTCTTCTGGTATTCGGGAGTTGCATAATCTCATAGTCATAGGAACATGTATAAGTTATGGAGAAAGCAATAGCAATAAACTAAACGATGATAGTGCTAAGCTGACGGATGGGTCAAGTCAATCACATCATTCTCTAATGATGTTATCCTGTTCATCAAATGACAACTCATGTCTATGGCTAGGAAACTTAACTATCTTTGATTAACGAGCTAGTCAAGTAGAGGCATACTAGTGACACTCTGTTTGTCTATGTATTCACACATGTACCAAGTTTCCGGTTGACACAATTCTAGCATGAATAATAAACATTTATCATGATATAAGGAAATATAAATAAAAACTTTATTATTGCCTCTACGGCATATTTCCTTCAGTCTCCCACTTGCACTAGAGTCAATAATCTAGTTAACATTGTCATGTGATTACACACCAATAGTTTCACATCTTTATGTGATTAGTTCACATCTTCATTTGACTAATACCCAAAGGGTTTACTAGAGTCAATAATCTAGTTCACATTGCTATGTGATTAACAACCAAAGAGTGATCATGTTTTTCTTGTGAGAGAAGTTTAGTCTACGAGTCTGCAACATTCAGATCCGTATGTATTTTGCAAATTTCTGTGTCCAGAATACTCTGCACGGAGCTACTCTAGCTAATTGTTCCCACTTTAAATATGTATCTAGATCAAGATTTAGAGTCATCTAGATTGGTGTCAAAAGCTTGCATCGACATAACTCTTTACGACGAACTCTTTTATCACCTCCATAACTGAGAAATATTTCCTTAGTCCTCGAAGGATAATTTTGACCAATGTCCAGTGATCTACTCCTAGATCACTATTGTACTCCCTTGCCAAAATCATGCTAAGGTATAATATAGGTCTGGTACATAGCATAGCACACTTTATAGAACCTATGACCGAGGCATAGGGAATGACTTTTCATTCTCTTTCTATTTTCCGTCGTGGCCGGGTTTTGGGTCTTTACTCAATTTCACACCTTACAACTCAGGCAAGAACTCCTTCTTTGACTGATCCATTTTAAACTCCTTTAAAATCTTATCAAGGTATGTATCCATCGAAAGTATTATCAAGCGTCTTGATCTATCTTTATAGATCTTGATGCCCAATATGTATGTACCTTTACAGGTAATTCTTTCTTTGAAAAACTCCTTTCAAATTCTCCTTTATGCTTTCCAGAAAATTCTACATCATTTCTGATCAACAATAGGTCATTCACATATACTTATCAGAAAGGCTGTAGTGCTCCCACTCACTTTCTTGTAAATACAGGCTTCTCCAAAAGTCTGTATAAGACTATATGCTTTGATCAACTCATCAAAGCGTATATTCCAACTTTGAGATGCTTGCACCAGTCCATAGATGGATCGCTGGAGCTTGCACACTTTGTTTGCAACTTTAGGATTGACAAAACCTTCTGGTTACATAATATACAACTCTTCTTTAATAAATCCATTAAGGAATGTAGTTTTGATATCCATTTGCCAGATTTCATAAAATGCGGCAACTGCTAGCATGATTCGGACAGACTTTTAAGCATCGATATGAGTGAGAAAATCTCATTGTAGTCAACACCTTGAACTTGTCAAAAACCTTTTGCGATAATTCGAGATCTATAGACAGTAACACTACTATCAGCATCTGTCTTCCTCTTGAAGATCCATTTATTATAAATGGCTCACCGATCATCGGGCAAGTCAATCAAAGTCCATACTTTGTTCTCATATATGGATCCCATCTCAGATTTCATCGCCTTAAGCCATTTCGCGAAATCTGGGCTCATCATCGCTTCCTCATAGTTCATAGGTTCATCATGGTCAAGTAACATGACCTCCAGAACAGGATTACCATATCACTATAGTGCATATCTTACTCTGGTTGACCTACGAGGTTCGGTAGTAAGTTGATCAGAAGTTTCATGATCATCATCATTAGCTTCCTTACTAATTTGTGTAGGAATCACTGGAACTGATTTCTGTGATGAACTACTTTCCAATAAGGCAACAGGTACAATTACCTCATAAAGTTCTACTTTCCACCCACTCACTTATTTCGAGAGAAATTCCTTCTCTAGAAAGGATCCATTCTTAGCAACGAATATCTTGCCTTTGGATCTGTTGTAGAAGGTGTACCCAATAGTCTCCTTTGGGTATCCTATGAAGACATATTTCTTCGATCTGGGTTCTAGCTTATCAGGTTGAAGTGTTTTCACATAAGCATCGCAGCCCCAAACTTTAAGAAACAACAACTTGGGTTTCTTGCCAAACCACAGTTCATATGGTGTCGTCTCAACGGATTTTGATGGTGCCCTATTTAACGTGAATGCAACCATCTCTAAAGCATAACCCCAAAATGCTAGCAGTAAATCAGTAAGAGACATCATAGATCGCACCATATCTAATAAAGTACGGTTACGACATTCGGACACACCATTACGCTATGGTGTTGTAACGCCCCGAGACCGTTGCGCTAGGTGTCTTCCAGTTATTCGCTGTCGTTGCCATGTCATTCGCTTGCGTGTTGCATCTTGTCATGTCATCATGTGCATTGCATCATCATGTTTATCAAAACTTGCATCCGTCCAGGTCTCCTCGTTCCGTACATTGTCCGTTCTGAGCCCAGACACACTTGCACACGCCCGCGGCATGTCCGAAATAGTATTTTATAAGTGGCTGGAAAATGTTCTCGGATTGGGTTGAAAGTTGGCGTGTGGTCTTATTATAGTGTAGATAGACCGCCTGTCAAGTTTCATCGCATTCGGAGTTCGTTTGATAGCCTAACTGTTAAACTATAGCGGCAGTATAGCCGGTCTATCGTCGGACGTTTTCGGTCTCCGGAAACTGCCGTCGGGCCCTCTCTCTCTCTCTCTCTCTCTCTCTCTCTCTTCTCTCGTCTCAACCTCGCCACAGTCCACCTAGTCCCATGCCTACCCCTCTTTGCACAGTGCATTGGCCCCTCGCGTGCGTCCGAAAGTTGTCCCGAACCCGACCCGGACTGTCGCCACCGTTGTGTCCGGATCATCCCCAAACATCTACAAAACGTCTACGTTTTCTTATTTGGGCTCCCTAGCCTATTTTTCCCGAGCGTCCGATCACGATCGGAGGGACGGATTAGCCCCTACCCAAAAATCCTTTTGCTATATATGTATCAGTCCAACCCTAAAATCAAGGAGAGTTGTCCCATCCTTCCCCCTCGCGCCGCCACTTTCCAAATCTTCCTCGGGATCCTAGCGCAGCCAAGCCACCTGCCTTGTCCTCGTTTTCCCCATCGCACCAACCATCGAGCACCTCCTGGATCACCACACCGCCTCCTACCAGCGCCTGCTGCCCAATCCCTCCTCGCCGGAAGTCCCTTGCCGGAGCACACCGCCGCTAGCATCCTCGACCACCAGGCCGTGCCTCTACTCCCTCTCCCCGTTCCCTTTTCGCTAAAGCCCTCTCTCCCCTTCCCTCATGATCTCTCTCTGTCTTCAACACAGCATCGCCTTGGAGGCTTCCTGAAGGAGCACGGCCACCACTTCGCCAGATCCGCCAGATGCCTCCGGGAATGGAGACGCCTTGCCAGATCTGTGCCTTGCCTTGTCCGACCGTCGTCCTCATCCGGCAGAGGGCGCCTCCGTTCCCCCGTTCCACTGCTGCTTCTTCTGCATCGAGCTGCAGGTCGACATCGCCGCCTTGGAACCGCAGCTCCGCCGTTTGCCCGTTCTTCGCCGGAGTGCCTTGCTGTGCCTCTCCCGCCGCTGCTGCACCGCGTCGGTGACCAGCCGCTTCACGCGCCTGCCGGCCCTGCAGCAAGCCGTCCTGTGTCTTGCCTCCTCTGTCTATTGCCTCTGCATCGAGCGATGCCACGCAACTGCTCGCGTGTTGACCGCATCGTCAACCCGCCCGAGCGGGTCGACCTCCTCTCCAGCCGCGCGCCAAGGCCCAGTCCCCTCCCCTTCGCCGTTGACTGCGGCCCATAGCTCCACCTGGTCTGCTGCAGCCCGCTGACTGGGCCAAGGCCCATGGGTGAGCCACCCACATCCCAGCGCCCCTCCTTTTTCCTTACCTGTTGGGCTGCCCAGATCCGGGCTATCTCTTTTTTTCCCTGCTGACGAATTTCCTAATTTCCAATGCATGCATAATTATAGGAGGATGCCATTATTTTAATTTGCTCACAAGTAAATAACTGTGCATCATATGTAAAATCTTCATATATGTAAAGTGCTCAGAAATTTGTGTAGTTTAATTATATCCAACTTTCATCTATGTTTAAAAAGTTTAAAATGCTGTTTGCTTAAATTTGCTTAAATAACTTGTTAAAATTCTTTATTTCATAACTATTTAGCCATAGCTCCAAATTTAACAAACTTTATATGTAAATGGGGTAGAATTTTGCCCAGTTTAACATGGTGACATTGCTTTGCATGTTTAACAACTCTAAAATTGTGTTTAGGGCAGATCAGTACCAAACCTAAAATATGCACATGAGGAGTTTCCGGACTTGTTGTTTTGTTGTTCCGGCCTCATTTAAACTTGCCTACATAGATAGTTTCATTATGCTTCACCTCTTGCCATGCTAACAACATTTAATATTGTTGAGTACATAAACGAGATCGAACAAAATAAGTCACGTGGTGTTTCGTTAATATGCAATGGAGTTGCATATTGAGCTCCACTTAATTTGTAGGGTTGTTTGTGCACTTTTCCATGCCATGCTTCATTAAACCGGACATGCATACTTGTTTGTGCATCATGCCATGCTTATGTGATGGTTGTTTACCATGTTGTTTGCTTCTTTACGGTGTTGCTTCTTCGGGTTGGTTCCGACAACGTTGCGATTGTGAGGATTCGTTCGACTACGTCCGTTTGTCTTCTTCTTGGACTCGTCCTTCTTCCTTGTGGGATCTCAGGCAAGATGACCATACCCTCGAAATCACTTCTATCTTTGCTTGCTAGCTGCTCGCTCTTTTGCTATGCCTATGCTACGATACCTACCACTTGCTTATCACGCCTCCCATATTGCCATGTCAAGCTTCTAACCCACCTTGTCCTAGCAAACCATTGTTTGGCTATGTTACTGCTTTGCTCAGCCCCTCTTATAGCGTTGTTAGTTGCAGGTGAAGATTGGAGCTTGTTACATGTTTGAAACTTGGTTATTTTGTTGGGATATCACAATATCTCTTATTTAATTAATGCATCTATGTACTTGGTAAAGGGTGGAAGGCTCGGCCTTATGCCTGGTGTTTTGTTCCACTCCTGCCGCCCTAATTTCCGTCATACCGGTGTTATGTTCCTTGATTTTGCGTTCCTTACACGGTTGGGTTATAATGGGAACCCCTTGACACTTCGCCTTGAATAAAACTCCTCCAGCAAGGCCCAACATTGGTTTTACCATTCACCACCTAGCCTTTTCTTTCCCTTCGGTTCTGCAGACTCAAGGGTCATCTTTATTTAAACCCCCGGGCCAGTGCTCCTTTGAGTGTTGGTCCAACTTGTCAGCCGTCGATGGCCACCAGGGGGAACTCTAGGCTGGCCTACCGGAAGTTTGGACAATCCGGTGTGCCCTGAGAACGAGATATGTGCAGATCCTATCGGGATTTGTCGGCACATTCGGATGGCTTTGCTGGTCTTGTTTTACCATTGTCGAAATGTCTTCTAACCGGGATTCCGAGCCTGATCGGGTCTTCTTGGGAGAAGGAATATTCTTCGTTGACCGTGAGAGTTTGTGATGGGCTAAGTTGGGACACCCCTGCAGGGATTTGATCTTTCGAAAGTCATGCCCGCGATTATGGGCAGATGGGAATTTGTTAATGTCCGGTTGTAGAAAACCTGAAACTTAACTTAATTTAAATGGATCAACAGTGTGTGTAGCCATGATGGTCTCTTTCCGATGGAGTTCGGGAAGTGAACACGGTGTTGGAGTTATGCTTGAACGTAGGTTGTTCTAGGATCACTTCTTGATCATAGTTTCTCGACCGTGCCTTTGCCTTCTCTTCTCGCTCTCCTTTGCGTATGTTAGCCACCAAATATGCTAGTTTCTTGCCGCAGCTCCACCTCATACCTTTTACCTACCCATAAGCTTAAATAGTCTTGATCGCGAGGGTGTGAGATTGCTGAGTCCCCGTGACTCACAAATTCCTTCCAAAACCAGTTTGCAGGTGCCGATGATACCGTGCAGGTGACGCAACCGAGCTCAAGGAGGAGCTCGATGAAGATCGTGTTTGTTATGTTGTTCCGTTTCCAGTTGATCGGTAGTGGAGCCCAGTTGGGACGATCGGGGATCTGTGTAGCATTTGGGGTAGTCTTCTTTTATTTTGGTTCCGTAGTCGGACCTTGATTGTATCTGGATGGTGTAATGCTTTAGTCATGTATTGTGTGAAGTGGCGATTGTAAGCCAACTATGTATCTCTTTCCCTTATGTATTACATGGGTTGTGTGAAGATTACCTCACTTGCGACATTGCTTTCAATGCGGTTATGCCTCTAAGTCGTGCTTCAACACGTGGGAGATATAGCCGCATTGAGGGCGTTACAGTGTTCTAGGTGGCGTGAGTGGCGAAACTATTCCGCATTGTTTCAAATGAAGACCAAACTCATAACTCAAACATTCACCTCCACGATCAGATCATAGAAACTTAATTTTCTTGTTATGATGATTTTCCACTTCACTCTGAAATTATTTGAACATTTCGAATGTTTCAGACTTATGTTTCATCAAGTAGATATATCCATATCTTCTCAAATCATCTGTGAAGGTCAGAAAATAACGATACCCGCCACTAGCAACAACACTCATTGGACCGCATACATCAGTTTGTATTATTTCCAATAAGTCTGTTGCTCGTGCCATTGTTCCAGAGAACGGATTCTTAGTCATCTTCCCCACGAGGCATGGTTCGCAAGCGTCAAGTGATTCATAATCAAGTGATTCCAAAAGCCCATCAGCATGGAGTTTCTTCATGCTCTTTACACCAATATGACCTAAATGGCAGTGCCACAAATAAGTTGAACTATCATTATTAAACTTATATTTTTTGTCTTCAATACTCTGAATATGTGTATAACTACTATGAAGATTTAGTAAAAATAGACTACTCATCAAGGCTGCATGACCATAAAAGATATTACTCATATAAATAGAACAACCATTATTCTCTGATTTAAATGAATAACCGTCTCGCATCAAACAAGATCCAGATATAATGTTCATGCTTAACGCTGGCACCAAATAACAATTATTCAGGTCTAAAACTAATCCCGAAGGTAAAGGGAGTGTGCAATGGTGATCTTATCAACCTTGGAATCACTTCCAACACACATCGCCACCTCGCCCTCAACTAGTTTCTGTTCATTTCGTAACTCCTGTTTCAAGTTACTAATCATAGTAACTGAAACAGTATCAAATAACTAGGGGCTACTATGAACACTAGTAAAGTACACATCAATAACATGTATATCATATATACTTTTGTTCACTTTGCCATCCTTCTTATCCACCAAGTATTTGGGGTAGTTCCACTTCCATTGACCATTTCCTTTGCAGTAGAAGCACTCAGTTTCAGTCTTGGGTCTAGGTTTGGGCTTCTTCATGGGAGTGGCAACTTGTTTTCCATTCTTGTTGAAGTTCCCTTTCTTTCCTTTGCCCTTTTACTTGAAACTAGTGGTCTTGTCAACCATCAACATTTGATGTTTTTGTTGATTTCTACCTTCATCGATTTCAGTATCACGAAGAGCTCAGGAATCATTTTCGTCATCGCTTGCATATTATAATTCATCACAAAGTTCTAGTAACTTGGTGACAGTGACTAGGGAACTCTATCAATCGCTATCTTATCTGGAAGATTAACTCCCACTTGATTCAAGCGATTGTAGTACTCAGACATTATGAGCACATGGTCACTAGATTGAGCTGTTATCCTCCATCTTGTAGGCAAAATAGTTGTCAGAGGTCTCATACCTCTTGACTCAAGCATGATTCTAAAATACCAATTTCAGCTCTTGGAACATCTTATATGTTTCGTGGCATTCAAAACTTTTTTGAAGTCCCGGTTCTGAGCCGTAAAGGATGGCGCACTAAACTATCAAGTAGTCATCATACCGAGCTTGCCAAACGTTCATAACGTCTGCATCTGCTCCTGCAATAGGTCCGTCACCTAGCGGTGCAACAAGGACACAATTATTCTATGCAGCAATGAGGATAATCCTCAGATCATGGAGCCAGTCTGCATCATTGCTACTAACATCTTTCAACATAGTTTTCTCTAGGATCATATCATAAATAAAATGGGGAAGCTATACGCGAGCAATTGACCTACAACATAGATATGCAAATACTATTAGGACTAAGTTCATGATAAATTTAAGTTCAAGTAATCATATTACTTAAGAACTCCCACTTAGATAGACATCCCTCTAATCATCTAAATGATCACGTGATCCATATCAACTAAACCATGTCCGATCATCACGTGAGATGGAGTAGTTTTCAATGGTGAACATCACTATGTTGATCATATCTACTATATGATTCACGCTCGACCTTTCGGTCTCAGTGTTCCGAGGCCATATATGCATATGCTAGGCTCATCAAGTTTAACTTGAGTATTCCACGTGTGCAAAACAGGCTTCCACCCATTGTATCTGAAAGTAGAGCTTATCACACCCGATCATCACGTGGTGTCTCGGCACGACAAACTGTCGCAACAGTGCATACTTAGGGTGAACACTTATACCTTGAAATTTAGTGAGAGATCATCTTATAATGCTACAGCCGTACTAAGAATAATAAGATGCATAAAGGATAAACATCACATGCAATCATTATAAGTGATATCATATGGCCATCATCATATTGTGCCTTTGATCTCCATCTCCAAAGCACCGTCATGATCACCATCTTCACCGGCTTCACAACTTGATCTCCATCATAGCATCGTTCTCGTCTCGCCAACTATTGCTTCTACGACTAGCGCTACCGCTTAGTGATAAAGTAAAGCAATTACATGGCGATTGCATTTCATACAATAAAGCGACAACCATATGGCTCCTGCCAGTTGCCAGTAACTATGTTACAAAACATGATCATCTCATACAAAAATTTATATAATCACGTCTTGACCATATCACATAACAACATGCCCTGCAAAAATAAGTTAGATGTCCTCTACTTTGTTGTTGCAAGTTTTACGTGGCTGCTACGGGCTTAGCAAGAACCGTTCTTACCTACGCATCAAAAACCACAACGCGGTATAGTGATTGTTTTTTGATCTTCAGAAAGAACATTGTTCATTGAATCCGATTCAACTAAAGTTGGAGAAACTGACACCCGCTAGCCACCTGTGTGCAAAGCACGTCGGTAGAACCAGTCTCATGAACGCGGTCATGTAATGTCGGTTCGGGCCGGTTCATCCAACAATACTGCCGAATCAAGAAACAACTAGTGACGGCAAGCAATATGTATATACCCATGCCCACAACTCCTTTGTGTTCTACTCGTGCATGTAACATCTACGCATAAACCTGGCTCTGATGCCACTGTTGGGGAACACGGTATTTCAAAAAAATTCCTACAATCACGCAAGATATATCTAGGGATGCATAGCAATGAGAGGGGAGAGTATGTCTATGCACCCTCGTAGACCGAAAGCGGAAGCGGTAAGAAATGCGGTTGATGTAGTCGAACATCTTCGTGATCCACTACCGAACACATGGCACCTCCGCGATCTGCACACATTCAGCTCGGTGACGTCCCGCGTACTCTTGATCCATTTGAGGCCGAGGGAGAGTTTTGTCAGCTTGACGGCGTGTTGACGGTAATGATGAAGTTACCGCGCTGGGCTTCGCCTAAGCACTATGATGATATGACCGAGGTGTGTATCTCTAGAAGGGGGCACCGCACACGGCTACAACAACTGTCAACTTGTCTGTCTATGGGGTGCCCCCCTCCCTCGTATATAAAGGAGGGGAGGAGGGGGCCGGCCGACCTCATGGTGCGCCCCCAAGGGGGTATTCCTACTCCTACTAGGAGTAGGTTTCCCCCTTTCCTAGTCCTAATAGGATGGGGAAGGAAGGGGAAGAGGAGAAGAAGGAAACGGGGGGCCGGCCCCCTCCCAATTAGGATTGGGCTTGGGGGGGTCTGCCCCCACCTCTTGGCCGCCTCCTCTCTCTTCCACTAAAGCCCATGCAGGCCCATTAAGCCCCCCGGGGGGTTCCGGTACCCCCGGTACTCCGGTATATGTCCGAACTCATCCGAAACCATTCTGGTGTCCAAACCTAACCTTCCAATATATCAATCTTCATGTATCGACCATTTCGAGACTCCTCATCATGTCTGTGATCACATCCAATACTCCAAACTACCTTCGGTACATCAAAACACATAAACTCATAATACCGATCATCATTGAACATTAAGCCTGCGGACCCTACGGGGTCGAGAACTATGTAGACATGACAGAGACTCATCTCCGGTCAATAACCAATAGCGGAACCTGGATGCTCATATTGGTTCCTATATATTCTACGAAGATCTTTATTGGTCAAACCGCATAACAACGTACGTTGTTCCCTTTGTCATCGGTATGTTACTTGCCCGAGATTCGATCGTCGGTATCATCATACCTAGTTCAATCTCATTACCGGCAAGTCTCTTTACTCGTTCCGTAATGCAATATCCCGTAACTAACTCAATGGTCACATTGCTTGCAAGGATTATAGTGATGTGTATTACCAAGAGGGCCCAGAGATACCTCTCCGACAATCAGAGTGACAAATCCTAATCTTGATCCATGCCAACTCAACAAACACCATCAGAGACACCTGTAGAGCATCGCTATACTCACCCAGTTACGTTGTGACATTTGATAGCACACTAAGTGTTCTTCCGGTATTCAGTAGTTGCATAATCTCATAGTCATAGGAACAAGTATAAGTTAAGGAGAAAGCAATAGCAATAAACTAAACGATCATAGTGCTAAGATAACAGATGGGTCAAGTCAATCACATCATTCTCTAATGATGTGATCCTGTTCATCAAATGACAACTCATGTCTATGGCTAGGAAACTTAACCATCTTTGATTAATGAGCTAGTCAAGTAGAGGCATACAAGTGACACTCTGTTTGTCTATGTATTCACACACGTACGAAGTTTGCGATTGATACAATTCTAGCATGAATAATAAACATTTATCATGATATAAGGAAATATAAATAACAACTTTATTATTGCCTCTAGGGAATAATTCCTTCATGAAATTGCCAGTACATTCAATGTATTGATCTACATGGCTGGAACGTCTCATGTTGCAGGAATCATACGACGAGTAAGTGATACGTTAGGATTACGATGTCTACACTCAATTTTGTCATTGGTGTTGTTGGGACTCCACAGCTTTGTTGTTTCTTCCTCTATATGGATTGAGGTAATAGTATTGACGTTACTTTATCCATGTGATTTACCTCTGTTATAAATCCTCGAGTACTGTGTGTCAGCATACCGATCCACGGATGACACTTAAGCACAAAGACTTCGATCCATTCGGGTCGGGTCGTTACAACTTGTGTCATCATAGTTCTAGTGCTTCATTACATCACCGGAAGTTGACTTTTGTTCTTCTTCCGCTTGTTCTTCCCCTTCATCACTTGGTTCGATAACAATCAAGCTTCGCCTTCAATGTAAGATTTGGCATTCCAATTAGGGAGCACAAGTATAACACTAAACAACAACATTAACTTTATGATGACAGTAGAAAAATACAGGCCAACAGTTGTGAAATATCATTATCTTACCTCAATGGGATATTAATCTACACATACAGATTGGAAGTCTGGTCTCCTTTCGTGCAGTTCACTAAAATCAAGCAAAATTACCATATAAGTAGCACAACATATGAAAGCACACTGCACAATCATTTGAAAGAAGGCCATCATTGACCTCTCATGATGCAAAATTTGGACAACTCACAAGAATAAGATCTGAAATAAATTTGGCAACATGGATAGGAAGTCAGGTCTCCTCTTGTGCAGTTCCACTAAGATCAAGCAATCAAGCAACGTTGTCGGTGCGACATTTTGTTTGAACTGCACAAAACACTCTTAAAACAAGAGTGTTTTGTGCAGTGAATTAAAAGGTTGCAATAGCAACAAGGTGAAGTAGATAATCATGTTTACACAAAGGTGCAAAAGAAACAATTACTGGTCAATAAGGTGGATGAACAGAAGTTCACAAAAATAAGAATCTAAGTTATCTAAATGGGAAAGAAAGCAAGATAGTAGCATTTCTCAAATAGTGGCACTGTTTCATATTAAAAGACAAATTATATTAACAATAAAATTCGTGAAACATGTAATTTGCTTTTAACTATGGTATCGCTTCAATTTTCTAGCAGCATTATTGGATTAACAACAACTAAAGAGTTGTATGGTATAGTGGACACACAAGCACCATGTGCATCTACCGATGTATAAAGGGATGGGCACATTCTGTTGCGACAAACAACCAAGGAGCATATTTGTGTTGGTCCCATTTTTGTTATCTTTAGACACCTTTCCCTATATGAGGGCAGCAAATCTAGTCCTGCTCAAACTCTACAGCCTTGTCCCCACCCATAGAAAGATCAGTTCCTTACAGATGTGTGTACTGTGTTGTCATTGTTTTCCCTTTTTGACCAACATAGGTGTTGGATAGCCAGTATGTACTACTTCCCCCATCCTTTCCTCTTTGAACCACGTCCTAGATTCATGCTATACAACTTTCCCCACTACTTTCTTGTTTGATCCAAGACCTAGTTTTGAGTGCAGAAGCGAAAAAATTCCACATGCAGCTAGAGCAATGCCTGTGGATTAAGTAAATTATACCTTAAGGTTCTCAGGGTGTCGCTTGGTGGGCGGCCGGAGGCCGATCTGCCCACACTATATACCACGGTGAGGAAGAAGGGGCCAGAGGCCATCATGCGCTGCCGCTGGGTGAATGAAAATAGCGGCGCTGGCAGTGGATTCCCTCCCTTGCCGACGGCAATAGCGTTAAGCCGCCTTGCCTTCCCTAACGGACGAGATACTGCTGGCTCTTTGAACATAAGTGAGGGGAGAGAGAGAGAGGAGAGGCCAACACAGTCTTGCTTAGATATGGATAGGGTGAGAGAGTGTGTAGAGAGCAACTACAAGCGCCGAGGCTCCAACGTGTATATATATAGTGGAGAGAGAGTGTGAAGAGAGCAAACCCTAGAAAACAAGCGTTGAGGCTGCAGCATATATAGTTGGAGTGGTTTTCTTTTTCTCTCCATAAAAATTGTTTTAAATTCTGCACAAAACGGAACTATTTATTTAACATACTAGTGAAGAAAACTACTAGGGCAAAGCTAATACGTGAAGAAAATTTAACGCTCGATGGAGTCAACTCGCAATTAACGCCCCACGCCTCCCGACCACACTTACTATCGTTCACGTGTGGTACACGACCCTCCGAAGTGAACAACAACTGAACCACACACGATCAAAATATTAGAAAGGCGGGCTGCACCATCCTCCAATTTTAAATATTTTGGGTACTTGTATTCGGCCTAAGTCAGTGTGCCACCATATGTACTAAGGATTAAAGTGGGTGCTAAGAAACTAGGGCGTATTGAGAGTAATTGACATGCCGTTTATTTGTAGGGTCACTTGCAAACTATCAAACTATGTTATCCTCTTATTTAATGGATGAGGAAAATCTTTTGCCTCCGTTTCAATTTTTTTTCGAGAAATTCAATTTTAATTATTCTGTATGTACACTTCGCTCTCTTCCAAGATTTTTGGGCACTTGTATTCGGAATAAGTTAGTGTGCCACCGTATCTCATACTACTTTAGTCCAGGTTTTTACGCCACGCCATATATTTTTTGTCAAAGTTTGACAAAAAATTTTAACTACTCCCTTCATTTAGGTGTATAAGTCATGTTACGAAAATCAGATATTCCCAAAATGTTTAGGCATTGTCCATTAACTTCGCATCTCAATCCCCTCCTAGCCTCGTTTCTAGTGAGCGTTACTTACTCTGCCTTGTTATCTCCCCGGGAAACCAAATGCATGCGGTGCAACTACGCATTGATTAGTCAAGGAATCAAAGCCGACTTGCATGCGAGTTAATACGTCGCCCTGCATGGTAGCTAAAACAGAATATGTTAATTGTTGTGATTAATTGTTGCATTTAGAGACAGAAATTAGGGCTTTGATTGGACGAAGGACCGGTTAAGTTTCTCCTTCTCCTCCAATTTGCTTGCACCTTGGTCCCTCTATACCTAGACAGAGGGAGTACTCACTATTTTCCGGTTTATAGGGCATAAATTTGAAATCACATCAACCAAGGAAGATGATGAGTGGAGAAATGTAGTACTCCATCTCGTAGTTTTGCAAAATTACTCAAACTTCAATCTACGTTAATTACATATATTCATGGATGACCACTAAATGAGTAGGAATGGTTACATGCATTGGTTGTTTATTTTAATCCTTGCATGCATCAATTTAATGCACGTTGGAATGTGAACATGTGCTGGAAAGAAGTGAAAATAAGACCGTTATGAAGAAAATGAGATGAGCCCAATAAACAAAGAAAAATTCAGAACCAACCTAATTAATACGGCCACCGGCCATACACACACATTTATTTTCCAACACATTTCTTTATTTCATCAATGTCATTTTGATACAGGGAAGTACATTCACCAATTCATTGCAAGGAGAGAAAGACCAAAGAAAACAAGAACCACAATGGACATTTTAAAAGTATCCAATTTCCATAACTGCTCCCACTAATTGTATTAATATCTTATCTATGTCTTCATTGTTAATCTGTGGCTTCTCGAGCTTGCACACTTCTTTCTTCTTTGATTCTAAAGAACTAGACATTTCTTCACATCTAGTATCATCGTCTCATCTCTAGCCTCTATTCTAGCAAGGAGTGCACGAGCATCTACCAAATTTCAGCTATCAATAGATCGATGTATTCTTCTTCCCAAAACCAAAACTTGCGTCTATCCTACACACAAGTTTGAGTATAAGCTGCCGAACATGCGTCGAATAAGGGAGCACAGCCGAATCGAAAGTACTATGCACTATATCTTTTTCGCACTTGCTAAACACCCATCCGGGGTGTTGTGGCGCGGTCGAAACATGGCGCATGACCTTATGAGCGGCAACGGTGAAGCGACTAGCTGCTGAGCTAGGGCCGAGCCCGGACGGTGGCCGACCGTGTCTTTGCCGGCAATCCGTCGATGGGATAGATTCGAGCGGCTAGAGGTGGATTTAGTACCTACACACGACATGGAGGCATTGCCATTGTTGTGCGACCCGGTACCCAGACAATCCATGGCTAGGCACAGTCACAGGCGGTCCGAATGCTCCAAATCCGGCAGCCGTGTGCGTCAAATCTTGCAGCCGCAGATATAGCAGTTGACCACTGGTGCCGAGACGAGAGAGGCACATATCCGACCACCGAGCTGTCGTCAGCTGGCTATCATGCGAGGCAGCGACTTTGTCTCCGACATATGTGTTTGTACCTCTTCTCTTCTTGTACGCACTCCATTTATCTCAAGTCTTGTGGCTTCCCACTCCCACAATATTCCTATTCTATGAACCTATGTGTGTGTGTGCGTGTGTGTGTGTGTTAGAGAGAGTGACACATCGACCTACTCCTATAGAGAGATTGTGTGTAGTACTATGAATTAGCCACGAGATTCAGTGCATCCTCTCATTTCCGGGCGTCCTGTCGGGATAGCTGCCACGCCCGCTCCTGACCAGGCTGGCCCACCCAAATCCCCTCCATCGCCCGAGCGCGCTTCCCGCCCAAAACAGTCAGGACCGCTCCAGAGAATCGGTGCCGCATTCATGCTCGGGCAGAGTGGACGCGACCTCCCACTAGCGCACGCATTGAAGGGAGAAGCGGATTCAATGAAGAGTGATGGTTGCTTCATACGTCGAACTTACTGTCGAGTCTATATGATTTGATGGCTCATTGGTCATTATTGCTGAGGTGGTACAACCGTGCGGAGTCTCAGTTGTACTGTACACTTTACTTTGGTGCATGACACGTGCACTGGATGCTGGATGTCCCACGTTTTGGCGAAAGGAGGTACACCATCCCCACTCTTTACATTTTTCTCCACTCTTACTACGGAGGACTGTGAAATCAGCTAAAACACGACAGCTCAGTGATTACATGGCCCACCTCACACTATCACCATATTTTTTGTACACCATGCGACACCTAACCCTTTAGTACACAATATTGTAATTTCTTAGTGAGACAAAATTGTACAATGATATGAAGCTTCCATCTTTTGTTTCATGTATCTTGCGTCCAAGGTTGCCCCATTGTGACATTCCATCAAATACAAATGAGACTAACATGTATGCTATTGCATCTCAATGATTCACAAATCATAGCCAATATGTACTTCCTCTATTGCAAAATAAGTGTCTCAACTTTATGCCAACATTGCCAACTTTAGTACTACAAACTTGTACTAAAGATGACACTTAGTTTGGAATAGAGACAACTAAAGAAAAACTGATCCATGCAATCCCTAGGCCTTAATGCTAAACCCTAACTAGGCTTTAATTTGCTAGCGACATCAAACCTTCTGAACAAATGAAGTTTGCAACCTTTTGACAATCGGATCATTTTCTGTTGTTTCACTAAAATCGAGCTAAGCATCCCTGTGGCAAAGAAATTGAAGAAATGCGATTAGAATAAGACTAGTGGGACTCATTGATGAGACAGAAACTCATCACAAATACAGTAAAAGCCAGTAGAGGTACATGCGGGCAAAGAAGTAGAGAAATATCCACATGGTTCGATGTGGTAAACTGGGGCAGTGGTGCACGCCATATGTAAAGGAAGTTGTACCTCAGGGATGTCGGTATGTAGAAAGAGGATGAAGGAAACCTGTAACGCCCTCGATGCGGCTATATCTCCCATGTGTCGAAGCACGACTTAGAGGCATAACCGCATTGAAAGCAATGTCGCAAGTGAGGTAACCTTCGCAAACAGCCCATGTAATACATAAAGGGAAAGAGATACATAGTTGGCTTACAATCGCCACTTCACACAATTACATGAATAAAGCATTACATCAGCCAGATACAATCAAGGTCCGACTATGGAACCAAAATAAAAGAAGACTACCCAAAAAGCTACACAGATTCCCGATCGTCCCAACTAGGCTCCAATACTGATCAACTGGAATGAAACAACACAACGAACAAAGTCTTCATCGAGCTCCTCCGGAGCTCAGTTGCATCACCTGCTCGGTAACATCGGCACCTGCCAACTGGTTTTGGAAGTATCTGTGAGTCACGGGGACTCAGCAATCTCACACCCTCGCGATCAAGACTATTTAAGCTTATGGGTAAGGTAAAAGTTATGAGGTGGAGCTGCAGCAAGCGACTAGCATATATGGTGGCTAACATATGCAAATGAGAGCGAGAAGAGAAGGCAAAGCACGGTCAATAAAAGTATGATCAAGAAGTGATCCTAGAACAACCTACGTCAAGCATAACTCCAACACCGTGTTCACTTCCCGGACTCCGCCGGAAAGAGACCATCACGGTTACACACGCGGTTGACGCATTTTAATTAAGGTCAACTTCAGGTTTTCTACAACCGGACGTTAACAAATTCCCATCTGCCCATAACCGCGGGCACGGCTTTCGAAAGTTCAAATCCCTGCAGGGGTGTCCGAACTTAGCCCATCACAAGCTCTCACGGTCAACGAAGGATATTCCTTCTAGTGGGAAGACCCGATCAGACTCGGAATCCCGGTTACAAGACATTTCGGCAATGGTAAAACAAGACCAGCAAAGCCACCCAGATGTGCCGACAAATCCCGATAGGAGCTGCACATATCTCGTTCTCAGGGCACACCGGATGAGCCAGACGTCGGGTGGGCCAGCCCAGAGTTGCCCCTGGTAGCTCCGGACATCGCTTAGTTCGACCAACACTCACAGGAGCACTGGCCCGGGGGGGGGGGTTAAAATAAAGATGACCCTTGGGCTGGCCTAACCCAAGGGAAAGAAAAGGCTAGGTGGCGAATGGTAAAACCAATGTTGGGTTGCTGGAGGAGTTTTATTCAAGGCGAACTGTCAAGGGGTTCCCATTATAACCCAACCGCGTAAGGAACGCAAAATCCGGGAACATAACACCGATATGACGGAAACTAGGGCGGCAAGAGTGGAACAAAACACCAGGCATAAGGCCGAGCCTTCCACCCTTTACCAAGTATATAGATGCATTAATTAGATAAGAGATATTGTGATATCCCAACAAGTAAACATGTTCCAAAAAGGAACAACATCTCCATGTTCCAACAAAGAACAAACTTCAATCTTCACCTGCAACTAACAACGCTACAAGAGGGGCTGAGCAAAGCAGTAACATAGCCAAACAATGGTTTGCTAGGACAAGGTGGGTTAGAGGCTTGGTTCAACAATATGGGAGGCATGATAAGCAAGTGGTAGGTATCGCAGCATAGGCATAGCGAAAGAGCGAGCAACTAGCAAGCAAAGATAGAAGTGATTTCGAGGGTATGGTCACCTTGCCTGAGATCCCGCAAGGAAGAAGAACGAGTCCATGAAGAAGATAAACGGACGAAGTCGAACGAATCCTCACAACACGACGTTATCGGAACCAACCCGAAGAAGCAACACCGGAAAGAAACAAACAACATAGTAAACAACCAACACATAGACATGGCATGATGCACAAACAATTATGATGCATGTCCTGTTTAATGGAGCATGGCATGGCAAAGTGCACAAACAACACTACAAATTAAGTGGAGCTCATTATGCAACGGAGTTGCATATTGAAGAAAACACCACATGACTTATTTAGTTCTCTCTCGTTTATGTACCCGACAAGATTAAATGTTGTTAGCATGGCAAGAGATGAAGCATAAAGAAACTACACATCTAGTCAAGGTTAAATGAGGCCGGAAGCAACGAACAACAAATCCGGAAACTCCTCATGTGCATATATTAGGTTAGGTCCTGTTCTGCCCTAAACCATATTTTAGAGTTGTTTAACATGCAAAACAATGTCACCATGATAAACTAGGCAAAATTCTACCCCATTTACATATAAAGTTTATTAAATTCCGAGTTACGGTTAAATAGTTATGAATTAAAGCATTTTAACATGACATAGGAGCAAATTTACTCAAACAGCATTTTAAACATTTTAAACATAGATGAAAGTTGGATATTATTAATCTACACAAAATTCTAAGCAACTTTCAGATATAACTTGTTTTAATCCGATGCACGGTTGTGGAGATATTAAATGCATGATCTAGAGGGACTTTTCTGCAAAACTGGCACTCTCTGGGAAAATAGCTAAATCCGTTGGACAGGAAAAAAATAGAGATGGGCCGAATCTGCTGGGACTGGGCTGCTCACATTGGGCCTCCTGGGCCGGCTTGTGGAGAAGTTGAGCGCATCTGGGGAGGCATCCTAGCATTGGAGCTGGGCCGCGGTCAACGGTTGAAAGGGAGGCAGCCCAGGTGCGTGCGGTCAACGCAGGCACGGTCAGCGAAGAACCATGGCGGTGGCGGCCGAACTACGGCGAGCGCGGTGCACGGGGAAACGACGTTGGGCGCGGTCGGCGAGATCGGGAACGAGCAGATCCTAGCGAGGGAACCTCGGGGCGCCGGATCTAGCACGGGGATGAACGAACTGGTGGCCCCTTCTCCATTCCCGGCGGCGAAGGCGAGCTCTAGGCCGGCGTCCCTAGCGGTGGAGGCTAGCTGCGAGGGAGAGAGAGATCCGGTGAGGGGAGGAAGGAGAACAGGAAGGGAAAAAAAGGGAGGCGAGGGCGGCACTGGCCTGCTGCCGAGGTGACCGCCACGAGCAGGCTCCGGCGAGCTTGTCGGCGGCGAGGAGATGGCGCAGCGGGGTAGAGTCCCTCGATCCAGGTCGGGATCAAGGAGGAAGTGGGAGGCCGGGCTCGCGCGGGCGCGCATGGGCTGCGATGGCGGCGGCAGATGGGCTCCGCGGGCCCCTCTCGGGCCTAGCGGGCCAACGGCGGAGTGGAGGAGGACAGAGGCGACGTGGCATCGTCCCGGCGGGTGACCACGCGGTGGCGGCTGGCCAATAGGAGCGCGCCATGTGGCGCCGGCGAGGTGGCGGTGCGGGAAGCGGCCAAGGGCGGCAGCGACAACTGGAGGCCAGGGAGGGGTTCGGCGCTGAAATTGAGGGGAGGGGGGCTAGAGGTAGGTGGAGGGCTAGGGATGCCAAAAATGGCATGGAGGGGGTATATATAAGGCAAGGGGGCTAGGGTTAGGGGGTTTGAGGCCGTTTCGGAGCCGTTCGATCTCGATCAGACGACCCAAAGCGGAGGGAGGTTAGATAGGTGGGCTAGAGGGCTGTGCTAGATAGAGATGGGCTGAGAAGAGGGGAGAGAGAGGCCCAGCCACAATTTTTGGAGACCGAAAACGTCCGACGTGTGCCCGGCTATAATGCCGCTATTGTTTAACGGTTGGGCTATCAAACAAACTCCGAATGCGATGAAACTTGGTAGGCAGCCTACCTACACTATAATAAGACCACACGCCAACTCTCATCGCATTCCGAGAACATTTTCCGGCCACTTATAAAATACTATTTCGGACATGCCGCGGGCGCGTGCAAGTGTGTCTGGGCTCAGAGCGGACAACGGACGGAACTGGGAGACGCGAACGAATGCGAGTTTTGAAAACATGATGATGCAATGCAGATGATGACATGGCAAGATGCAACACGCAAGCAAATGACATGACAACAACAACGAATAACTGGAGGACACCTGGCACATCAGTCTCGGGGCGTTACAACACTCCACCACTACGAGAGGATCTCGTCCCGAGATCTAGAATGGCACCGGAGGGAAACGGAAGAGGACGAGGAGAGGTAAAACTAAGTTGCTTCTTTGACAAATGAGTGAAACAATGAACCTTGAAAAGGTTAAGCCATTTCGAGAAAAAATACAACGGAGGTGACAGAACTTGAAAAAAAACACTTCGTTAGAAAAGAGAAACAAGGAAGAACGAATTCTGACAGCACTCCGTTTGAAAAGAGATGAAAGACTAGATAGGAAGAAAAGAGCTTGAGCAGAGGACACGACACTCCGGTTAAATGGATAGGCATTAAAAGAACACTATCCAAGATGATGAGAGAAAAGAGCAACATCACCATGACTCCAGAACAAAAGAATAGAATGGAATGGAATGAGCAAAGGGAAACAGGATCTTGAGGGAGCACGCTTACAACAAATGGTAGAACGGAGTTGTTGGAAAACCAACAACGAAAAGAATAAGCTTGATATGGTCTTATGGAGTACATCTCAAATTATGAGGTGACAACCTGCCACTCATGGGAAAAGAATTGGATTGGTATGACCAAGGAGACGAGAAAGTATTTCATCGGGAGGATAAAGAAGAACTTGGGTCAATTATAATCACCATAATAGCACTAATCCTTAGGGAAAGTTTTATGTGAAATATAGCCCAAGATAACTCCATGGAAGAAAAATATGGGTTTAAAATACCTCATTCTTAACAACATGTGAATCATGAAACATGAACTCAAATTATCAAGAATGACATAATACCACCTCCAATGATATGGGAGAAAGAATTGCACTCCGGATAGCAAGATGATGAAAGCTTTAGTTTCTTAGCAAAGACTATCGATGAACACTTCGAGAAGGAATTAAATCCTTGATGAATCCATCATGTAGAACCTTCATGAAGAACTCCGCTAATAAAAGAATGATCCAAAATAATTGACTGGTGGAAAGAATAAGATTGAAGCCTCGCAATGATTTAGATAGACATCCCCGTGATAATATGATTGAAAGAGGTTGGAACTCCGGGAAAAAAGAAAAGATGAAAAAATTGAAACCGAGAATTTGACGAGCCTCCAGAATAGGGAATTAATCACTTGGATGAACAAAAATAAGAATTACGTTATGCGTATCCTTCACCAATTAAATTGATGACAATCAATGGGTTTGGCATACTACTTATTCTCAAAGAAAAGATTAAGATAGATGTCGCGCCAACTTGGGAAGGTATTGAACGAACCACCGGAAGGGTTGAAACAACAAATAAATTGATATGATAAAGAAGGAAGAGAAAACTCTTGAACGAACCGCCGTAAGAATTGAAAAAGAACGAATAAAAGATAACGAATCACCGGGAAGAATTTGCAAAAGAACGAAGATGCTTGAGAGAATCTAGATACATCAGAATGAAGGGATCACGAACTGATTAGAGATCACTTGAACGAAGCACCGGTAAGATTTGGAGAACTATAGCTGAAAGCTGTGAATGAATAACCCTGAATTGATGAACTCCGGATAACAAACTGAGAATGCTCTTGAATTGCTCCGGATGAGAGGATGGCAGAGAATGGAGCAAGATCTAAAAGAAATTCTTCTTCGGTCTTCAAATGTTGAGAATGATGATGAGAAACACCACCATGAATTGTTTAGACCTCCAAAAGAATCAAAACGAAGAGGTTGAGCCAACGATGAAAAGAATTTTGAAAGATCTTGGAGAAAAACATATGACAGACGATGAATCATTCTTACGTCAACTTTGAAATGAATTTAGGATAGCTCCGGTAAAATCAGAAGAGTCAGGTAAGATCCTGGAAAAAGACCTGTGGGTTAGGGCCCACTCAAAAGAAACACCGTTGAAATGATTTAAAAGGGAGATTGCACCGGTTGAATTAAATGACATGAATGAGATAATAATCTCGAAAGAGCTTGAAAGGATCTTAAATGACAAGACAAGCCTTTTGAGAAAACTTGAGCATGCGAAACAAATGAATAGAGAGAAGTGAATTATTATGAGGTGCACCGGTATGAGAAGGCATTAAAATGAGGAAAAGGGTAAGATCAACAAAGCTTGACTTGAAACCACCGGGGAAGATAAAAGAAACGAAGAATGATGAACTAGAAGCTCCGTTAGTATCTTCATGAGAATCACCGGATAAGAACATTGAGGAAAAGAATGGAGAGGCTTCACATCAATAAGATGGATACTCGATTAAGAGATCTGAATCCTTGGAGAAAAACAAAGGGAGGGAGGGTGGAAAAACAAAGACAACTTGGGATGGATGAAACGAACAATGTTGAGAGAGCTGAGATTGAATCTTGCGGATGTTGAAAATAAATGGATCCGCTTGAAGAGAAAACACACCGGTTGAATAGGATTTACATGACAATCTCGAAGATCAAGAAGGATTAGTATTCACATAGGAATATGAAAACACCACTTAGATAAGAGATGGAATCAACATTTGTCTTCGAAGCACCTCGAATATCACAACTCAAAACAAAAACAAAGGGTTGGCTTGCAGAATAAGCCGGAACAAACATATGATAGAGATTTCGTCCAAAGTTTTCGTACTGGGGCCTACACGGGCTCGATCGTACAGCACCATCATGTACAAGGCAGTGCACATGACGTACGAAGCGTCCCCGAGTCAGCATAGCCAAGGACTCTTTAAGACACAACGAGACCACAGTAAAACCGACCGTGAATAGGCGGACCACTAGACGTCGAACCCCAATTTCGTATCATACCTCTGTCGGAAAGAAACCCTAGGAGCTACTTGAATTCCCACCTATGAAACTCCCGAACCTTTCCGGTTATGCAATCAGGTGTTGGGGATACAGGGGAAGCATAATATCTCACCCAAAACTAGCAAATCCTACATCCAGCTATATCCATCCTTCAACACATAACCAAGAAACCTTCGGAAATCGTCTACCTCAACCTTCGAAAAGAATCCGTTATACGAGTTATGGCAATACTCCCGAACTCCTGCCCCAGTACTGGGTGGCGTCGAGGTTATCTCACCAACGAACTGCATAAAAGAGATTTTCGATGTCGGCGTACTAAACTCAGGTATTCCAGAACTGCAACGATAAGATTATGACGACAACACCTCGGAGCTCAACTCCCCGGGACACTGCCACAAAACCCCTAACAGGAGGCACCAAGACAACGTTCTCGTCACAAAACCATCGGAACGATTCCAAGATACCCGCGTGATCCTAAAAAAATTTAGAGAAATTTTAGAAGAGAAGAGTCAAAACTCTACGTCAGGATGCCTTACCAGAGCGATGAGGAGACTGGGAATTAAAAAGAATTCCTAAACACTCCGATATATAATTCCTAAATGACTCAAAACATTTTTCTAGACACAACTTGGCCGCTAAAAACGATCAAGCAGTGGGGGCTCCTAATGTCGGGGAAGGCTCTGATTACCAACTTGTAATGCCCTTGATGCGGCTATATCTCCCACGTGTCGAAGCACGACTTAGAGGCATAACCGCATTGAAAGCAACGTCACAAGTGAGGTAATCTTCGCAAACAACCCATGTAATACATAAAGGGAAAGAGATACATAGTTGGCTTACAATCGCCACTTCACACAATTACATGAATAAAGCATTACATCAACCAAATACAATCAAGGTCCGACTACGGAACCAAAATAAAAGAACACTACCCCAAAAGCTACACAGATCCCCGATCGTCCCAACTGGGCTCCACTACTGATCAACTGGAATGAAACAACACAACGGACAAAGTCTTCATCGAGCTCCTCCAGAGCTCAGTTGCGTCACCTACTCGGTAACATCGGCACCTGCAAACTGGTTTTGTAAGTATCTGTGAGTCACGGGGACTTAGCAATCTCACACCATCGCAATCAAGACTATTTAAGCTTATGGGTAAGGTAAAAGGTATGAGGTGGAGCTACAGCAAGCAACTAACATATATGGTGGCTACCATACGCAAATGAGAGCGAGAAGAGAAGGCAAAGCACGGTCGATAAAAGTATGATCAAGAAGTGATCCTAGAACAACCTACGTCAAGCATAACTCCAACTCCGTGTTCACTTCCCGGACTCCGTCGGAAAGAGACCATCACGGTTACACACACGTTTGATGCATTTTAATTAAGGTCAACTTCAGGTTTTCTACAACCGGACGTTAACAAATTCCCATCTGCCCATAACCGCGGGCACGGCTTTCGAAAGTTCAAACCCCTGCAGGGGTGTCCCAACTTAGCCCATCACAAGCTCTCACGGTCAACGAAGGATATTCCTTCTAGCGGGAAGACCCGATCAGACTCGGAATCCCGGTTACAAGACATTTCGGCAATGGTAAAACAAGACCAGCAAAGCCACCCAGATGTGCCGACAAGTCCCGATAGGAGCTGCACATATCTCGTTCTCAGGGCATGCCGGATGAGCCAGACGTCGGGTGGGCCAGCCCAGAGTTGCCCCTGGTAGCTCCGGACATCGCTCAGTTGGACCAACACTCACAGGAGCACTGGCCCGGGGGGGGGGTTAAAATAAAGATGACCCTTGGGCTGGCCTAACCCAAGGGAAAGAAAAGGCTAGGTGGCGAATGGTAAAGCCAATGTTGGGCCTTGCTGGAGGAGTTTTATTCAAGGCGAACTGTCAAGGGGTTCCCATTATAACCCAACCGCGTAAGGAACGCAAAATCCGGGAACATAACACCGATATGACGGAAACTAGGGAGGCAAGAGTGGAACAAAACACCAGGCATAAGGCCGAGCCTTCCACCCTTTACCAAGTATATAGATGCATTAATTAGATAAGAGATATTGTGATATCCCAACAAGTAAACATGTTCCAAAAAGGAACAACATCTCCATGTTCCAACAAAGAACAAACTTCAATCTTCACCTACAACTAACAACGCTACAAGAGGGGCTGAGCAAAGCAGTAACATAGCCAAACAACGGTTTGCTAGGACAAGGTGGGTTAGAGGCTTGGTTCAACAATATGGGAGGCATGATAAGCAAGTGGTAGGTATCGCAGCATAGGCATAGCGAAAGAGCGAGCAACTAGCAAGCAAAGATAGAAGTGATTTCGAGGGTATGGTCATCTTGCCTGAGATCCCGCAAGGAAGAAGAACGAGTCCATGAAGAAGATAAATGGAACTAACCCGAAGAAGCAACACCGGAAAGATGCAAACAACATAGTAAACAACCAACACATAGACATGGCAAGATACACAAACAATTATGATGCATGTCTAGTTTAATGGAGCATGGCATGGCAAAGTGCACAAACAACACTACAAATTAAGTGGAGCTCATTATGCAACGGAGTTGCATATTGAAGAAAACACCACATGACTTATTTAGTTCTCTCTCGTTTATGTACCCAACAAGATTAAATGTTGTTAGCATGGCAAGAGATGAAGCATAAAGAAACTACACATCTAGTCAAGGTTAAATGAGGCCGGAAGCAACGAACAACAAATCTGGAAACTCCTCATCTGCATATATTAGGTTAGGTCCTGTTCTGCCCTAAACCATATTTTAGAGTTGTTTAACATGCAAAACAATGTCACCATGATAAACTAGGCAAAATTCTACCCCATTTACATATAAAGTTTATTAAATTCCGAGTTACGGTTAAATAGTTATGAATTAAAGCATTTTAACATGACATAGGAGCAAATTTACTCAAACAACATTTTAAACATTTTAAGCATAGATGAAAGTTGGATATTATTAATGTACACAAAATTCTAAGCAACTTTCATATATAAATTGTTTTAATCCGATGCACGGTTGTGGAGATATTAAATGCATGATCTGGAGGGACTTTTCTGCAAAACTGGAACTCTCACGGAAAATAGCTAAATCCGCTGGACAGGAAAAAAATAGATGGGCCAAATCTGCTGGGACTGGGCTGCTCACATTGGGCCTCCTGGGCCAGCTTGTGGAGAAGTTGAGCGCATCTGGGGAGGCATGCTGGCGTTGGAGCTGGGCCACGGTCAACGGTTGAAAGGGAGGCAGCCCAGGTGTGTGCGGTCGACGCAGGCGCAGTCAGCGAAGAACCACGGTGGCGGTAGCGGAACTACAGCAAGCGCAGCGCGCGGGGAAACGATGATGGGCGCGGTCGGCGAGATCGGGAATGAGCAGATCCTGGCGAGGGAACCTCGGGGCGCCGAATCTAGCACGGGGACGAACGAACTGGTGGCCCCTTCTCCATTCCCGGCGGCGAAGGCGAGCTCGAGGCCGGCGTCCCTGGCGTTGGAGGCTAGCTGTGAGGGAGAGAGAGATCCGGTGAGGGGAGGAAGGAGAACGGGAAAGGAAAAAAAGGGAGGCGAGGGCGGCACTGGCCTGCTGCCGAGGTGACCGCCACGAGCAGGCTCCGGCGAGCTTGTCGGCGGCGAGGAGATGGCGCAGCGGGGTAGAGTCCCTCGACCCAGGTCGGGATCGAGGAGGAAGCAGGAGGCCGGGCTTGCGCGGGCGCGCGTGGGCTGCGATGGCGGCGGCAGATGGGCTCCGCGGGCCCCTCTCGGGCCTGGCGGGCCAGCGTCAGAGTGGAGGAGGCCGGGGGCGACATGGCATCGTCCCGTTGGCTTCGAGTGACCACGCGGTGGCGGCTGGCCACTAGGAGCGCGCCATGTGGCACCGGCGAGGTGGCGGTGCGGTAAGAGGCCAAGGGCGGCGGTGACAAGTGGAGGCCAAGGAGGGGTTCGGCGCTGAAATTGAGGGGAGGGGGGCTAGAGGTAGGTGGAGGGCTAGGGATGCCAAAAATGGCATGGAGGGGTATATATAAGGCAAGGGGGCTAGGGTTAGGGGGTTTGAGGCCGTTTCGGAGCCGTTCGATCTCGATCAGACGACCCAAAGCGAAGGGAGGTTAGATAGGTGGGCTAGAGGGCTGTGCTAGATAGAGATGGGCTGAGAAGAGGGGAGAGAGGCCCGACCACAATTTTTGGAGACCGAAAATGTCCGACGTGTGCCCGGCTATAATGCCGCTATTGTTTAACGGTTGGGCTATCAAACAAACTCCGAATGCGATGAAACTTGGCAGGCGTCCTACCTACACCATAATAAGACCACACGCCAACTCTCATCCTATTCCGAGAACATTTTCCGGCCACTTATAAAATACTATTTCGGACATGCCGCAGGCGCGTGCAAGTGTGTCTTGGCTCAGAACGGACAACGGACGGAACTGGGAGACGCAAACGAATGCGAGTTTTGAAAACATGATGATGCAATGCAGATGATGACATGGCAAGATGCAACACGCAAGCAAATGACATGACAATGACAACGAATAACTGGAGGACACCTAGCACATCGGTCTCGGGGCGTTACAACTAACCATCATGTTGGCATAGTATGGGCGTTCTGCACCGTATACATCAGCTGAAGCTTAATAGACGTCATGCGATTGAGCGGCGCGTGCCGGGTTGGACTTGTAAGCTCCTGCCTTTTTAAGGACGTAGTTAGGTGTGCTCACCGGCTGCCCACACAACGTGCAGGAGTTCCCGGGATGATGGCCCAAGACCCCTGGGGGCATACGTTTAGTCCGGCGTGCTTGACCTCTCTATTAAGCCTAGGTCGGGTTGCGGCGTATTATTTGGCCGAGGCCGGGCATGACCAAGGAAAGTGTGTTCGGCCGGAGTTAATCGAGCGTGGTGGGTAAGTTGGTGCACCGCTGCAGGGAAGAAAACATCTATCGATAGCCTGTCCTACGGTAACGGACACTCATAGTTGTATCCCAATTGATACAACTAGAACTGGATACTTGAGGTGATAACTGGATAGTATGGCTCTGGGATTGCTTTCTCGCAGGGAGTCGAGAAAGGATCTCTGGCCGAGGTTGATAACACTACTACTACTTTACATTATGTTGATCTGTACTCTTCTATATGCCGCAAGATGCTTGAAGATGCTTCAAGATGCTAGTGTTCAATAGGCTAGGCTTTCCCCTCTTTTCTGGCATTCTACAGTTCAGTCCATAGATACATCACATTTCCTTTGATACAGATGCATACTTAGTTTAGATCTGATGTAAGTCTTGTGAGTACTTTGGATGAGTACTCACGGTTGCTTTGCTTCCTATTTTTCCTATATACCCGATTGTTGCAACCATATGACGGATCCCCGGAGCCAGATGACACCATTGATGATTACTACTACCCTGAGGGTGCCTACAACAATGTGACGGCCGCTGACGACTTGGAGTAGTTAGGAGGCTCCCATGCAGGAGGCCTTGCCTTTTCGATCGATGTTGCTTTTGTGCAAGCCTTCTTAAGGCAAACTTGTTTAACTCATGTCTGTACTCAGATTATGTTGCTTCCGCTGACTTGTTTGTATTCGAGTTTATATATTCGAGCCCTCGAGGCCCCTCGCTTGTAATATAAAGCTTGTATTATTTTAATTTGTGTCTAGAGATATGTTGTGATATCTTCCCGTGAGTCCTTGATCTTGATCGTACACAATTGCGTGTATGATTAGTGTACGGTCAAATTGGGGGGGTCACAAGTTGGTATCAGAGTCGACTGCGTGTAGGATCCCCCTTTCCAACTCCTTGGCCGAAGTTGAGTCTAGTCACTGAATTTTTTTTACTAACATGGCTGTGTGGCTTACCAGCCCACGTCGCCATTGGGTGGTATTAGGATCTTTTATTCCTCGTCTATACTCTGGGACTCTGGTATCTCTTTTGTTCATGTTAAATGAATTTTGCTAAATCTAACTTTAGGATCCCATGATCACTTTCACCCAGAGAGCACCTTATTACCGATGATCGTCTGCTGCACTAGAAGATTTCGAGGTTACTCTACAATGTTCTCCTGAGGCACTCGTACCCACCGCCTTTGCAAAATTCCATACCACTGTTATATCCCTATTGATAACTGCATACACCTGCCATTCTTACATTCAATCAAATTGCTCTTGTTATTACCAGATGCCCTGAAGTGCTCTCTCTTGTTCCGAGAATCCCTTGAGCTTACTGCCTTGCAGTTCCTTGTCACCTGAATACCCCTACGGATAGCTTTGTGCACCTATCGAGTATCCGCTCATCCTCAGTTGATTCATGTACTTCACAAAAGTCTTCGTAATAACATTCGTTCTTGTGAAAATCCTCAACAGCCTATTGTTCTTGAATTTCTTGCTTGCTTGCATTATGGTTAATACCATAAGTCTAGTAATTTTATTGTCATCCTTTGTCATTATCATTTTGAGTCCGTTGATACAATATGTTGCGAATGCTCGCAATCCTCAATCAGATCCTAGAATTCATCCTTCCAGCTCAGACGTCATTTTAACATGTGCTAGATCTCGACCAATCAAATCGCCATCGATTGTACCCCTAAGGCTATTCTACCTATCCATCCCTAATTAGAGCATTGCTTTCGATCCCTTGTCTTGGAATTCATAATTCCTTTGTAATTGAGCTTTGAGTTAGTCAGTTGTATTTATAATCTGATCTCCTTGCATTCTTTCTTCCTCTGGTTGAGTACTGATTCTCACATTAGATCCCTTGTGGACCATCAGACCCCTTTTTCGGATTTTATCCGACAACGTCCTTCATATTCAATAAGCTTGTGAGCCCTTCCTCGGATACATAATGCTTTTGGTCTATTGTATCCTCTGCTTTCTCAAGCATGCTCTACTACCGAGCTTGTGTTATTTATTCTCGAAATTTACGATATATGTTCCTAAGATGCCCTGATGGGTTGAACCTATGCCTTCCCGAATCTGTGTGAACTCGAAAGTTATGCGGGTTATACTCTACTGGCTTTTCATCAGATCAAATTTCAATACTACAGCTTCATCAAGAGCGAGAAGTAAAATTAAAGGTTATGCATTGTAGAAGTGGGAGTCGACCCTGAACCTTGTGTTCATGCCCACGGACACGGTGTGGGACTTATCATGAAAGCTTCTCGCAAGGATATTTAATCATTTGAATATTCTCCCAGTATCGTAAATTGGATCCCTTGCGGTTATGGTCCCGACCATATTTCCTCCTTGATCCCATTTACTGGGTAAGTTACAATTACTTATCCTCTGAAAATCATTCCCCCGTCCAACCTCTACTCCAATTTACCTTCTGGCAATACACCTAGTACTTGATACTGGGAAGCTTTATACCCCATCACATCATTCCTAGCCTGATCGGCTATATTTTTATCATGTCAACTTTTTAACTATGCTACCTGGTCCTTATGCCCAGAGCAACTTCCGACGATGAGCTAAGCTTATGTCGATCTTCCTCATCGTATCATTTCCCCTCGAACAACAAGCTTTACTTTGAGCTTTTGTCGAATCTGTGGTTCTCATAGTCTTTCACTTCTTCCTTCCTTTTCTGCTCGGTGACATCTACATGAAATCTCTCAACAAATGTGTCGTGATCTTCATCATCATTCTGAGCTTTTCCAGGAAATCAATCAAATTCATGGTGAGAAAATACAATCATCCCCCTCGATGATTTATGTTATCATCACAATGTTCTTGCCTTCCCCAACACAAACTTGTTCATTTAATTTTGGAAATACATTCTTTTTGGCATGTCGATGGATTGTGGCTGAGCCCGTCGGCAACACCCTCATCTTTTCCTTGCTAAAATTGTATGACTTATTTTCTAAGTTGTTTCCGATGGATCCTTGGTGTATCCAAAGTCTGACCTTTGCTTGAAACCATGTCAATGCTATCTCGAAGCATGTCTGTGGTAATCCGATCTCCAATAAGAACATTTGAAGCACGATACTAAATTTTCTTTATCAATTATCCAAACACCGTTGTATGGGTAATGTCATGAAATTTCTTTCCCTTTACCTAATTGGTTATCTACTTACTATCCTGTCATGGATATCATCCTCTGCTTGTCCTTGGGGAGGATATACCCCTGATAATTGTGTTTAAGCACATTTTCCTTTCCATTGTTCTGATTAATATACTAATCATATTTTCCTTTCCATTCTTCTGTTTAACCTTTTCGGTAAACTAACTTATCTCAGTAGAGATAATTTCCTGCTTAGATAAGCACCTCAATGTACAACTCTGTCAGTAAAGACCCTGTTACTATTGTTGATGACATTCCGGTAGCTACCGATGGACGAGAACTTTGCCTAGCGGCCCGCCTCGTTCAACGAGCAGGAAAATGGTTCTCTTCGTCCCTCGCCCTTGGTACCGACGTTGTTACCGACATAAATGATAGGCTACCCTCTGACATGCCTTGCTATCATGACCATGCAAGATGTCATCGCTCCTTCTATTTTAACCCACATGGTGGGCCCATAACCCACAGTTCCATAGGATCGGAACCTGACTCTCCTGTGTATCCTTTATTCCAAGGTATCATTTGCTCTTGGCTTTGTGTGTTGTCACGAGCCACCGTCCGAGAGATGACCTATTCCCGATGCTCTGAACCCCTTTCTCACACTGTTCAGGTATCGATCGTTTGTCCATTCGCTTGAAACTTCCTATTGTCCCTTCATATTTTGCTCTCGCTGTTTTCTTTAGTTCCAACTCGAAAGATGCCTCTATGCCACGTTCACTGCCATAGTCCCCGCGTACCTATCTTGTGTTGAGCTTCGTCCTTCCCGAGTCTTTTTCCTTACTACACATCTTAAATCTCGGGACGAGATTTCTGGTAGTGGAGGAGATTTGTAACACCCCCAATATCATGCTACAGTAATCCCCCCTAATAATGCCTTGTCATCATGCTTTCCTAAGCCAAAATGCCATTTGTCCAAAAATCAAGTCCAATTCAATTCAAATTGCAAACCAATTATTTGCATCTTCAAATGAGCCAGAAAAATAGTTCACACTATGGCAAATATTCTCTAAGTATTTGTCATGATGAAACCTACCTCTGTTGGATTCCAAAAATGCTCCTGGAAGTTATTTGAGTGGTCCAACAATAATTAAATTGGCTTTTTCAATTTCTAAAATTTCTTAAACTTTTCCAAATGCTCAAAACAATTTTGTGCAACTTCACAATATTGCAAAGTATTTATTGTGCCATGTGGCACATTTTACAAGAGTCATATGGTGCTCGGGATGATTGCAAATTAGTAAGCTATCCTTTTAATAAAAATAATAATAAAAGATTTTAAAAAAGAAAAGAAGAGGACCCCCCCCCCTCTTTGCCTGGGCCTTAGCCGCTTGGTAGGCCCAGTCTCCCTCCCTCCCTGTTCGACCGACCGAGGGGAGGGGCTCCAGCTCGTCGTCGTCCGACCACCTCACCGTCCCGCGCTGCTACAGGCCCCAGAGGGGATAAGGATGCCGATGCTACGCCCCCTCGATCCCCTCTCCCACTTCCTCCTGCCTCCCCACTTGCTCGCTCCTCGCTCTTCCCCTCGTTCCCCATCAACACCCGAGCGCGGTCGTCGCCGTCCTCCGTCATTGTCGCGGCCACCGGCGGCCCTGCGCCCGCTGACCCTGTCGGTGAGCTCCGCTGGGATCGACTCCTTCGACTGGTGGCCTCAGCTGGAGCTCGGAGGCGCTGTAGCACTGGAATGCCTTCATCTTCCTCCCCGGCACCGACGAACTCCGCCACCCCGATTCGCCGCCCCTGCAGCTCCTAAACCGCCACCGAGCCTCCTTGTGCTCCGTGGTGAGCTCTCCTTCCTCCCCGCTCTTTTCTCCTTGCCCCAACGTGCCCATAGTTGCCGTCTCGTACGTGCCCGAGCCCATCACCGTGGGAGCTCATTGCCGGCGAGCTTCCGGCGACCAAATGGTCCCGCGCCAGTGCCCATTTAGCTCGCCCGCGCACGTAGGACTTTGCTACCCCCTTTGCCTCGCCGGTTTGCGCACTGCTGCTGCTAATCCACTTCCACCCGAACACCACCGCCGCCACGGCTTGTCGTCGGCACCACTCCGGGCATCCATGTTTTGGTGCCCCGTAGCGCCAAACCTGAAAGCGACCGAACTCCGGCGACCGCCCCGCCTCACGCCATCGTTGTTGCAGCCCGCCCCAGCCCGAGCTAAGGCCACAGTTGGATGCGCCGCTCCTCCCGCGTCCGAACGAGCCCGACCGCGCTCGAAACGACCCTCTTTGGTGTGTTTCCGGTGAGGTCCGAGCCCTCCGCCGCGAAGACGGCTCGCCGGAGCGTCACCGCCACCATGTTGATATGGCCACCCAGTGGCCCCGCTGACCCCCGTTGACTGGGTTGACCTAGTCAACTGCTGACTCGGCTGCCCAATGAGACTGACGTGTGGGCCCCTCTTGTTTAAAACGTTTTTAAATAAATAAAACTGCTAGTCAAAATCTGTTATTTAATTAGTAGTTATTTAGCCACTGACACTAGGGGCCCATCCCTCTAATCAATCTGCTAGATTAATTTAACCCACTGTTTAACCCGGAGAGGTTGACAGGTGGGACCTACTGATCAGTTTGACCAGGTCAGCTGTCCTGTTGACGGCTGACGTCATAGTGATGTCATGCTGATGTAGTATTTCTTTTATGTTAATTTATTTAATTCCAGAAAATGTTTAAATCTTTGAAAATTCATAGAAAATAATCCGTAACTCGGATGAAAATTTTTTCTATATGAAAGTTGCTCAGAAAAATCCAACGAACCCAAATACACTATCCGTTTTCCTGTCGGATGCCTCTAACTATCTGAACATGAAATATTCCCCCTCTGGTCATCCGTTTGACACAGGTCCGGAACCAGGAAAACATTCCCGGTTGAATTCCCCCTTCACCTATATCACGTAGCCATACGTTAGGTCACACCCGGCTCAACTTATTGCCATGTTATGCTTTGTGATGCTATGTTTGCTTTATATCTATTGTTTCTTCCCCCTCTTCTCTCCGGCAGACCCCGAGACCGCTGCTGCCCCTGTGATCGAGTACGTCGACGACGACCCCTCCTTGCCAGAGCAACCATGCAAGCAAACCCTCCTTGAGCATTCCGATATCGCCCATTTCTTTCCCTCTCATGCTTGCATTAGAACTGCTACTACTTTATGTATTATCCTACTCTGATGCATAGCCTGTTTTTGTTACCTACTTTCATACCTTACCTGCTTATCCTAAACTACTTAGTATAGGTTGGTTAGAGATCCATCGGTGACCCCCCACCTTGTCCTAGTTGCCCCGCTTTATGTTTGATGACTCGACCAACGTGATCGACGTCCAGGCCCCGACACCGCACATCATCCCCCCTAGTTGTACGGCTCTGCAGAGTAGCCATCCAGTGCCGAGGGTGGAACCTCTTACATCACTCCTGATGAGATCTCTGTAGTGTAGCTATACGGTCGAGGTCATCGAGGGTGATTTCCTCCTTAACCACTTCCGTTACGGCTCCATCGTGCAACCCGTCAAGTGTGAACCTCGAGGGTGGATCCTCTTACGTTCACCTTGATGATAACATTGAGTGGAATTCATCGGGGGTGATTGCTCGGGTTTTCCCCTTGGTGTTAGACGCATAGTTACTATGGTTACTTGACTTTACACTGAACCATGTTACTAAAGACGGGTCGGCCCTGAGTGGTACCCGCGCGAGCTTAATAGCGAGTGATGTGGAGTCGGGTTGACCTGGAAGGTGCCCCCGATATACTTACGAGGCGTGGCCGGGCATTCCTAGCCCTTGCCGCAAGTACTCAAGACGGGGCAATGGGGTCACATCGGTCATGAGTCTCTGCTCGTTATCACATGCTCCTAATCCACTACGATTTGGATATTTGATCCGAGGGGCCTCTGGCCTGATAGCACTAACCATCACATGGGCATAGTATGGGCGTTCTGCGTCGTATACATCAGCCGAAGCTTAATAGACGTCATGCTAATGAGCGGCGGGCGGCGGGTTGGACTGGTAAGCTCCTGCCTTTTTAAGGAGGTAGCTAGGTCTGCTTACCGGCCGCCCACGCAACATGCAGGAGTTCCCAGGGCGATGGCCCAAGACCCCTGGGGTCATAGGTTTAGTCCGGCGTGCTTGACCTCTCTATTAAGCCTAGGTCGGGTTGCAGCGTATTGTTTGGCCGAGGCCGGGCATGACCCAAGAAAGTGTGTTCGGCCGGAGTTAATAGAGTGTGGTGGTAAGATGGTGCACCCCTGCAGGGAAGAAAACATCTATCGATAGCCTGTCCTATGGTAACGTACACTCGGAGTTGTATCCCGATTGATAAAGCTAGAACTGGATACTTGAGGTGATAACTGGATAGTATGGCTCTGGGATTGCTTTCTCGCAGGGAGTCGAGAAAGGATCTCTGGCCGAGGTTGATAACACTACTACTTTACATTATGTTGATCTGTACTCTTCTATATGGTGCAAGATGCTTTAAGATGCTTCAAGATGCTAGTGTTCGATAGGCTAGGCTTTCCCCTTCTTTTTTGGCATTCTGTAGTTCAGTCCAAAGATACATCCCATTTCCTTTGATACAGATGCATACTTTGTTTAGATCTGATGTAAGTCTTGCGAGAACTTTGTATGAGTACTCACGGTTTCTTTGCTACCTCTTTTTCCCATATACCCGATTGTTGCAACCAGATGACGGATCCCAGGAGCCAGACGACACCACTGATGATTACTACTACCCCGAGGGTGCCTACTACAACGTGACGGCCGCTGATGACTTGGAGTAGTTAGGAGGCTCCCAGGCAGGAGGCCTTGCCTTTAAGATCGATGTTGCTTTTATGCTAGCCTTCTTAAGGAAAACTTGTTTAACTCATGTTTGTACTCAGATTATATTGCTTCCGCTGACGTGTTTGCATTCGAGCTTATGTATTCGAGCTCTCGAGGCCCCTGGCTTGTAATATAAGGCTTGTATTGTTTTAATTTGTGTCTAGAGTTGTGTTGTGATATCTTCCCGTGAGTCCTTGATCTTGATCGTACACAATTGCGTGTATGATTAGTGTATGGTCAAATTGGGGGCGTCACAAAATATTTCCGTTCTCATTAAAGGGTGATGCTAAGATATGGTTTAATTCTCTTGATCCTGGTTGTGTGCGTAGTCCCCAGGATATGATTTATTAGTTCTCTGCTAAATATTTCCCTGCTCATAAGAAACAAGCTGCCTTAAGGGATATATATAATTTTGTGCAAATTGAAGAAGAGAGTCTCCCACAAGCTTGGGGGAGGCTTCTCCAATTACTTAATGCTTTGCCTGATCATCCTCTTAAGAAAAATGAAATACTTGATATCTTTTATAATGGACTAACCGATGCTTCCAGAGACCACCTGGATAGTTGTGCTGGTTCTGTTTTCAGGGAAAGAACACTGGATGAAGCTGAAATTCTATTGAATAATATGTTGACAAATGAAAATAATTGGACACTTCCTGAGCCAGCTCCTGAGCCAACTCTTGAGCCTATTCCTAAACCAACTCCGAAGAAAAGGGGTGTTCTATGTCTCAGTCCTAAAGATACGCAAGAGGCAAAGAAATCCATGAAAGTAAAGGGTATTAAAGCTGAATATGTTAAGAATTTACCTCCTATTGAAGAAATACATGGTCTTAATTTACCGCCTATTGAAGAAATATATGGTTTTAATCCATCACCTATTGAAGAAACACAAGGTCTTGATAACCCGACACAGGTAGTCAAGGTAAATTCTCTCTATAGATATGATAAAGCTGAAATCCCTCCTACTAAGTTTGCTAGCCAATGTTTGGATGAGTTTGATAACTTTATGGTTAAGCAAGAAGACATCAATTCTTATTTTGGTTGACAATTTAAACAAAATGCTTATATGATTGAACACTTGGGTGATTATATGTCTAGAGTTAAAGGTGAACTTAAACTCATTAGTAAACATGCTTCTATGGTTACCACTCAAGTAGAACAAGTACTTAAAGCTTAGAATGATTTGCTCAATGAATTAAATAGTAAGAAAAATGATAATGTTGTTAGAGTTATGACTAGAGGTGGTAAAATGACTTAGGAACCATTGTATCCTGAGGGCCATCCTAAGAGAATTGAGCAAGATTCTCAGAGAAATAATATTGATGTACCTAGTCCTTCTAAGAGGAAGAAAAAGAAAACTAATAGGACTTTGCATGCTTCTAGTGAACCTCTTATTGACACACATGAGAATCCCAATGATATCTTTATTTATGTTGCTGAAACACAATCTGGTAATGAACATAAACCTAATGAAAATGTTAATGATGATGTTCATGTTGATGCTCAACCCAGTAATGATAATGATATAAAAATTGAACCTGCTGTTCATCTTGATAACCCACAATCAAAGAATCAACGTTATGATAAGAGAGACTTTGTTGCTAGGAAACATGGTAAAGAAAGAGAACCATGGGTTCAGAAACCCATGCCTTTTCCTCCCAAACCATCCAAGAAAAAGGATGATGAGGATTTTGAGCGCTTTGCTGAAATGATTACACCTATCTTTTTGCGTATGCGATTAACTGATATGGTCAAAATGAATCCTTATGCTAAGTACATGAAAGATATTGTTACTAATAAAAGAAAGATAGCAGAAGCTGAAATTTCCACCATGCTTCCTAATTATACTTTTAAAGGTGGAATACCTAAGAAACTAGGAGATCCCGGAGTACCAACTATACCATGCCCCATTAAAAGAAACTATGTTAAAACTGCCTTATGTGATCTTGGAGCCGGTGTTAGTGTTATGCCTCTCTCTTTATATCGTAGACTTGATTTGAATAAGTTGACACCTACTGAAATATCTTTGCAAATGGCTGATAAATCAACTGCTATACCTGTCGGTATTTGTGAGGATGTGCCTGTTGTAGTTGCAAACGTTACTATTTTAATGGACTTTGTTATTCTTGATATTCCCGAGGATGATAGTATGTCTATTATTCTTGGAAGACCTTTTTTGAATACTGCAGGGGTTGTTGTTGATTGCAACAAAGGCAATGTCACTTTTCATGTTAATGGTAATGAGAATACGGTACACTTTTCGAGGAAACAACCTCAAGTCCACAGTATCAATTCTATTGGAAAAATTCCATCGATTATTTTTGGAGGTTTTGAATTTCCTCTTCCTACTGTCAAGAAGAAATATGATATTCTTATTGTTGGGGATGTGCATATCCCCGTTGAGGTAACATAGTGTCATTCGAAATTTCTCCGGTTTCATGTTACTCGTAATGAGTTTGTTAACAAGACTTGATCAACCTTGTTAGTGGATTCCTTTTGATGAGCATGAGATGGATGAAGTTAGAAAGCACAACCTTCTGTACCCTCCGTTTACTTTCTTTTATTTAGTTGAAATAAAGTAAAAATAGTATTTTCTGTCAGTTTTCTGAATTATCCGTGCAATATAAAAATACCACAAAAATAAAAGTTCTCCAAATGCCCTGCCAATTTAATATGATTTTTTCTGGAATATTTGAGAATATCTGGCACTAAGAACACAGCAGGGAGAGCAAGCACCTGGGCACGAGGGTCCACGATGCGCCCACCCCTACAGGATGCGCCCCCTGCCTCGTGGGCCCATGGTGGCTCCCCTCCACTTATTCTTGCACCCACAGACTTCTTCTTCCTCCCAAAAAAAATCACCATCCAGCTCAAGCATGAGATCTAGCTCATTTTGCTGCGATTTTCGATCTCCTTGCTCAAAACACCTCTCACAAAACTGCTTTGGGGGATTGTTCCTTTGTATGTGACTCCTCCATTGGTCCAATTAGTTTTTGTTCTAGTGCTTTATTCACTACAAATTTGTGCTGCCTAGGTGACCATGTTCTTGAGCTTGCATGTCAAATTTATATGGTTCCAAGTAGTTCTAATGCATGATATAGGTCCTAGGCACTTGTAGGAGTAGTTGCTATCAATTTTGTTGAGCTTGGTTCACTTTTATTTGAAGTTACTAAAAATTTCAGAAATTTTTCATAGGAAGAAATATGTTTAGGAAAATGTACCAAGGTGGTCCTTCAAGGAATCAAGGACCCAGGCTTGCAATGCATGATGCCGATGATGAACCACCAAGGGACGCCCCAGTGCGGCCTTGTGAATGGCCTTCAAAGGACTTCATGGATCGAGAAGGAATTAAGGAAGAATTTAACGCATATTTGCGTAATGCTGATCTTGTGAGCTTCGAGGTAGAAAAGTGCCGTTAGTACCACTATCTCACTAGTTCCTTTGTGAGGAGGTTTGAATTTTCATCTTCACGCAATTCTCAAACTGTCATGTTTGATCTCTATGAAAATTCTTATACTATGGACTTAGAGGATTTTGCCAATGCTTGCAAACTTCCACAATGGGGTAGTACTAGTGAACCTCGCAAATCTGAGTTTAGTGATTTTCTTGCTAGTATAACCGTGGGGGAATTTAGAGATATAACACAAGCTACCATAGGGAGCATTCATTTTCCTACTATACATTATTTTGCTCTCTTCATAGGTAGATGCAAAATGGTAAAGATGAAGCATGTCATATGTGTGTCCCTGACCTAAGTATTCTTAGGTGTGCTGTGTTAGGAGATAAACATTATAATTTGGCAGCCATTGTTGCACGTAGGTTGAATCATAATAGAATTAACGGAGATTTCTTTGGTGGAATTAATGCAACCCGTATAACTAATTTTCTTGGTATAACCATACATGAGGATGATATTGAGTTGCGTCCTGCTTATTTGGATTATGAGGCTATGGTTCGTCATCATTTTATTGAGAGGAACGATCAGTTCCTCTAATACCGACTAATCTTTGACAGACGACGCACCTATCACGTCGCTCTCCCTGCTTCTACTTTCTTTGACTTTCAGGAAAAAGGGAGATATTCTATAACTAGAGAGGAGGCAGAAGAGTACAAGAGGAGGGCTGAGATAGCTCGCCTCCAAGCTGCAGCCCACGATTCAATGACTGCTGCATCTCAGTACGACCCCAACTACAACTTTGGATATCCGCCATGCCATCCGTGGCAATAAACCCACTTAGGCCAAAAGCCTAAGCTTGGGGCAGTACGTATTTCTCACCGACAATACATTCATGTTCACACACTCATTGCTAGATGTCAGTGCTCATACTCTTTCACTGTAATATCCATGCTAGTTTATTTTCTATTTTATGCTTTCTACTTGAGTGTTTAATAAACCTTAAGAAAAACCAAAAAAAAATAGTTGTAGATTTTAGCTAGTTTTAATTTCCATGCTTGTAGTAGTAATTAAAAAGAAAACCCCAAAAGATTTCATGTTCTTCTTTTGCTTGTTGGGAGCTTTCCCATGTAAATAGTTTTATTTCTTTTCTTTTCTTTGGGGGTCGATAGGAGAAGACCATGATTAAATTGTTGAAGTGACTCCTATATGCATTATTGTTGATTTAACAAAGAGCCATATTGCTTTGTCTTCTCTTGTTTATTGAATGCTTGCAGATTCTAGCTTAGTCCAATGCACGCGCACTGTTATTATTATTCACATCATTCGGTCGTGCAAGTGAAAGGCAATTATGACGATATATGATGGACTGGTTGAGATGGGAGAAGCTGGTATGAACTCGACCTCTCTTGTTTTTTTAAATATGATTAGTTCATTGTTCCTGATTCAGCCTATTATGAATAAACATGTTTGCAATGACAATTAGAGATTATAGTTGCTTATGCCATGCTTAATTAGCTAGGACCTTATAATGGTTTACCTTGTGCGCCAACATGCTATTAAAATGGTTGTGATGTGGTATGATAGGGTGGTATCCTCTTTTGAACGGTTCGAGTGGCTTGACTTGGCACATGTTCATGCATGAGGTTGAAACAAAATCAACATAGCCTCTATGATATTTATGTTCATGGTGCATTATATCCTACTCATGCTTGCATTCGGTGTTGATTAATTTTAATGCATGTTCATGACTATTGTCGCTCTCTAGCTGGTCGCTTCCTAGTTATTTTCTAGCCTTCTGTAACACCCTCGATGCGACTATAGCTCCCATGTCGAGGCATGACTTAGAGGCATAATCGAATTGAATGCAAGGTCGCCAGTTAGGCAATCTTCACAACATCCCATGTAATATAAATAATAAAATGGGAGACACATAGTTGGCTTACACTCGCCACGTCAGTCAAGTACATAAATAGCATTACAACAATCAAACACTCATGGCCCAACTACGGCACCAAAATAAAAGATAACCCAACATGCGACACGGTCCCGATCACCCCAACTGGGCACCACTACTGATCATCAGGGAAAGACACGTAGTATCAGTGTGAGTCCTCGTCGAACTCCCACTTGAGCTCGAGCGTGTCATCTGGAACGGAATCATTAGGCCCTGCATCCGGTTTGGAAGTAATCTGTGAGCCACAGGGACTCAGGAATCTCGCACCCTCGCGATCAAGACTATTTAAGCTCATAGGTAAGGCAAGGTAAATATGTGGAGCTGCAGCAAGCGACTAGCATATATCGTGGCTATCCTGTTCGCAAAAGAAAGCGAGAAGAGGAGGCAAAGCGCGAGCGAGAAACTAGAGAGCAACCTGCGCAAGCATTACTCCAACACCGTGTTCACTTCCCAGACTCCGCCGAGAAGAGACCATCACGGTAACTCACACAGTGGATTCATTTTAATTAAGTTAAGGTTCAAGTTATCTACAACCGGACATTAACAAATTCCCATCTGCCCATAACCGCGGGCACGGCTTTCGAAAGTTCAAATCCCTGCAGGGGAGTCCCAACTTAGCCCATGACAAGCTCTCATGGTCAACGAAGGAATAGACCTCCTCCCGAGACATTCCGATCAGACTCAGTATCCCGGTTCTTCAAGACACTTCGACAGGTTAAAAAAATCCAGTAACACCGCCCGAATGTGCCGACAAATCCCGATAGGAGCTGCACATATCTCTTTCTCAGGGCACACTCAGATTGTCCTAGGTACGGGTAGGCCAGCCCAGAGTTGCCCCTGGTGGCCACCGGCAGCTGACAGGTGGACTAACACTCAGAGGAGCACTGGCCCGGCGGGGTTAAAATAAGATGACCCTCGGGCTCCGGAAACCCAAGGGAAAAAGAGGCTAGGTGGCAAAAGGTAAAACCAAGGTTGGGCATTGCTGGAAAAGCTTTAATCAAGGCGAACTATCAAGGGGTTCCCATTATCACCCAACCGCGTAAGGAACGCAAAATCCGGGAACATAATACCGATATGATAGAAACTAGGGCGGCAAGAGTGGAACAAAACACTAGGCGAGAGGCCGAGCCTTCCACCCTTTACCTAGTATATAGATGCATTAAGATAACATGGCAATATAATGATATCCCAACAAGTAAATAGTGTTCCAACAAGGAACGGCCTCCAATCTTCACCTGCAACTAGTAACGCTATAAGAGGGGTTGAGCAAAGCGGTAACATAGGCAATCAAGGGTTTCCTAGGACATGGTGGGTTAGAGGTTTGACATGGCAATTTGGGCGGCATGATAAGCAAGTGGTAGGTATCGTAGCATAGGCATAGCAAAAGAGCGAGCATCTAGCATAGCAAAGATAGTAGTGATTTCGAGGGTATGATCATCTTGCCTACAAAGTTGTTAGAGTTGACTGGATCCTCGAAAGCAAACTCAACGGGCTCCTCGTTAGCGAACTCGTCTCCCGGCTCTACCCAAACAAGACAAACAAGCAACAAGGACACAATCAACCACGTGCAAACTCAAACAACATGATGCAAAGATGGTATGCTATGCAGGATGCAAAATGAGATGCATATGCAAGATTTGACAAGGAAGGAATGAACCTTGCCTCAACATGGAAATCCAAGTGTGCCAATGGAAAGATGAGATGAAATCGCTTGAAAACGATATGAAGAATGCAGGAATCGGAGTTACGGTTTGGAAATGGCAAGAAATTCAAATATGACCACATTCTATGATTTACATCAAGTAGCCATCTAAATGCAACAAGAATAACATGCTACAATACTCAAACATGACAACAAAATACATTGCAGGGATCCATTCATGATGCTTAACAAAAGTCTAGCACTGAGCTACGGCCAATTCATCCATTAACAGGTTCAAACAAGCATGGCAAAAATGCATTTGGTAAACAGATTTCAGACTTAGTGAAATTAACACTTGTCTGGAATTTCAGATCGGATAGCACACTTTGGAGCATGAAAACAATATGCTACAGGACCTGAACATGGCAAAGTAAAGCATGGCATGGAGATACTCAAAGAGCTTAACAAAAGTCCCTTAGTGACCTTGAGCCAAAAGGGATCAGAAAATACATTTGCAAGCATGTGAACATGGCAAAAACATAATCAGTTTTTCAGACTTAGTGAAAAACTGGAGCATGCTGAAACAGATATCGAGTAGGCATGTTTACGAGCTCGATGCACTCACTACAGAGCATGTCATGACAAAATAAGCATACACCCATGAAGAATACACAAAATACAAGCTAGACTTGGCAAGAACAATAACATAGCATGCACGGATCAACTACAACATCCTCGGCAAAATTGCTAACAAGTAGACAATCTGCCCAGATTCACGAAATGACAAAAGTAGAGCTCGATTGATTCGAGCTAGGGTGCTCCATAATTTCAAACAAAGATATGGATGGATAGAGCACTACAAGATTAACAAAACATCCTTACTGATCATCCTCAAAAGAGGCACGGATCACTAGGAAACAACATGAACATATGGCATAATGAGATAAACAGATCAAGGACTTAGTGGAAATGCTAAGTCCCTGAAATCAGCATTAACGAATGCACCACTTTGCAAGGTTGTGCTAGTCACCACACACATCACAAAAATACATGGGTTGCACCTCTGGATAGATGGCAAAACAAATAACAAAACTCATGAAGAGCTCAGGGGCATATCACGCACACAATAATCATGGCAAAAATGACAAATATCTAATTGGAGCAGCAGATCTGACAATTATCTCAAATAGCATTCTTCCAACAGTATTTCGGGCATCAAGATGAACTCAAATGAAAATGATGCAATGAGATGAAATGATGTGCTTTCTAAAGCGAACATTTTGATATGCTATATGCCCAAAACGGAGCTACGGATGAGGAGTTACGATGCGATGAACAGGAGCAAAAAAAATAGGATTTCGGGCAAAAGTCAACCCGAGACGATTTGGATCTGGATCTGGATCTCGCCGGCGCGGAAAACATGGTTGGCCAGAACTGTTCACCGGAGCTTCGGGACGGCGCCGGACTTGCCGGGGCGGCGCGGACGCCGAGGAGGGAGGTGGAGGCCGGAGCAGGTGATGGCGACCACGGCGATGCGGCGCGGCGACTGGCGACTAGGTGGCGGCGGGCGGCGAGGCGGAGCACGGCGGCGGAGTGGCGACCACGGCGAGGAGGCGGTGGCCGGCGCGGGCTCTGGGCGCCGGCGAGGAGGAGCAAGGCGGTGGGGCGAGCCGAGTGGGCGGCGCTGGCGCGCGGGCCTCGGGGGTCGGCGATGGGCCTGCCCAGGCCGGCGATGCGGGGGCGTTGAGGCGCCACGTGGCGCTACGCCACTGGTGCGGGGCGGCAGCGCGACTTCGTCTGCCCGGGACGGACGTGTCCGGCGGCGGCGCGAGGGGATTTTTTAGGGTTAGGGGGAGAGGAGACCCGGGATTTTCGAGAGGGGATCTATATATAGGCATAGAGGGAGCTAGGAGTGTCCAAATGAGGTGCAATTTTCGGCCACGCGATCGTGATTGAACGCTCTAGATGATGGAGAGGGTTTAGGTGGTTTTGGGCCAAATTGGAGGGATGTTGGGCTGCAACACACACGAGGCCTTTTCGGTCCCTCGGTTAACCGTTGGAGCATCAAACGAAGTCCAAATGGTACGAAACTTGACATGCGGTCTACTGGTAGTAAACCAAGGCCGCCTGGCAAGTCTCGATCCAATCTGGAAATGTTTAATCCCCACACACGAGAGAAAGGTAGAAATGACCACCGGAGGAGAACGGAGCGCCGGAATGCAAAACGAACAACGGGGAAAATGCTCGAATGCATGAGATGAACACGTATGCAAATGCAATGCACATGATGACATGATATGAGATGCATGAAAACGACAACAACACATGGAGGTAAAGACCCGAACCCGAGAAAATAAAATAACTTAAGGCCGGAAACGGCAAGAGTTGGAGTACATATTGGGAAAATCATATCCGGGGTGTTACAACACTCCACCACTACGAAAGGATCTCGTCCCGAGATCTAGGACTGAAAGAACGTCGGGTACTCAGAACGGAGGTGATCCTCGCGTTCCCAGGTAGCTTCACGGTCGGAATGGTGTGACCACTTGACTTTGAGGAATTTGATTGACTTTTTGCGAGTCTTGCGTTCAGTCTCTTCGAGAATAGCAACGGGGTGCTCACGATAGGAGAGATCTTCTTGGAGCTCAATGTCCTCGAAGTTGACGGTGCGGTCAAGAGTCTTGAAGCACTTTCGAAGCTGAGAGTCATGGAACACGTCATGCACATTTGCAAAGTTTGAAGGAAGCTCGAGTTGATAGGCGAGATCGCCTCTCTTGCTGACAATCTTGAAAGGTCCCACGTATCTAGGGGCAAGCTTCCCTTTGATACCGAAGTGACGAGTACCTTTCATTGGAGAGACGTGGAGTTAAACATGATCTCCGCTCTCGAAAGCCAAATCACGGTGCTTACTATCATAGTAGCTCTTCTGGCGGGATTGGGCTGCTTTGAGGTTATCTCGAATGACTTTGCACATTTCCTCTGCCTCTATGATTAAGTCATTTCCGAGAAGCTGACATTCACCGGTTTCAGACCAGTTGAGAGGGGTACGGCACTTCCTGCCATATAGAATTTCAAATGGGGCCTTGCCCGAACTTGCTTGAAAACTGTTGTTGTATGAGAATTCAGCATATGGAAGACAATCCTCCCACTTTATGTCGAAGGAGATCACACAAGCCCTGAGCATATCTTCAAGAATCTGATTGACACGCTCGACTTGACCGCTAGTTTGCGGATGGAAAGCTGTGCTGAAGCGGATGTTGTTGCCCATGGCCTTCTGAAAAGAATCCCAAAATTTGGAGGTAAAGGTGCTACCACGGTCTGAAGAGATCACTTGTGGGATACCGTGCAGAGAGACAATCCGAGAGGTATAGAGTTCCGCCAATTGAGCTGCAGTGATTGACTCTTTGATAGGCAGAAAGTGAGCCACTTTAGTGAGTTTGTCGATGACAACGAATATAGCATCATTGCCACGTTTGGACTTTGGAAATCCAGTCACGAAGTCCATCTCAATGTGGTCAAACTTTCATTCTGGAATGGCAAGAGGTTGGAGGAGACCAGCTGGCCTTTGGTGTTCTGCCTTCACTCTTCTGCAGACATCACATTCATTCACGAATTGAGCAATCTCGCGCTTCATTCGAGTCCACCAATAAGCCTGCTTGAGGTCCTGATACATCTTCGTGCTCCCAGGGTGGATGGAGAGGAGAGAATTGTGAGCCTCGTTCATGATCACTTTACGAAGGTCACCTTTGGGCACAACAATACGATCCTCGAAGAAGAGAGTATCCTTGTCATCAAGGCGGTAGCACTTGTACTTGGGTTGACTCTTGGCAATCCGAATCTTCACCTTCTTCACCATAGCATCAAGAAGCTGAGCTTGGCGAATCTTGTCTTCCAAGGTAGGAGAGACTTGTAGGTTGGCGAGGAAACCTTGAGGAACAACTTGCAGATTAAGTTTGCGGAAAGCTTCACAAAGCTCGGGTTGATAAGGCTTGAGAATAAGACTGTTGCAGTAAGCCTTCCTGCTCAAAGCGTTAGCAATCACATTGGCCTTGCCTGGATTATACTCGATACTCGGATTATCCTCTTGAATCATTTCGACCCATCGAGTCTGCCTGAGGTTGAGATTAGGCTGAGTGAAGATGTACTTGAGACTCTTGTGATCAGTGAAAATGTCCACTTTTCTTCCCAATAAGAGATGTCTCCAAGTCAAAAGAGCATGCAAAACTACCGCCAACTCGAGATCATGAGTGGGGTAGTTCTTCTCGTTGGGCTTCAACTGGCGAGAGGTATAAGCCACAACTTTCTTCTCTTGCATTAACACTGCGCCAAGACCTTGGAGAGAGGCATCACAAAAGTCCTCGTACGGCTTGGATTCATCAGGCGGAGTTAGAACTGGAGCAGTGATCAATTTCTCTTTCAAAGTGTTGAAAGCAATGTCACACTCCGAAGACCAAACGTACTTGACGTGCTTCTGGAGAAGATTTGAGAGAGGCTTCGCGATCTTAGAAAAGTTTTCAACGAATCTTCGGCAGTAGCTTGCGAGACCGAGGAAGCTACGGAGTTTCTTCATGTTCTGAGGAGGTTCCCAATTCACAATTGCAGACACCTTCTCAGGATTCACCGCAATGCCCTTGGCAGAGATGATATGACCAAGATAAAGAACCTCATCAAGCCAAAATTCGCACTTGGAGAACTTGGCGTAGAACTGGTGTTCTCTAAGCTTTTGGAGTACCAAACGCAAGTGCTTGGCATGATCTTCCTTGTTCTTCAAGAAAACCAGAATGTCGTCGAGATAGACCAAAATGAAGTCATTGGTGTAGGTGTTGAAGATGAAATTCATCATGCGAGAGAACGTCGGAAGAGCGTTGACGAGGGCAAAAGACATGACAGTGTATTCATATGAACCATAGCTTGTCCTGAAAGCCGTCTTGGGAATATCTTGCTCACGGATTCGAACTGATAATAACCCATACGGAGATCAAGCTTGGAGAATACTTGGGCACCTTTGAGTTGTTCGAACAGCTCGTTGATGTTGGGAAGTGGGTATTTGTTCTTGATGGTCTTCTTGTTCAATGGACGGTGATCAACACAAAGTCAGTCCATTCCATCCTTCTTCTTCACAAAAAGAACACCACAACCCCACGGAGAAGAACTAGGCCGGATGAGACCCATTCTCTCTTGAATATCGAGTTGCTTCTTCAGCTCCTTCAACTCTTCAGGTCCGAGCTTGTAAGGACGCTTGCACACTGGTTCCGTGCCAGGCTCAAGATCGATGACGAATTAAACTGGCCGGTGCGGAGGCATTCCTAGAAGCTCTTCTGGAAAGACGTCTTGATATTCACAAACGACTGGAATTTGCGAGATAGCATCCAGTTCACCCTTCTCATTGAGAGAAAACAGACGGATGGTATCATCACGAGCGGCAAAGAGAATTACATCCTCAGACGAATGAGTCAATTGAATCTGACTGGCTGCACAATCAAGCTGAGCCTTGTGCTTAGAAAGCCAATCCATCCCGAGAATAAGATCAATATCCGAGTCACCAAGAACCGCTGGAGAAGCCAGAAACTTGTAGTCACCCAAGGTGATAGTAACATCCAGAACGATGGAGTTAGCATGCATGCGCTTACTGGGAGAGACAACTACTAACGGACTAGGCAAAACTTGTGAAGTCAATTCATGCCTAGATGTAAACGGTCTCGAGATGAAACAATGCGATGCACCAGTGTCAAAAAGAACTTTAGCTGGAATATCATTAACAAGAAGGTTACCCATGATGACATCTGACGAGTCCTCTGCCTGAGCTGCGTTCATCAAGTTGACCTTGGCGTGCTTGGGGTTATGCTTGACCACAACTGTACTTGCTGATCTCACAGGAGGAGGAGGAGGAGGGAGACGCCTCTGATTGAAACACTTGTTGGCATAGTGACCCTTCTGTTGGCACTTGTTGCACGTGACCTCTGAAAACGAACGGTGATACGGAGCACTCGATCTTGGAGCTTGAGACGAAGTCTTGTTCTGAAAGCCAGGGTTGGGTGGGTGGGAAGATCCACTGCCACCTTTGCTCTTCTGCTGATATGGCTGACGGAACGGAGGAGGAGGAAGCCAATACTTTCGCTGCTTGGCCACTTGAGTAGAGGAAGAAGGAGTAGTGTCTCTGACTCGCTTCTTGGAAGCATCACACCTTAGTTGAGCGGCCTCTTGCTTCAATGCCATGTTGTAGAACTCATCGTACCTCAAGGGCTCAAAGAGAACAAGAGCTAGTTGGATTTCTTCTTTGAGACCACCCCTGAACTGGTATATCATGCTCTTCTCATCAGGTACATCCTGCTTAGCAAAGCGGGCGAGCTTCTGAAACAACTTGTTGTAGTCATAGACAGACAAAGAGCCTTGCTTCAGGTTGCGGAATTCCTCACGCTTGCTTTCAACCACGCTCTGAGGGATATGATGAGCTTTGACGTCTTGACGGAATTCATCCCAGGTAATCACACGTCCACCTCTGTAATCCTTGTACTGTTGGAACCATTCTGCAGCTTGATCTTTGAGTTGGAAGGAAGCGAACTTGACAAAGTCCTCACGCCTGATGTTACTGCACTCGAAATGCTTGCACAGATCCACGAGCCAATCGTCAGCATCAGTTGCCTCAACACAATTGCTGAAAGTCTTTGGCCCGTTAGCAAGGAACTGGTTGAGTGTAGCAAAGTGATTCTGATTGTTGCCTTGGTTGCCTTGGTTCGCTTGATTGCGCTCTTGAAGAATTTGCATGATCAACTATGTGTTTGCATTGGTTGCGGCCATCACAGCTTGCCATGCCTCCGGAGGAGGTGGAGGTGGTGGTGGATCCTGATTCTGATTCTGATTGGTGCTCTTAGCGGGAGCCATCCTGAAGAGGGTGACAACCGTTAGCACATTGATCGACAAATATTGAAGCTGAACCCAACGGAATGAAAATTGCAACATAAAGTCTTCACATCTGAACATAATGAACGACTGCATTCCTCTTGAAATGGTCACATATCCATAAATTGAGAAGCCACTTAGAATTTAGGTAGAGAAATAAATCCACAAGGTACGGATCAAGAACGAATACTCGGTAAGAAATCCCAATCTCAAACCAAATATCCGTGGAAGAAAAGCTAGAGCTACAAGAATTCCCACCTATGAAACTCCCGAACCTTTCCGGTTATGCAATCAGGTGTCGGGGATACAGGGGAAGCATAATATCTCACCCAAATCTAGCAAATCCTACATCCAGCTGTATCCATCCTTCAACACATAACCAAGAAAACTTCGGAAACCATCTACCTCAACCTTCGAAAAGCATCCGTTATACAAGTTATGGCGATACTCCCGAACTCCCGCCCCAGTACTGGGTGGCGTCGAGGTTATCTCACCAACGAACTGCATAAAAGAGATTTTCGATGTCAGCGTACTAAACTCAGGTATTCTAGAACTGCAACGATAAAATTGTGATGACAACACCTCGGAGCTCAACTCCCCGGGACACTACCACAACCCCTAAAGACAGGAGGCACCAAGAACAATGTTCTCGTCACAAAACCATCGAAACGATTCCAAGATACCCGCGTGATCCTAAAATTTTTTTTAGTGAAATTTGAGAAGAGAAGAGTCAAAACTCTACGTCAGGATGCCTTACCAGAGCGATGAGGAGACTGGGAAGTAAAAAGAATTCCTAAACTCTCCGATATATAATTCCTAAATGACTCAAAACATTTTTCTAGACTCAACAACGGCTGCTAAAAACGATCAATCAGTGGGGGCTCCTAAGGTCGGGGAAGGCTCTGATACCAACTTGTAACACCCTCGATGTGACTATAGCTCCCACGTGTCGAGGCACGACTTAGAGGCATAATCGCATTGAAGGCAATGTTGCAAGTTAGGTAATCTTCACAACATCCCATGTAATATAAATAATAAAAGGGGAGATACATAGTTGGCTTACACTCGCCACGTCAATCAAGTACATAAATAGCATTACAACAATCAAACACTCATGGCCCGACTATGGCGCCAAAATAAAAGATAACCCAACATGCGACACGGTCCCGATCACCCCAACTGGGCACCACTACTGATCATCAGGGAAAGACACGTAGTATCGGCGTGAGTCCTCGTCGAACTCCCACTTGAGCTCAAGCGCGTCACCTGGAACGGAATCATCAGGCCCTGCATCTGGTTTGCAAGTAATCTGTGAGCCACAGGGACTCAACAATCTCGCACCCTCGTGATCAAGACTATTTAAGCTCATAGGTAAGGCAAGGTAAATATGTGGAGCTGCAGCAAGCGACTAGCTTATATGGTGGCTATCCTGTTCGCAAAAGAGAGCGAGAAGATGAGGCAAAGCGCGAGCAAGAAACTAGAGAGCAACCTGCGCAAGCATTACTCCAACACCGTGTTCACTTCCCGGACTCCGCCGAGAAGAGACCATCACGGTAACTCACACAGTGGATTCATTTTAATTAAGTTAAGGTTCAAGTTATCTACATCCGGACATTAACAACTCCCCATCTGCCCATAACCGTGGGCACGACTTTCGAAAGTTCAAATCCCTACAGGGGAGTCCCAACTTAGCCCATGACAAGCTCTCACGGTCAACGAAGGAATAGACCTCCTCCCGAGACGTTTCGATCAGACTCGGTATCCCGGTTCTTCAATACACTTCGATAGGTTAAAACAAATCCAGCAACACCGCCCGAATGTGCCAACAAATCCCGATAGGAGCTGCACATATCTCTTTCTCAGGGCACACTCAGATTGTCCTAGGTACGGGTAGGCCAGCCCAGAGTTGCCCCTGGTGGCCACCGGCAGCTGACAGGTGGACCAACACTCAGAGGAGCACTGGCCCGGGGGGGTTTAAAATAAGATGAACCTCGGGCTCCGGAAACCCAAGGGAAAAAGAGGCTAGGTGGCAAAAGGTAAAACCAAGGTTGGGCATTGCTGGAAAAGCTTTAATCAAGGCGAACTATCAAGGGGTTCCCATTATCACCCAACCGCGTAAGGAACGCAAAATCCGGGAACATAACACCGATATGACGGAAACTAGGGCGGCAAGAGTGGAACAAAACACTAGGCGAGAGGCCGAGCCTTCCACCCTTTACCAAGTATATAGATGCATTAAGATAACAAGGCAATATAATGATATCCCAACAAGTAAATAATGTTCCAAATAGGAACGGTCTCCAATCTTCACCTGCAACTAGCAACACTATAAGAGGGGCTGAACAAAGCGGTAACATAGCCAATCAACGGTTTGCTAGGACATGGTGGGTTAGAGGTTTGACACGGCAATTTAGGAGGCATGATAAGCAAGTGGTAGGCATCGTAGCATAGGCATAGCAAAAGAGCGAGCATCTAGTAAAGCAAAGATAGAAGTGATTTCAAGGGTATGATCATCTTGCCTGCAAACTTGTCAGAGTTGACTGGATCCTCGAAAGAAAACTCAATGGGCTCCTCGTTAGCGAACTCGTATCCCGGCTCTACCCAAACAAGACAAACAAGCAACAAGGACACAATCAACCACGTGCAAAAGCTCAAACAACATGATGCAAACATGGTATGCTATGCGGGATGCGATATGTGATGCATATGCAAGATTTGACAAGGAATGAATGAACCAGGCCTCAACATGGAAATTCAAGTGTGCCACTGGAAAGGTGAGGTGAAATCGCTTGAAAACAATATAAAGAACATCGGAATCGGAGTCACGGTTTCGAAATGGCAAGCAATTCAAATATGGCACCGGTCTGTGATTTACTGCAAGTAGTCATCTAAATGCAACAAGATGAACATGCTACAACACTCAAACATGAAAACAAAATACTTGGCAAGGATCCATTCATGAAGCTTAACAAAAGATGAACACTGAGCTACGGCCAATTCATCCACTAACAGGTTCAAACAAACATGGCAAAAATGCATTTGGTAAACAGATTTAAGACTTGGTGAAATTAACACTTGTTTGGAATTTCAGATCAGGTAGCACACTTTGGAGCATGAAAACTATATGCTACAAGACCTGAACATGGCAAAGTAAAGCATGGCATGGAGCTACTTAAAGAGCTTAACAAAAGTCCCTTAGTGACCTTGAGCCAAAAGGGATCAGAAAATACAATTGCAAGCATGTGAACATGGCAAAAACATAATCAGATCACAGACTTAGTGAAAATTGGAGCATGCTGAAACAGATATCAAGTAGGCATGTTTACGAGCTCAATGCACTCACTACAGAGCATGTCATGACAAACTAATCATACACCCATCAAGAATACACAAAATACAAGCTAGACATGGCAAGAACAATAACATAGCATGCACGGATCAACTACAACATCCTCGGCAAAATTGCTAACAAGTAGACAATCTGCCCAGATTCACGAAATGACAAAAGTAGAGCTCGATTGACTCGAGATAGGGTGCTCCATAATTGCAAACAAAGACATGGATGGGTAGATCACTACAAGATTAACAAAACATCCTTACTGATCATCCTCAAAAGAGGCAAGGATCACGAGGAAACAACATGAACATATGGCATAATGAGATAAACAGATCAAGGACTTGGTGGAAATGCTAAGTCCTTGAAATCAGCATTAATGAATGCACCACTTTGCAAGCTTGTGCTAGTCACCACACACATCACAAAAATACATGGGTTGCACCTCTAGATAGATGGCAAAACATATAACAAAACTCATGAAGAGCTCAGGGGCATATCATGCACACAATAATCATGGCAAAAATGACAAATATCTAATTGGAGCAGCAGATCTGACAATTATCTCAAATAGCATTCTTCCAACAGCATTTCGGGCATCAAGATGAACTCAAATGAAAATGATGCAATGAGATGAAATGATGTGCTCTCTGAGGCGAACATTTTGATATGCTATATGCCCAAAAGGGAGCTACGAATGAGGAGTTACGATGCAATGAATAGGAGCAAAAAAATTAGGGTTTCGGGCAAAAGTCAACCCGAGACGATTTGGATCTGGATCTGGATCTCGCCGGCGCGGAAAACGAGGTTGGCCGGAACTGTTCACCAGAGCTTCGGGACGGCGCCGGACTTGCCGGGCCGGCGCGGACGCTGAGGAGGGAGGAGGCCGGAGCTGGTGATGGCGACCACGGCGATGCGGCGCGGCGACCGGCGACTAGGTGGCGGCGGGCGGCGAGGCGGAGCACGGCGGCGG
>NC_041380.1:201719422-201761028 GCF_002162155.2 Triticum dicoccoides
GAGGAGGAGCAAGGCGGCGGGGCGAGCCGGGTGGGCGGCGCCGGCGCGTGGGCCTCGGGGGCCGGTGATGGGCCTGCCCGGGCCGGCGATGCGGGGGCATTGAGGCGCCATGTGGCGCTACGCCACTGGTGTGGGGCGGCGGCGCGACTTCGTCCGCCTAGGACGGACGTGTCCGGCGGCGGCGCGAGGGGATTTTTTAGGGTTAGGGGGAGAGGAGACCCGGGATTTTCGAGAGGGGATCTATATATAGGCATAGAAGGAGCTAGGAGTGTCCAAATGAGGTGTGGTTTTTCGGCCACGCGATCGTGATCGAACGCTCTAGATGATGGAGAGGGCTTATGTGGGTTTTGGGCCAAATTGGAGGGGTGTTGGGCTGCAACACACACGAGGCATTTTCGGTCCCTCGGTTAACCGTTGGAGCATCAAACGAAGTCCAAATGGTACGAAACTTGACAGGCGGTCTACCGGTAGTATACCAAGGCCGCTTGCAAGTCTCGGTCCAATTCGGAAATGTTTAATCCCCACACACGAAAGAAAGGTAGAAACGACCACCGAAGGAGAACGGAGCGCCGGAATGCAAAACGGACAACGGGGAAAATGCTCGAATGCATGAGATGAACACGTATGCAAATGCAATGCACATGATGACATGATATGAGATGCATGACAACGACAACAACACATGGAGGCAAAGACCTGAACCCGAGAAAATAAAATAACTTAAGGCCGGAAATGGCAAGAGTTGGAGTACATATTGGGAAAATCATATCCGGGGTGTTACACCTTCACCTGTACTAAGCGGGAATACTGCTTGTGCATCCAATCCCATAAACCCCAAAGTCATTCCATATGAGTCCACCATACCTACCTATATACGGTATCTACCTGCCATTCCAAGTAAATTTATATGTGCCAAACTCTAAGCCTTCAAATGAAATTCTGTTTTGAATACTCAAATAGCTCATGTATCGGTTGTCCGTATCTTCCATGTTAGGCGGGTTATTCTCAAGAGGAGTGGACTCCGCTCCTCATTCACGAGAAAATGGCTGGTCACCGGGATGCCTAGTCCCATGCTTTATGCAAATCAAATAAAAATAATTGCAAACAAACCTCCCCCTGGGACTGTTGTTAGTTGAAGGCACTCGTTGTTTCGAGCAAGCCATGGATTGATGCTTGTTGGTGGAGGGGGAGTATAAACTTTACCATTCTGTTTGGGAACCGCCTATAATGTGTGTAGCATGGAAAATATCGCCATCTCTTGGTTGTTATGTTGACAATGAAAGTATGCTGCTCAAAATATTGTTTATCTCTGCTTTAAAATCAAGCTCTGGCACCTCTACAAATCCCTGCTTCCCTCTGCGAAGGGCCTATCTATTTACTTTTATGTTGAGTCATCACCCTCTTATTAAAAAGCACCAGCTGGAGAGCACTGCTGTCGTTTGCATCAATTACTATTAATTTATATTGGGTATGACTATGGTTGGTTCTCTTTTACCATGAATTACAATGTCTAGTCAGTCCTTGATCTTTAAAGGTGCTCTGCGTTTATGTTTTGCGGTCTCAGACAGGGCTAGCGAGATACCATCTTGTTATATCATATTATGATTGTTTTGACAAAGTGTTGTCATCCGAGATTTATTATTATTGCTCGCTAGCTGATTATGCCATTGATATGAGTAAACATGGGACCTAAGAGTTATTGTGAATATGGTTAGTTCATAATCTTTGCTGAAAACTTGAATGCTGGCTTTACATATTTACAACAACAAGAGCAAACAGAGTTTGTAAAAGTTTTTCTTTATCACTTTCAGTTTGTCAACTGAATTTCTTGAGGACAAGCAAAGGTTTAAGCTTGGGGGAGTTGACATGTCTCCATCGTATCTACTTTTCTAAACACTTTTGCCCTTGTTTTGGACTCTAACTTGCATGATTTGAATGGAACTAACTCGGACTGACGCTGTTTTCAGCAGAATTGCCATGGTGTTATTTATGTGCACAAACAAAAGTTCTCGGAATGACCTGAAACTCCACGGAGATTATTTTTGGAAATAATAAAAAATACTGGCGAAAGAATCAAGGCCAGGGGGCCCACACCCTAGCCACGAGGGTGGAGGGCGCGCCTGCCCCCTGGGCGCATCCCCTGCCTCGTGGGCCCCCTGGAGCTCCACCGACCTCAACTCCAACTCCATATATTCGTGTTCGGGGAGAAAAAAAATCAGAGAGAAGGATTCATCATGTTTTACGATACGGAGCCGCCGCCAAGCCCTAAACTCTCTCGGGAGGGCTGATCTGGAGTCCGTTAGGGGCTCCGGAGAGGGGAACCCGTCGCCATCGTCATCATCAACAATCCTCCATCACCAATTTCATGATGCTCACTGCCGTGCGTGGGTAATTCCATCATAGTCTTGCTAGACGGTGATGGGTTGGATGAGATTTATCATGTAATCGAGTTAGTTTTGTTAGCGTTTCATCCCTAGTATCTACTATGTTCTGAGATTGGTGTTGCTATGACTTTGCTATGCTTAATGCTTGTCACTAGGGCCTGAGTGCCATGATTTTAAATCTGAACCTATTATGTTTTCATGAATATATGTGAGTTCTTGATCCTATCTTGCAAGTCTATAGTCACCTACTATGTGTATGATCCGGCAACCCCGAAGTGACAATAATCGGGACCACTCCCAGTGATGACCGTAGTTTGAGGAGTTCATGTATTCACTATGGTTAATGCTTTGGTCCGGTACTCTACTAAAAGGAGGCCTTAATATCCCTTAGTATCCAATAGGACCCCGCTGCCACGGGCAGGTAGGACAAAAGATGTCATGCAAGTTCTTTTCCATAAGCAGGTATGACTATATTCGGAATACATGCCTACATTACATTGATGAATTGGAGCTAGTTCTGTGTCACCCTATGTTATGACTGTTGCATGATGAACCACATCCGGCATAATTCTCCATCACCGATCCAATGCCTACGAGCTTTCCATATATTGTTCTTTGCTTATTTACTTTTCCGTTGCTATTGTTATAATCACTACAAAATACCAAAAATATTACTTTTGCAACCATTACCTTTTACTACCGTTACCACTACTATGATATTACTTTGCTACTAAGTTATCCAGGTGTGGTTGAATTGACAACTTAGCTGCTAATACTTGAGAATATTCTTTGGCTCCCCTTGTGTCGAATCAATAAATTTTGGTTGAATACTATACCCTCGAAAACTGTTGCGATCCCCTATACTTGTGGGTTATCAATATGCACTTGATATATGTAGAACAAATTTGTGGATTTTTCAAGCTTGCAGGTTTACCTGGAGATGTAGTTATGAGAAATGTTTTCCCTTTATCTTTGAAGGGAAAAGCATTGGCATGGTATAGGCTATACGATGATATTGGATCTCGGAATTGGAATAATTTGAAATTGAAGTTCCACCAAAAATTTTATCATATGCATCTAGTTCATCGTGATCAGAATTATATATATAGTTTTTGGCCTCGTGAATGAGAATGTATCGCTCTAGCTTGGGGGAGGCTTAAGTCATTGTTGTATTCATGCCCCAATAATGAGCTATCAAGAGAAATTATTATCCAGAATTTTTATGGCTGGCTTTCTCGTAATGATCAAACCATGCTTGATACTTCTTGTGTGGGTTCTTTTATGAAGAAGACTATTGAATTCTAGTGGGATCTTTTGCAAAGAATTGAAAGCAACTCTAAAGATTGGGAACTCGACAAAGGTAAAGAGTCAGGTATTAAACTTAAGTGTGATTGTGTTAAATCTTTTCCGATGCTTTTCAAAAGTTTAGCACTAAATATGGACTTGACTCTGAGATAGTAGCCTCCTTTTGTGAATTATTTGCTATTCATGTAGATGTCCCTAAGGAGAAGTGGTTTAAATATCACCCACCTACTAAAGAAGAAATTAAAGAACCGGTACTAGTTAAAGAAGAAACTATACTTTATAATGTTGATCTAGTTGTTCCTTCTGCTTATATAGAAAACCACCTTTCCCTGTTTGGATAAATGAACATGCTAAAGTTTCAATTGTGGTTAACAAAAGCTATATTAGAACACCTAAACATGATAAACAAATTAAAGTAGAACCTAGTATTGCTATGGTTAAAGATATCTTAGAAGAAGATATGGATGGGCATGTTATTTACTTCTGTGAAGAAGCTGCTAGAATTGCCAACCCCGATAAAAAAGATAAACATAGACCTGTTGTTGGCATGCTTGTCATCTCTGTTAAAATAGGAGATCACTGTTATCATGGTTTATGTGACATATGTGCTAGTGTGAGTGCTATTCCTTATACCTTATATCAAGAAATTATGAATGACATAGCACTCGCAGAGTTAGAAGAAAAAGATGTCACTATTAAACTTGCTAATAGAGACACTATATCACCAATTGGGATTGTTAGAGATGTTGAAGTCTTTTGTGGGAAAATAAAATACCCTACTGATTTTCTTGTTCTTGGTTCCCCACAAGATGACTTTTGTCCCATTATCTTCGGTAGACCTTTCTTGAACACCGTTAATGCTAAGATAGATTGTGAGAAACAAACTATCGGTGTTAGTTTTGGTGAAGAGTCTCATGAGTTTATCTTTTCCAAATTTAGTAGAAAGCTTCATGAAAAAGAATTTCCTAGTAAGGATAAATTAATTGGTCTTGCTTCTATTGTTGTACCACCTACAGATCCTTTAGAACAATATTTGCTAGACCACGAAAATGATTTACATATGCATGAAAGAAATGAAATAGATAAAATTTTCTTTGAAAATGTCTTGTACTTAAACACAATTTGCTTATTGAAACTCTAAGAGGTCCTCCTCCACCTAAAGATGATCCTGTGTTTGCATTAAAACAATTTCTAGACACTTTGAAATATGCTTATATTGATGAAAAGAAGATATATCCTGTTATTATTAGTGCTAACCTTTCAGAACATGAAGAAGAAAGATTATTGAAAGTTCTAAGGAAGCACCGAGCTACTATTGGATATACTCTTGATGATTTAAGGGCATTAGACCCACTCTATGTCAGCATAAAATTAATATGGAACCTGATGCTAAACCCGTTATTGGTCACCAACGTCGGTTAAATCCGAAGATGAAAGAAGTGGTAAGAACGGAAATATTAAAACTTCTCGAAGGAGGTATAATCTATCCTATAGCTGATAGTAGATGTGTAAGTTCTGTTCATTGTGTTCCTAAGAAAGGAGGTATAACTGTTGCTCCTAATGATAATAATAAACTTATTCCACAAAGAATTGTTACAGGCTATAGAATGGTAATTGATTTTAGAAAATTAAACAAAGCAACGAGAAAAGGTCATTACCCTCTGCCTTTTATTAATCAAATGCTTGAAAGATTATCTAAGAACACACACTTTTGCTTCCTTGATGGATATTCTGGCTTTTCACAAATACCTGTTTCTCAACCTGATCAAGAAAAGACCACTTTTACTTGTCCGTTTGGAACCTATGCTTATGGACATATGCCTTTTGGTTTATGTAATGCACCTGCTACCTTTCAAATATGTATGATTGTTATATTCTCTGAATTTTGTGAAAATATTGTTGAGCTTTTCATGGATGACTTTTCTGTTTATGGGAAGTCTTTTGATGATTGTTGAAGCAATCTTGATCAAGTTTTGCAGAGATGTGAACAAACAAATCCTGTCTTCAATTGGGAGAAGTGCAACTTTATGGTTAATGAAGGCATTGTCTTGGGTCATAAAATTTCTGAAAGAGGTATTGAAGTGGACAAAGCTAAGGTTGATGCAATTGAGAAAATACCATGTCCTAAATATATAAAAGGTATTCGTAGTTTCTTAGGTCATGCTGGTTTCTATAAGAGATTTATCAAAGACACTTCAAAATTTTCTAGGCCTCTTACTAGTCTCTTGAAAAGGATATCCCTTTTGTTTTTGATGATTGTTGTTTAGAAGCCTTTGAAACACTCAAGAAAGCCATAATTTCCGCACCTATTGTTCAACCACCTAATTGGAACTTGCCTTTTGAAATTATGTGTGATGCTAGTGATTATGTTGTTGGTGCTGTTCTAGGACAAAGAGCTGACAAAAAACTTAATGTAATTCATTATGCTAGTAAAACTCTAGACAGTGCTCAAATAAATTATGCTACTACTGAAAAAGAATTCTTAGCAGTGGTGTTTGCTTGTGATAAATTTAGACCTTATATTGTTGATTCCAAAGTAATTGTTCACACAAACCATGCTGTTATTAAATATCTTATGGAAAAGAAAGATGCTAAACCTAGACTTATTCGATGGGTTCTCTTGCTACAAGAATTTGTTTTGCATATCATTGATAGAAAAGGAGCTCAGAACCTAGTAGCTGTTAATTTATCTAGGCTTGAAAATGTGCTTGATGACTCACTACCTATTGATGATAGTTTTCCTGATGAGCAGTTAGCTACAATAAATGTTTCTCATAGTACTCCCTTGTATGCTGACTATGCTAATTACATTGTTGCTAAATATTTACCACCTAGCTTTTACTTACCAACAATACAAAAAAATATTATATGATTTAAGGCATTACTTTTGGGATGACACACATCTTTATAAAGAAGGAGTAGATGGTATTATTAGATGTTGTGTACCTAAGCATTAAAAGGGACAAATCCTACGGAAATGTCACTCCGAAGCTTATGGAGGGCATCATAAGGTATTGCGGTCTGGATTTTATTGGCCTACTCTCTTCAAGGATGCCCGTTAGTTTGTCTTATCTTGTGATGAATGTCAAAGAATAGGTAATGTCGGTAAGCATCAAGAAATGCCTATGAATTATTCACTTGCTGTTCAACCATTTCATGTTTGGGGATTTGATTATATGGGACCTTTTCCTTCCTCTAATGGGTATACACATATTTTGGTTGATGTTGATTATGTTACTAAATGGGTAGAAGCTATTCCAACCAGTAGTGCTGATCACAACACCTCTATTAAAATACTTAAGGAGGTTATTTTCTCAAGGTTTGGAGTCCCTAGATATTTAATGACTGATGGTGGTTCACACTTTATTCATGGTGCTTTCCGTAAAATGCTTGCCAAGTATGATGTTAACCATAGAATTGCCCTTATCACCCTTAGTCTAGTGGTCAAGTTGAACTTAGCAATAGAGAAATAAAATTAATTTTGCAAAAGACTGTCAATAGGTCCAGGAAGAATTGTAATAAGAAATTTGATGATGCACTTTGGGCTTATAGAACAACATATAAAAATCCTATGGGTATGTCTTCTTATAAAATGGTTTATGGAAAAGCTTGCCATTTTCCTCTTGAGTTAGAACATAAAGCAATTTGGGCAATCAAAGAACTCAATTATGACTTCAAGCGTGCTGGTGAAAAGAGGTTATTTGATATTAGCTCTCCAGATGAATGGAGAACCCAAGCTTATGAAAATGCAAAATTATTCATAGAAAAAGTTAAAAGATGGCATGACAAAAGAATCTAAAGTGTGAGTTTAAAGTCGGAGAATATGTTCTTTTGTACAACTCTCTTTTCAGATTCTTTGCAGGAAATCTCCTCTCAAAATGGGAAGGCCCATATGTCATCGAGGAGGTTTATCGGTCTGGAGCCATCAAAATAAATAATTCTGAAGGTACTAACCCGAAGGCTGTCAATGGGCAACGAATAAAACATTATATCTCAGGTACGCCCATTAATGTTGAAAGTAATATTATCCAAACTTTGACACCGGAAGAACACATAAAAGAGTCCTTCTGGAACATTCCAAAATCGTGAAAATAAGCAAGTATATGATACGGTAAGTAAACGGACTCTGAATAATCCGCAAAAATATTTTTTTATCAGTTTTGGAATATTTAAAAATTTAGGAAATAAAGAAACTTCCAGGAAGCGTACCCTAGTGGGCACAAGACACCAGGGCGTGCCAGGCAAGCGCCTAGGTGGTTTGTGCCCACCTGGGACACCTTTCGGACTCTGTTTTTCTTCGATATGCTTGTCCTTCAAGATAAAAAATCTATATATACTTCCCGAACCTGTTGATCACCATATCACGGAGAAATCCTCAATTCTCTTTTCCTACTGTTTTCTGATAGATTCAACTAGATCAACGTCATGTCTTCCTCACCCTTCAATAATGGAGAAGGAGACATAAGGTTGGTTAAGGAAGATCTAAGGAGGGATGAAGCTGAAGAGGTTGTTATGGATGAAGAGGAGGAAAGTCCCTTCGGGATTCATCCTCCAGCCTCCGAGAGGGGTACACTTGCTGGCAGCTCTACTCACCCTGATCCTCATCTAGCCATGGGATCATCGAACAATCAAGCGAGCCTGGAAGTGCAAGAAGAGCTCCCACCAAGGAGGCCCTTACACAGGTTACATCATAACAATTTTCATAATTTGATTCACAACTATGGGTTAGAGAACACTCCTCGTAGGCACATACCGTCCAACTGGGACATATCCCGACCAAGAGAAAACAGTGTAGGAACAAAACCGTGGGGCCCTGAGAATAAACACATATTGGGCGAGGTGAAGAAAAACAGTGAATTAATTCATCAAGGCCTTTGGGAGATTCAAGGTTTGAAGGATTTACTCATGGTTATACTGGAAAATACTACTTCATCACCACCATCATGATAACCCACAAGTATAGGGGATCGCAACAGTTTTCGAGGGTAGAGTATTCAACCCAAATTTATTGATTTGACACAAGGGGAGCCAAAGAATATTCTCAAGTATTAGCAGTTGAGTTGTCAATTCAACCACACCTAGATAACTTAGTATCTGCAGCAAAGTATTTAGTAGCAAAGTAATATGATAGTAGAGGTAACGGTAGCAGAAGGTAATGGTAGCAAAAGTAGTGTTTTTCGTATTTTGTAGTGATGATAGCAATAGCAACGGAAAAGTAAATAAGCGAAGAACAATATATGGAAAGCTCATAGGCAATGGATCGGTGATAGAGAATTATGCCGGATGCGGTTCATCATGTAACAGTCATAACCTAGGGTGACACAGAACTAGCTCCAATTCATCAATGTAATGTAGGCATGTATTCCGAATATAGTCATACGTGCTTATGGAAAAGAACTTGCATGCCATCTTTTGTCCTACCCTCCCGTGGCAGCGAGGTCCTAGCGGAAACTAAGGGATATTAAGGCCTCCTTTTAATAGAGTACCGGAAGAAAGCATGAACACATAGTGAATACATGAACTCCTCAAACTACGGTCATCACCGGTAAGTATCCCGATTATTGTCACTTTAGGGTTAACGGATCATAACACATAATAGGTGACAATAGACTTGCAAGATAGGATCAAGAACTCTCATATATTGATGAAAACATAATAGGTTCAGATATGAAATCATGGCACTCGGGCCCTAGTGAAAAGCATTAAGCGTAGCAAAGTCATAGCAATATCAATCTCCGAACATAGTGGATACTAGGGATCAAACCCTAACAAAACTAACTCGATTACATGATAAATCTCATCCAACCCATCACCGTTAAGCAAGCCTACGATGGAATTACCCACGGACGGCGGTGAGCATCATGAAATTGGTGATGGAAAAAGGTTGATGATGACGATGGCGATGGATTCCCCTCTCTGGAGCCCCGAACGGACTCCAGATCAGCCCTCCCGAGAGGTTTTAGGGCTTGGCAGCGGCTCCGCATCGTAAAATGCGATGAATCCTTCTCCCTGATTTTTTTCTCCCCGAAAGCAAATATATAGAGTTGGAGTCGAGGTCGGAGGAGCCCCAGGGGCCCACGAGGTAGGGGGCACGCCCTAGGGGTGCACGCGCACCCTAGGGGGGCACGCGCGCCCTAGGGGTGCAGGCGCGCCCCCACCCTCGTGGCTAGGGTGTGGGCCCCCTGGTCTTCATCCTTTGCAAGGATTTTTATTATTTCTGAGAAGATGTTCCGTGAAGTTTAAGGTCATTCCGAGAACTTTTGTTTCTACACATAAATAACATCATGGTAATTCTGCTGAAAACAGCGTCAGTCCGGGTTAGTTCCATTCAAATCATGCAAGTTAGAGTCCAAAACAAGGGCAAAAGTTTTTGGAGAAGTAGATACGATGGAGACGTATCAACTCCCCCAAGCTTAAACCTTTGCTTGTCCTCAAGCAATTCAATTGATAAACTGAAAGTGATAAAGCCAACATTCAAGTTTTCAGCAAAGATTATGAACAAACCATATTCACAATAACGCTTAGGTCTCATGTTTACTCATATCAATGGCATAATCAACTAGCGAGCAATAATTATAAATCTCGGATGACAACACTTTCTCAAAACAATCATAATATGATATAAGAAGATGGTATCTCGCTAGCCCTTTCTGAGACCGCAAAACATAAATGCAGAGCACCTTTAAAGATCAAGGACTGACTACACATTATAATTCATGGTAAAAGAAATCCAGTCAAGTCATTGTAAACTAACAGTAATGAATGCAAATGATAGCGGTGCTCTCCAATTGGTGCTTTTTAATAAGAGGAGGATGACTCAACATAAAAGTAAATAGATAGGCCCTTCGCAGAGGGAAGCATGGATTTGTAGAGGTGCCAGCGGTCGGTTTTGAAATAGAGGTGAATAATATTTCGAGCGGTATACTTTCATTGTCAACATAACAATCAGGAGATGGCGATATCTTCCATGCTACACACACTATAGGAGGTTCCCAAAAAGAATGGTAAAGTTTATAATCCATGGCTTGCTTGAAACAATGAGTGCCTCCAACTAACAAGATTCCCAAGGGGAGTTTTGTTTGCAATTATTTCGATTTAGTTTGCATATAGCATGGGACTGGGCATCCCGGTGACTAGCCATTTTCTCGTGAGTGAGGAGCGGAGTCCATTCCTCTTGAGAATAACCCGCCTAACATGGAAGATACGGACATCCCTAGTTGATATATGAGCTATTCAAGCATAAAAAACAGGATATTTATTTGAAGGTTTAGAGTTTGGCACATACAAATTTACTTGGAACGGCAGGTAGATACCGTATATAGTTATGTATGGTGGACTCATATGGAACAACTTTGGGGTTTATGGAGTTGGATGCACAAGCAGTATTCCCTCTTAGTACAGGTGAAGGCTAGCAAAAGACTGGGAAGCGACCAGCTAGAGAGCGACAACAGTCATGAACATGCATTGAAGTTAATCAACACCAAATGCAAGCATGAGTAGGATATAATCCACCATGAACATAAATATCGTGAAGGCTATGTTGATTTTGTTTCAACTACATGCGTGAACACGTGCCAAGTCAAGTCACTTAAATAGCATGTTGGCACCCAAGGTAAACCATTATAAGCTCCTAGCTAATTAAGCATGGCACAAAAAACTATGATCTATAGTTGTCATTGCAAACATGTTTATTCATAATAGGCTGAATCAGAAATGATGAACTAATCATATTTAAAAAAACAAGAGAGGTCAAGTTCATACCAGCTTTTCTCATCTCAATCAGTCCATCATATATCGTCATAATTGCCTTTCACTTGCACGATCGAATGATGTGGATAATAATAAGAGTGCACGTGCATTGGACTAAGCTGGAATCTGCAAGCATTCAATAAACAGGAGAAGACAAGGCAATGTGGGCTCTTTTGTCAGATCAACAATAATGCATATAAGAGCCACTTCAATAATTTAACTATGGTCTTCTCCTATCGACCCCCAAAGAAAAGAAAAGAAAAGAAATAAAACTATTTACACGGGAAAGCTCCCAACAAGCAAAAGAAGAAGACGAAATCTTTTTCGGTTTTCTTTTTAATTACTACTACAAGCATGGAAAGTAAACTAATTAAAAACTACAACTAATTTTTTTTGTTTTTCTTAAGGTTTATTAAACACACAAGAAGAAAGCATAAAAAAGGAAATAAACTAGCATGGATGATACAATGAAAAAGTATGAGCACCGACATCTAGCAATGAGTGTGTGAACATGAATGTAATGTTGGTGGGAAATGCGTAGTCCCCCAAGCTTAGGCTTTTCGCCTAAGTTGGTCTATGGCCATGGCTGGCCTGGCGGATATCCATAATAATAGTTTGGGTCGTACTGCGATGCAGCGGCTATCGCCTCCTGAGCTGCAGTGTGGCGACGAGTGGCCTTCGCCCTCCTCTCGTACTCATTTGCCTCCTCTCTGGTAATAACATATCTTCCTTTTGCGTGAAGATGAAAATTCAAACCTCCTCACAAAGGAAATAGTGAGATAGTGGTACTGGCGGCACTTTTCTTCCTCGAGGCTCACAAGATCAGCGTTACGCAAATATGCGTTAAATTCTTTCTTAATTCCCGCTCGATCCATAAAGTTTACCAAAGGGCATTCACAAGGATGCACTGGAGCGTCTCTTGGTGGCTCTTCATCAGCATCACGCATTGCAAGCATGGGTCCTTGCTTCCTTGAAGAACCACCTTGGTACATTTTCCTAAACATATTTCTTCCTCTGAAAAATTTCTGAAATTTTTAGTAACTTCAAGTAAAAGTAAACCAAACTCAACAAAACTGATAGAAACTACTCCTACAAGTGCCTAGAGCCTATATCATGCATCAAAACTACTTGGAACCACATAAATTTGACATGCAAGCTCAAGAACAGGGTAACCTAGGCAGCACAAATTTGCAATGAACAAAGCACTAGAACAAAAACTAATTGGACCAATGGAAGAGTCACATACCAAGGAACAATCCCCCAAAGCAGATTTGTGAGAGGTGCTTTGAGCAAGGAGATCGAAAATCACAGCAAAATGAGCTAGAACTCGTGCTTGAGCTAGATATTCGTGTTTGTGGGAGGAAGAAGAAGTGTGTGGGTGTAGGAATAAGTGGAGGAGGGCCACTGTGGGCCCATGAGGCAGGGTGGCATGCCCAGGGGGTAGGGCGCGCCCTCCACCCTCGTGGCCAGGTGGATGGCCCTCGTGTTGTGTTCTTAGTGCCTGATATTCTCAAATATTCCAGAAAAAATCATATTTAAATTTCAGAGAATTTGGAAGACTTTTATTTTAGGGGTATTTTTATTGCACGGATAATTCAGATAACAGACGGAAAATACTTATTTTTATTTTATTTAATATAAATAACAGAAAGTAGAAAGAGGGTACAGAAGGTTATGCCTTCTAGTTTCATCCATCTTATGCTCATCAAAAGGAATCCACAAACAAGGTTGATCAAGTCTTGTTAACGAACTCATTCCGAATAACATGGAACCGGAGAAATTTCGAATAACACTATTTTACCTCAACGGGGATATGCACATCCCCAATAATAAGAATATCATATTTCTTCTTGACAGTAGGGAGAGGAAATTCAAAACCTAAAAATATAATCGATGGAATTTTTCCAATAGAGTTGATACTATGAACTTGAGGTTGTTTCCTCAGAAAGTGTACCGTATGCTCATTACCATTAACATGAAAAGTGACATTGCCTTTAGTGCAATCAATAACATCCCCTGCAGTATTCAAAAAGGGTCTTCCAAGAATAATAGACATACTATCGTCCTTGGGAATATCAAGAATAACAAAGTCTGTTAAAATAGTAACGTTTGCAACTACAACAGGCACATCCTCACAAATACCGACAGGTATAGCAGTTGATTTATCAGCCATTTGCAAAGATATTTCAGTAGGTGTCAACTTATTCAAATCAAGTCTACGATATAAAGAGAGAGGCATAACACTAACACCGGCTCCAAGATCACATAAAGCAGTTTTAACGTAGTTTCTTTTAATCGAGCATGGTATAGTGGGTACTTCTGGATCTCCAAGCTTCTTTGGTATTCCACCCTTAAAAGTATAATTAGCAATCATGCTGGAAATTTCAGCTTCCGCTATCTTTCTTTTATTTGTAACAATATCTTTCATGTACTTAGCATAAGGATTCATTTTAAGCATATCAGTTAATCGCATACGCAAAAAGATAGGTCTAATCATTTCAGCAAAGCGCTCAAAATCCTCATCATACTTTTTCTTGGATGGTTTGGGAGGAAAAGACATGGATTTCTGAACCCATGGTTCTCTTTCTTTACCATGTTTCCTAGCAACAAAGTCTTTCTTATCATAACGTTGATTCTTTGATTGTGGGTTATCAAGATCAACAGCAGGTTCAATTTCTATATCATTATCATTGCTAGGTTGAGCATCATCATGAACATTATCATTAACATTATCACTAGTTTCAGGTTCATTACCAGATTGTGTTTCAGCATCAGAAATAGAAATATCATTTGGATTCTCAGGTGTTTCAGCAATAGGTTCACTAGAAGCTTGCAAAGTCCTATCATTTTTCTTTTTCTTCCTTTTAGAGGGACTAGGTGCATCTATATTATTTCTCTGAGAATCTTGCTCAATTCTCTTAGGGTGGCCTTCAGGATACAGAGGCTCCTGAGTCATTCTACCAGTTATAGTAGCCACTCTAATAGCAAAATCATTATTCTTACTATGCAGTTCATTGAGCAAATCATTTTGAGCTTTAAGTTCTTGTTCTACTTGATTAGTAACCATAGAAGCATGTTTACTAATAAGTTTAAGTTCACCTTTGACATTAGCCATATAATCACCCAAGTGTTCAAGCATATTTGAATTGTATTTCAATTGTCTACCAAAATAAGCATTAAAGTCTTCTTGCTTAACCATAAATTTATCAAACTCATCTAAACATGGGCTAGCAAACTTAGTACATGGGATTTCAGATTTATCATATCTCTGTGTCGGGTTATCAAGATCATATGTTTATTCAACAGGCGGGAAATTAAGACCATGTATTTCTTCCATAGGAGGTAAATTCTTAACATCTTCAGCCTTAATACCCTTTTCTTTCATGGATTTCTTTGCCTCTTGCATATCATCAGGACTGAGAAATAGAACACCTCTTTTCTTCGGAGTTGGTTTAGGAATAGGCTTAGGAAGTGTCCAATTATTTTCATTGGTCAACATATTATTCAATAGAATTTCAGCTTCATCCTGTGTTCTTTCCCTGAAAACAGAACCAGCACAACTATCCAGGTAATCTCTAGAAGCATCGGTTAGTCCATTATAAAAGATATCAAGTATTTCATTTTTCTTAAGAGGATGATCAGGCAAAGCATTAAGTAACTTGAGAAGACTCCCCCAAGCTTGTGGGAGACTCTCTTCTTCAATTTGCACAAAATTATATATATCCCCTCAAAGCAGCTTGTTTCTTATGAGCAGGGAAATATTTAGCAAAGAAGTAATAAATCATATCCTGGGGACTACGCACATAACAAGGATCAGGAGAATTAAACCATATCTTAGCATCAACCTTTAATGAGAACAAAAATATTTTAAGGATATAAAAGTAGCGAGTTCTCTCATCATTAGTGAACAGGGTGGCTATATCATTTAATTTAGTAAGACGTGCCAAACAGTTTCAGATTCTTAGCCATGAAAAGGATCAGATTCAACCAAAGTAATTATATCAGGATCAACCGAGAATTCATAATCCTTTTCAGTAACACAGATAGGTGAAGTAGCAAAAGCAGGGTCAGGTTTCATTCTAGCATTAAGAGATTGCTGCTTCCATTTAGCTAATAACCTCTTGAGCTCGTATCTATCTTTGCAAGCTAAAATAGCTAAAGCAGGTTCTTTTTCAAAAACATAACCCTCAGGAATAACAGGCGATTCATATTTATTAGGGGAAGAGTCTTCATCATCACTTTCATCATTATTATCAGATTAAATATTTTCACTCTCTCTAACCCTAGCAAGTTGTTCATCAAGAAATTCACCAAGTGGCACAGTAGTATCAAGCATAGAAGTTGTTTCATCATAAGTATCATGCATAGGAGAAGTGGCATCATCAATAACATGCGACATATCAGAACAAATAGCAGAAGTAGGTTTAGGTGTCGCAAGCTTACTCAAAACAGAAGGTGAATCAAGTGCAGAGCTAGATGGCAGTTCCTAACCTCCCATCGTAGTTGAGGGATAAATCTTGGTTTTTGGATCTCTCAAGTTCTTCATAATGATAAGCAGATATAAATCCCAAGTGACTCAAAGAATAGAGCTATGCTCCCCGGCAACGGCGGCAGAAAATAGTCTTGATAACCCACAAGTATAGGGGATCACAACAGTTTTCGAGGGTAGAGTATTCAACCCAAATTTATTGATTCGACACAAGGGGAGCCAAAGAATATTCTCAAGTATTAGCAGTTGAGTTGTCAATTCAACCACACCTGGATAACTTAGTATCTGCAGCAAAGTATTTAGTAGCACAGTAATATGATAGTAGTGGTAACAGTAGTAAAAGGTAATGGTAGCAAAAGTAGTGTTTTTGGTATTTTGTAGTGATGATAGCAACAGCAACAGAAAAGTAAATAAGCGAAGAATAATATATGGAAAGCTCGTAGGCAATGGATCGGTGATAGAGAATTATGCGGGATGCAGTTCATCATGTAACAGTCATAACCTAGAGTGACACAGAACTAGCTCCAATTCATCAATGTAATGTAGGCATGTATTCCGAATATAGTCATACGTGCTTATGGAAAAGAACTTGCATGACATCTTTTGTCCTACCCTCCCGTGGCAGTGGGGTCCTAGCGGAAACTAAGGGATATTAAGGCCTCCTTTTAATAGAGTACCGGAACAAAGCATGAACACATAGTGAATACATGAACTCCTCAAACTACGGTCATCACCGGTAAGTATCCGGATTATTGTCACTTCAGGGTTAACGGATCATAACACATAATAGGTGACTATAGAATTGCAAGATAGGATCAAGAACTCTCATATATTGATGAAAACATAATAGGTTCATATCTGAAATCATGGCACTCGGGCCCTTGTGACAAGCATTAAGCATAGCAAAGTCATAGCAACATCAATCTCAGAACATAGTAGATACTAGGGATCAAACCCTAACAAAACTAACTCGATTACATGATAAATCTCATCCAACCCATCACCGTCTAGCAAGCCTATGGCGGAATTACTCACATATGGCGGTGAGCATCATGAAATTGGTGATGGAGGAAGGTTGATGATGACGATGGTGACGGATTCCCCTCTCTGGAGATCCGAACGGACTCCAGATCAGCCCTCCCGAGAGGTTTTAGGGCTTGGTGGCGGCTCCGTATCGTAAAACGCGATGAATCCTTCTCCTTGATTTTTTTCTCCCTGAAAGCAAATATATAGAGTTGGAGTCGAGGTCGGAGGAGCTCCAGGGGGCCCATGAGGTAGGGGGCGCGCCCTAGGGGCAGGCGCGCCCCCCACCCTCGTGGCTAGTGTGGGCCCCCTGGTCTTCATCTTTTGCAAGGATTTTTTATTACTTCTGAGAAGATGTTCCATGAAGTTTAGGTCATTCCGAGAACTTTTGTTTCTGCACATAAATAACATCATGGTAATTCTGCTAAAAACAGCGTCAGTCCGGGTTAGTTCCATTCAAATCATGCAAGTTAGAGTCCAAAACAAGGGCAAAAGTGTTCGGAAAAGTAGATACGGCGGAGACGTATCAACTCCCCCAAGCTTAAACCTTTGCTTGTTCTCAAGCAATTCAGTTCGATCTTTTGCTTTAGATGCATAAAATTTTAGTTCGATCCTTTCTTCTTTGAGAAGTTTGCTTAGTGATCTATCCTTGTAATCGTGTGCAAGTTATATAATAAAACTTAGTGTGAGTTTTTGCTTTCTTTACTCTCATGTTGCAAATAAATAAAAGAAATAAAGAAAGAAAAAGAGAAAGGAAATAAATAAAAGTAAATAAATAAAAGGAAACAAACAAATCAATAAGATCATATACTAGTCCCATGGTAGGTGATGGCACCGCATAAGGAAAGGTATAAGTAGAAAATTTTATTGGAGATTGACAAACATAGCATTAATCAATGATGCAACTCATGAAAGAATTAATAAGGGAAGAGAAGATTCACATATAAATATACTATCCTAGAAATCTTTTGTGATTGTGAGCCCTCGTCAAAATATTATATGCCAAAATTGTTGATGTTGGACAAGGAAGACAACTTAATGATTTAAGTTTGTTCATATTCACATAGAAGTTATATTGTCATTGATCGTTCAACATGTGGTGCTTGCCCCCTATCTTTGTTAGCTAAAAATTCCGCACTAAGTAGATTTACTACTTGTGCATCCACAAACCCTTAAACCCAAATCTCATTTTCTGGAGTCCACCATACCTACCTAGGGATTGAGCAAGATCCTTCAAGTAAGTTGTCATCAGTGCAAAAAGGGAATAAAAATTCCTTCTAAAAGTGTGAGATCATTTAGTGTAAGAGAAAATTGAGCGTTGCACGAACTTGTGATGGTGAAGTATAAAAGTGACATACTGCATAATAAAGGTCGCTATCACCAGGGGCAATGTAACGTAACGTTCTTTTGCACTAAGGGATTGAGCATACAATCAAATAAGTGCATGGCAACCTCTGCTTTCCTCTGCGAAGGGCCTATCTTTTACTTTTATGTATTTATTTTAGGCTAGAGTCAAAAAAATTCTCTCTATTCCTTTGGCAAGCATCATTTGCTGAGGAAAGATCTAGGCACATATGTCAAGTTGAATATGGGTGGCATCAGTTATTATTGTTGACATCACCCTTGAGGTGAGTACGTTGGGAGGCGAAACCATAAGCCCCTATCTATCTATATGTCCGGCTGAAACGTTTTGCTCATGTGTACGCGGTGAGTGTTAGCAATCATATAAGACTATATGATGGTTGAGTATGTGGACTTGCCTAAAGGCTCCACCACGTGACCCTTCCTGAAAAGATGATGAATTTTAGTTGCAAAGTTGACTGAGAACATAGTTTGTTGGTTTCTAATAGAGTTTTTCCTTTATACATCGATTGTGTGATGAACCATTACTTATTCATGAGAAGTATATGATAAAAATTCTATGATAAAAGTCCTATGTTTAATTTTGTTGCTGTTATAATAATCAACATGATGCTTCTATGTCCGTATTTTGTTTTTATCGACACCTCTCTCTCAAAGCATGTGGACATGTTTTTCAATTTCGGTTTTCGCTTGAGTACAAGTGAGGTCTAAGATTGGGGGAGTTGATACGTCCATTTTGCATCATGTTTTCTTACTGTTATTTATGATGCTTTTATCCATAATAATGATTTTTGGAGTAATTCTAATGCCTTTTCTATCCTAAGTTGCAAGGTACACACCAAGAGGGAGAATTCCGGCAGCTAGAAATCTGGACATGGAAAAACTACATCAGGCTACCTATTCTGCACAACTCCAAACAAGATGAAACTTCACGGAGATTTTTATGGAATATTTAAGAATTATTGGAGCAAATAACTACCGGAGGGGCCCACCAGGTGGGCACAACCCACTTGGGCACGCCAGGGAGCCCAGGCGCGCCCTGGTGGGTTGTGCTCACCCAGGCCCACCTCCGGTGCCCATCTTCTGGTATATAAGTCATTTTGACCTAGAAAAAATAAGGAGATGACTTTCGAGATGGAGCGCCGCCGTCTCGAGGTGGAACTTGGGCAGGAGCACTTTTGCCCTCCGGCGGAGCGATTCAGCCGGGGGAACTTCCCTCCCGGAGGGGGAAATCATCGTCATCATCATCAGCAACAACTCTCCCATATTGGGGAGGGCAATCTCCATCAACATCTTGAACAACTCCATCTCCTCTCAAACCCTAGTTCATCTCTTATGTTCAATCTTGTTACCGGAACTATAGATTGGTGCTTGTGGGTGACTAGTCACAACTGCAGGATGCTGCTAACGCGACACTTCGATCAGAGACCCTTCGAGAAACTATGTGTGATGCAATAATCGCAAATGGTGGTGTATGAAAACTGTCAAAAAAGTTGAAAACATTTGTGATGGAGGATGCATCAAACACGGTTCAGATTTTAGTTGCGTGTGCGATGAAGGGCATACGGTTCAGTTCAATTAACTGTTTGCGATGAGGAGGAACAAAAGAAACGGGCAGCCAAATGATGGCATGTGCGATGTACATCAAACAGTTCACTCAGATGAATTGTTTGTGTTTAGGCAACACAAAAGAAATGGTCAGCCAGATCAAGGTGTGTGCGATATACACAATATGATTCCCTCGGATGAAATGTTTGTGATTAGGCAACACAAAAGCAACGGTCAGCCAAATCAACGTGTGTGCGATATATGGCATGCGGTTCACTCGGATGAACTATTTGCGTTTACACAAGAGAACAGAAATGGTTCAACTTAACAAGGCGTGTGTGTTGTGCGATAGGATTGCATGCGGTTCACTCGGCCGTTGTCGTCAGTGTGTGACCTCTGTGGCAACCGTTCGCTCCCCAGGCGCCTCTTGGTGTACCATGGAAACCATCCACCAACTCTTCGCATTTCCCTCTCTATTTGGAACTATCGCACACTAGCTCTTCCTCCCTCCTCCATTTGCCTTCACCCTTCCTTCTGCCATTGTTTGATCATCTTCTCCATGGAGGGAACAAGCCGGAAACGACCCCGCTATTCTTGCCCCGATATGAATGATGACATGGTGGAGGAACTCATTTATCGGTGCGACGCCATCACCTCGGCTAGCATGGCAGGTTCGTTCAAGACCATTCTCGACTCAACTAATAACATCATTACAAGCAACCCAAGGGTCCACGAGCGGTTTGATCTCCCCTATCTTGTTCGACGTGACCCTGCTGACTGGCGTGGGGACGATGGAAGCCTCACCTTGTGCAAGTTGATGCCGCTTGATAATGATAAGTGTGATGTTAAGATGCCATTGCTTGAGGGCAAGGCTTGGGCAGGCACAATTGAAGGTTGGGTTGTTTATATTGGGTATAACTACGAGTGGGCATTTGTGAATGTGTACACTCATCACCGGGTTCCACTTTCAAAATTCTTAGACTACCCAGAGGTTGAGCACACAGATGGTCTACGTGAGTTCAAATACGATCATGGTAACTGTCATCTACAAAAGATAGCAATTTGTCGAGTTCCCAACCGCTCTTGGGATTACACGAACTATGAAGTTGTTGCTATCTTCGACAAGCTTGTTGCCTTCGTTACTTCCACTCCTTGATGGGTATTGCTCAAAAACCAGTTTCTATACACGGATGAGTACTGTGATGCAATTCCGTACGAGGGTCTTGTGTTTGCTGCCACCACTCGTGGCACTGTTTTTGCATGGAATCCTCATGATTTTGGTACGTTTGTCTTCCACCGTAATTATAATTAATTCATCCACATGCATGTGGGTTAGCTAGTTTCCCTTTACTAATTAACCTTCTTGTGTTTCCATGGTCCTGTGAACATTCCACGACCTATACTTGAAAATTTTATTCACGGGCATGAGGACGAGCAGGACCCATATACTCAGTGGCGCCTGGGAACTTATTCCGATGGATCACCTCTTCTTGTCCGTATATGGGGCACTTTTGATGTTACTAAGGAAGGAGGTGTAGTGTCGTATGATCGCACTCTCCGGACCTATTCCAACATCTATTGCAGGGTATTCGGGATGGATACTAGTGTACTAGCGCCAACACCTTCTCCCTGGTTCAGTATTGAAAGTCTTGGAGGAAACTCGCTCTTCCTTGGACAAAACTATCCAATGATGAGGGAAGGCGATCCGGCTACTGTTGACACAATGTTACTACCATTTATGAGAAGCAACTGTATCTATACCTTGTATATTACTATGCTTCCCTGCCGTCCCAATATGGGTATTGTCGTGGATTTGTCACGTCAGATGTCCTTAGTGTCAGGACTTAGTCGTGAGGCCAACGCATCTATGTGGTAGCTTGAGAGGGGTTGAGTGGGACGAGAGACGCAGGGCAGATCAACACATAAGACGAGGATTTAGACAGCTTCGGGCCCCGGGAAACATCATCCGGTAAAAACCCTACATGTTGTTTGAGGCTAGGTCTCATTATCATCACAAGGGATTCGCCGTAAACCGGCTCTCCTCTAATTGTGTCTAGTCCTAGATTATTTTTTGCTTGTAGCTTCCAGCTTCCCCCTCTTTGGGGAGCCCTGCCCCTCCTTATATATGTTGAAGGGGCGGGTTACATGTGGAGTCCTATTAGGATTAGGACAAGTCTATCTCTAATACAAACCAGATACAAGTCCGGGTCTTCCTTGTAAGACAAATACTCCTTATACCTTTCCTATTAAACCGGCCCACAATGGTTGAACCGGCCTTCATGAACCGCCAGACAGGCCGCCGGGTCTTGTTGCTCCTCTGGCCCGAAGCCGGATTACCAATGAACTGTAAACCGTCTGGTCTGTGCAGGTCACCGGTGAATCGCCAAGTCCGGCCGGATTATCCTTCCGGCCGGTTTACACCACGGGGTATATCCCCGACATTAGCCCCCAGTTTAATTTGGATTCATCCATGTTAAACTGATCTGCAACATAAACACAAGAACAAATTCGTCGGGTTGTGCTCCGGTTTCAATACTCTTGTAAACCGGCACTTGATCATCCTTAAATCCTTGTCATTTCTTCCTTCCAAGTTAATAATCATCTTCATAATCAATTTTCTTGCAGAAGATATTTGTAAATAAAGAATCCATTTGAATCGGCCTTCAATGCTTTGACTTGACAAAAATATTAGTCTCTGAAATATTCAACTGATATTCAACCGGCTTGAAGATGTAATACTTGCCGGTTTATGATTATTGATGACGCCGGGTCATAATGATTGGTGATGCCGGGTTAATCCAGTTTGCTGAAAACAGAGAATTTGAAAATAGTTCTTCGATAATAATATAATACCTGTAGCCCCCAAGTCTTGAGCAGAATAAAGTGATGGCTTAAGACTTGCTTCAATATAAATACTGCCACTTAAGAAGAAATCCATGTTGTTCATCCCAGTGACTAGTAAAAACTGAATACTCCATATTATGTAGCCCCCAAGTGCCGGGTTGGCATGCTTGCAGCAACCTGGGACTTGTAATTGTCTTTATACTCGAAAAAACTTCAACCAGTGTAGCCCCCAAGGGCCGGGTCATTACGCAATAATGAGCAGGGACTTTGTAGGTATAATCCTGTAGATTTGAGAAATGATGTGTAGCCCCCATCATGGGACTTGAATCCACGTCCAGAAGGTTAAGAGCCTTGTGCTTTTACCAACTGAGCAGTGGACCCTTCAATATAATGAATAAAAAGCTTTGTACCTTCAATTGTTGACAGGAGCAATTGGTAGCCCCCAAGGGTCGACTCATTATAATGTGATGAGTCGGGTCTTCAATAATATGAGCAGAAAATTACTTTGCATTAGCCCCCAAGTGTCATGGTGCATGCTTGCAGCGACATGAGACTTGCATATTTGATGTAATCTCAACTTAAATAATGTAGCCCCAAGTGCCGGATTGTAAGCCTGCAGCAACTCGGGACTATTCCTTCAATTGTAAAATAAACCATATCCATTGATAATATGATAGCCATTGCGCTAAAGTGAATTTGAAAACCTTGATCATAATACTGGTCATTGATAATCATAATAGAAATCCAGCCATGTTTGGCTATTTGAACAATATACCCAATGATTTATAAGCGCATGATTCCAATGGCGCAATCCAAATATATACTGGCGACATATAGTCCAAAGCCAGGCCGGTTTAATAAACTCCGGATAATTTCCCATCATATACTGGCGACTTCTCGTCTTAAAGCCAGGCCGGTTTAATAAACACCGGATAACTTATCATCATGCTTTATTCAACCTGTCTCTGCATACAACAAGTTTAAAGTGTCCTGGCGGTTTACCGCCGGACGGGTCATAATGCCCAACAAATAACCTGGGTTTATAACCAAGGTTGCACTTTAAGAATAATCAAATATGAAATACATCATACCTGTGATATTGAATCACATTGCTGGTTTTACCAACTTTTTGTAGTAAGAGTGATAACCCCAATCTTGAGTAATGATAACTCCTTTCATACTGTGCCGGTTGATGATAAACCGTACCGGGTTGTGATAAACACCGGTTTAACCATATATAATACTGGCGACTCATAGTCAAACCAGACCGGGCTGATAGTCTCCGGATTATAACTTGATCTTGTTCCGTCAATTTGTAATTGATAGTTGAACCGGAAAAAATATGCTTGTTGACATAAAGAAATCCAACAAAAGCAAAGAACGAACAAACCATGAAAACAACATGGAAGCAAAAGTAATGATAAAAACCATTTGCAAACATACGCTATACTGAACTGTTCAGATGGTATTACCATGGTCGGACAGGATCAAGGCCCCCAATAGGAGTGACAATGATTCAAGTCAGCCAGGTCCCCAAATGACTCGTGGCATATATGCCAGATCAAGAGGCGTGACAATGGTTCGGGCCCAACCATGCCCCCAAGTGATTTTGTGGCCTTAGGCTGACCAAAAGGCGTGACTGGTTCAGACTTGACCAAGTCCCCAAATGATCTGGTGGTTGTCGCCTATCAAAGGGTGTTCGTTGGTTCGGACACGACCAAGGCCCCCAGTGATATATAAAAAACAAATGTCAAGGGGTAAACCGGAGGCCGCTTTAAGCAGAACCACTCCGTGTAACCTCGCATGATGAGAAAGACAGAGACCCTGCTTTATGAAGCAGAATCCCCCATGTGATCAATAATATGTTAGGCCAATAAGGCAGGATACCCATGTTTGAACCGCGCATCATGGCAGCAGGTCCTCTTCGGTAATTTTTAACCTTTTTGCAAGAGATAAATTCTTCTTGAACCGGGATCTTGAACCGGATATTGAGAGCTTCAAAGCTTTGTGGGAGACATCTTCCCCTTGAGCCGGATATTAAACCGGCATCCTTCTTTTTAAGCCGGAAATTTTCTAACGGCTTTTAAATTTGCACCAATATGGCGGTTTAGGGTCCTGCATTTAGACAACTTTGCAAACCGGAGTAATTGCTGTTTTTAAAGAATGCAATATATAATATAAAATATATTGGATGGATTTCACCTGATATATCATGCCAGGGGTTATCCACCGTGGAGTTGATGATCACCATGGTGAAGCTGAAATTAATCACGGCCGAGTCGGCCACGACGTTGTAAACCGGTACGGACGAGCGAGTCAAACGCAGGCACGGTCCCGGCAAGCTGATGTAAACCGGGCTGTAAGGGCGGCGTCTTGTACGCGTCCATTCACCGCATAATGTGGCACGGACGAACACTGGGCAGGACGTTGCCAGCGCGTGCTTCGTACCCATGGTATAAACCACGTCTATAATGAATAATTGTCCTGCATACAATATCGCAGACCAAGGCAAAGATAAACTGCTCTTTGACAAAAATAATATGTACTAATAAAATACATTCTAGATGGACATCACCTGATGCGCCGGGCCGGAAATAATCCGCCATGAAATTGATGATCGCTAGGTGAAGTTGAAGTCGCTCACGGGTGAACCGGCCGCGGCGTGGTAAACCGGTGCGTACGGGTGAGTCGGCTGTGACGTTTGTAAGCTGGCGCGGATACGTGAATCGGCCGCGAGGGCGGACGGGCAAGTCGTCCGTGGAGTTGTAAGGCGGCGCAGATGGGCGAGTCGGCTGGTGCATTGATGTAGACCGAAACGTAGGGGTGGCGGCTTACACACGTGTCCATGAAATTGCGCGACACAGATGAACGCCAATAAAATGATGCTGGCGCATGCTCCATATCCGCGGTATATCAATACTTTTTGTAATGAATAATTTACCTGTGTATAACAACACTATAGGGCAGAGTGGTTGTTTTCACAAAAAATTAACAAATACTGATAAAAGTAAACTGGATGGATATCACCTGATTTGTTCGGATGATAGAGGGAGTCATACATTCCATCAACAATAAGTTATTTATCCTCTCTAGGGGAAAACAAGGCGAAGGAGGTGCGTGAATTGGCTTGTAGAGACTTCACCGAGCGGCGGCTCTTAGTGACAGCGACCAACCCGGACCAGAGAACGGGCAAAGATAACTCGTCTGCAAAAAATGGTGGGCCGGTGGCTTAAATGGTGATGCGTGAGTCAGGGCAACTCTACACACGAAAAAAGGATGTCTCAACACGACTGCAGCGGCGGGTCGCGACATTGGAGGTGAGAACAGCTCAACATTTGCTCCAGCATGGTCGGCTCAACGGATTTTGAGGCTCTGCAATGAAGGCCGCTGGCTCCGAGGCGGCGCTGTGAATGACGACCACGACACGAAGTCTTGCTTCTCGTATGTGTTGTATGCTGGAGTACGTGAGATTGCATTGACCCACTTGGTATCTTGGCTCCACGTGATGTAATGAGAGCGGATCAATCTTTCTGTTTTAATCAATAAATTCTTTGAGAACCCTGTTGGAGTTTCACGTGAGGCAGTACTATTCCAAAACACCTTTATATGCCCGAGCAGTCCCCACCGTGATCGCCTGAAGGCATGCATCGCAGGTGCTGGCTACATGGAGTTAATTGGCTTCGACAGCGGCCAGGGGCTAGATGCTGACTGTGGTGACAAGCGGATCAAGACGCGGCAGCAGAAGAGGTTGCAGGAGCCTGCTCAGAGGCGGAAATCGTAGCCCAGCTCCGAGTCGCGGTCAGCTGTACGAAACCGCGTCCGTGTTTTCCTCTGGGTCGTTGACTCTCCCTTTTTTAATGATGAATAAGGCAGTCGCATCTTTGCGTAAACAAGTCGTACTCTGAGACAATCGCTTGGCTGAATCTGGACAATAATTGGCCATACTAGCACTCTCCAAAAAAATTCCAATATCTCCTGTCCGATGCTGCCGCAGTATAGCACTGTTGTCTTGAATTATTTTTCCTCACGGCTGGTAGGCCATTACCATAAATTCACTTGTAACATCCGATCTGATCATCTTGTTTTTTTTTGCCTGGATGTAGTGATCTTCTTCTAGTTTCCTTTCTGAACAGACCATAATGGATTGGGTCTAGTGCGCTTCTGGATTTTACTCATCGTCGGTTTGTAGTAGCAGGCGTTGATCACCGTAAACCGGATCAAACCATACGGTTCATCCGCGGCGGTTTTCCTTCCTCCTGTCAATCCCAAGATTTCTCGATCCCTGGGGAGATCCCTCCAAGAACTCAACACCACCGTGCGCGGGCCCCACGGTGGGCGCCAACTGTCGTGGATTTGTCACGTCATATGTCCTTAGTGTCAGGACTTAGTCGCGAGGCCAATGCATCTATGTGGTAGCTTGAGAGGGGTTGAGTGGGACGAGAGACGCAGGGTGGATCAACACATAAGACGAGGATTTAGACAGCTTCGGGCCCCGGGAAACATCATCCGGTAAAAACCCTACATGCTGTTTGAGGCTAGGTCTCATTATCATCACGAGGGATTCGCCGTAAACCGGCTCTCCTCTAATTGTGTCTAGTCCTAGATTATTGTTTGCTTGTAGCTTCCAGCTTCCCCCTCTTTGGGGAGCCCTGCCCCTCCTTATATATGTTGAAGGGGCGGGTTACATGTGGAGTCCTATTAGGATTAGGACAAGTCTATCTCTAATACAAACCAGATACAAGTCCGGGTCTTCCTTGTAAGACAAATACTCCTTATACGTTTCCTCTTAAACCGGCCCACAATGGTTGAACCGGCCTTCATGAACCGCCAGACAGGCCGCCGGGTCTTATTGCTCCTCTGGCCCGAAGCCGGATTACCAATGAACTGTAAACCGTCTGGTCTGTGCAGGTCACCGGTGAATCGCCAAGTCCGGCCAGATTATCCTTCCGGCCGGTTTACACCGCAGGGTATATCCCCGACAGGTATTGAAATAGGCCGCTTCAACCTGGATAATCAGTCCTGCATCAGTCTTGAGATTGACAGTAGCCAGCCCTTCCCAGAGAATCACTTCTGGTTCAAAGCAAGTGTTTCCAACACCGACGAGTGGTTGAGCTGAAGTTCATTTCAACGCTTTGATATTTGTTGTGTGAGAAAAACTTTACTAGAATGTTTTGTTGGAAATGATCTATAGTCCAACGTGTATCCTCGTTATTGTTGTGGGCTGATGACTTGTTGTATGTAATCAATGGTACATTTTCATATGCGTCCATGAACTCACGCCTGCTAGTGGTGTCCATATGAACAGTGCTAGTGATTTTAGTTGCAAAAATTAGATAGTGATAGTGATTTGTAGCTGCATATTTCGACAAATCGCAGTGTTACAAGGTTGACAAATGGCAATGTTACTAGATAAACAAATGTCAATCTTTCCAGTTTGAGAAATGGCAACATACCCAAAATGATAGATATGCAAATCTTACCCAATTGTTTGTACGTGGTTGCACACGGGTCATGCAATACGACCGTTTGCATTGAAGGGATGCAGAAATCCTGCTCGGCACATTTTCCCTTGGTTTCCTGGGGAAGCTGTCGGTTTGCATACGGGTGTTCTAACTAAAACGTTTGCGATGAGTGTTTTATATTTAAAAACTGATGACGTTTTTTAGAAACAAAATCATTTAATAAGTATGTACATTAGGAGAGAAAAACACAAGTTCATTCAAACCATATCTTTCATTCAGTCACACTGTGAATTTGTATTCATATGATCGAGAATTCAAGATACAATATTAAACCCCAAAAAACTATTTCCGATGGCGGCGGAGGCGGCGTGCCGCGCCGTCGTTGTCGTTGTTGTCCTCCGGGACGCCGTTGTTGAAGTCTTCAAGGCAGCACAAAATGTTCTTCACTGGTAAATCAAACATCATGTAGTCGCTTGATGGGCGGGGCGCGGGAGGATGGCAACTAGCGCCGCTGAGAGGTAGCGGTCGATCGAAGCGTCCCATGCCACTGAGGGGGGGCGCATGGGCACAGGCACAGGCTCAGGCGCGATGGGTGCAGCCAAACGCGGGGACCGACGCCTTGGTGGGTGGAGGGGCATGCATGGGCATGGCGGGTGCAGCCAAATGCACGGGGGCCAGCAGCACGGTGGGTGGAGGGGGGCGCACGGGCACGGGCACGGTCGCTAGCATGTACACGAGCTCACGCGCGTCTGCGGAGACCTCGGTGATGCCTGCGGCTTCTAGCTCTGCGGTAGTGCTCAGCGACCAGCCCGTCAATTCTACGGGGATGGTCGCTGGCGCGGTCGCGGGGGTGGGAGCTGGGACAGGAGCGGGGGCAGCAACCGCCGCGGTCATCTCGTTTTGGGCCATGTCCATGAGGCCCCATTCCTCCTTATTTTCGATCTCCTCCGGCTCGGAGTTGACTTCACCAAACTTGAAGACTAGTGGCAGATGATCATTCTGCGCCATGGTGGTGGAGGTATGCGGGGGGGTGGAGGAGGAGGGGAATTGGAGGTGAACAGTAAGGCTGCCCATATTAAACAGTGGCTCGGGCCCCATTAATGGAGAGGAAGGCGGGCGGCCATGGAAGTCAATGGGCTCGCTTCCTAGTGAGCCTGCGCAGCGTACAACTCACATGCTTCCCGGTGAGCCTGCGCATTGGAGGATAGCTTGCACACCTCTCGGTCAGCCTGCCCACCGGATTGCGCTCGCACACCTCCCGTTCAGTCAAGGTCAAGCAGTTGTCCGCACGGCACCTCCTACAGCCATTAAAACCAAGACACATGGCGTCACATGAATGGTTAACAGAACGCACACAGTTTGAATTATACAAAAGTTTGAGATATTAAAGTGGCAGCTATTTTTTCAAAATGCCTTTGTTGCTTTTCATTATTCAAGTGCGCCTTCTCTCAAAATGGACACCAAAAATACCATATCATGTCGGGTGCCATTCCATGATAGCATGCCAAGTTTCATGAATTTCAGACGAGTTTCGGATTTACTAGAATATAAAAGCCAGGCATCTCAATGTTTTGTCGGCAATCAACGGTGCCCTAGTGTTTGAAATTCATTCACATTTCTTGCATGGGACCTAAGAATGCACCCAAGGACACAGATTTGATTTTTCAACCAATTTATATGCGCTGGAGCATGTGCATGTAGTTCAAATTTGAATTATGCACATAAATGCATTGAAAACTCAGTTAATGCATAAAAATGTCCAAACATACCCTGAAAAATCCCAAAAATTGACACAACACTCCTTTTGTTCAATGTTGACACGAGAAATTTTTTGAAAGCAATAAGAGGCAAAGGATATCGTTTCGTCCCCAAAGGTGGGACGTTCCCTACCGAAACCATCATGCTTGTTGTGAGAAGCTCTGGTTTGTGAGAAGCATATACTCGAACCTGCCCCAAATGGGACAATTTTTTTAACACGACATGTTGATGCCCATCCCTGAGATCATGCCAAGTTTCATGAATTTTAGACGAGTTTTGGATTTACTAGAATTTAAAAACTAGGCATCTCAACGTTTTCCCAACAATCAACAGTGCCCTGGTGTTTGAATTTCATTCCCATCTCTTGCATGGGACCTAGAAATTCACCCTAGGACACAGATTAGACTTTCAACCAACCTTAGTGCATTAGAGCATGTGCATGTAGCTCAAATTTGAATTATGCACATAAATGCATTGAAAACTCAGTTAATGCATAAAAATCTCCAAACGAACCCCGAAAAATCCCAAAAATTGACACAACTCTCCTGTTGTTATATCTTGACACGGGAATTTTTTAAAATCAATAAGAGGCAATGGATATCATTTCGTCCCCAAAGGTGGGACGTTCCCTACCGAAACCGTCATGCTTGTTGTGAGAAGCTCTGGTTTGTGAGTAGCATATACCCGAACCAGCCCCAAATGGGACAAATTTTTTAACACAGCATGTTGATGCCGATCCATGAGACCATGCCAAGTTTCATGAATTTCAGACGAGTTTTAGATTTACTAGAATTTAGAAACTAGGCATCTCAACGTTTTCCCGGCAATCAACAGTGTCCTGGTATTTGAATTTCATTCCCATCTCTTGCATGGGACCTAGAAATCCACCCCAGGACACAGATTAGACTTTTCAACCAACCTTAGTGCATTAGAGCATGTGCATGTAGTTCAAATTTGAATTATGCACATAAATGCATTGAAAACTCAGTTAATGCATAAAAATGTCCAAACGAACCCCGAAAAATCCAAAAAATTGACACAACACTCCTGTTGTTCTATGTTGATACAAGAAATTTTTTGAAAACAATAAGAGGCAAATGATACCGTTTCGTCCCCAAAGGTGGGACGTTCCCTACCGAAGCCATCATGCTTGTTGTGAGAAGCTCTGGTTTGTGAGAAGCATATACCCGAACTTGCCCGAAATGGGACAAATTTTTTAACACGGCATGTTGATGCCGATCCATGAGATCATGCCAAGTTTCATGAATTTCAGACGAGTTTTGGATTTACTAGAATTTAAAAACGAGGCATCTCAACGTTTTCCCGGCAATCAACAGTGCCCTGGTGTTTGAATTTCATTCCAATCTCTTGCATGGGTCCTAGAAATTCACCCGAGGACACAGATTAGACTTTTCAACCAACCTTAGTGCATTAGAGCATGTGCATGTAGTTCAAATTTGAATTATGCACATAAATGCATCGAAAACTCAGTTAATGCATAAAAATCTCCAAACGAACCCCGAAAAATCCCAAAAATTGACACAACACTCTTGTTGTTCTATCTTGACACGAGAAATTTTCTTAAATCAATAAGAGGCAATGGATATCATTTCGTCCCCAAAGGTGGGACGTTCCCTACCGAAACCATAATGCTTGTTGTGAGAAGCTCTAGTTTGTGAGAAGCATATACCCGAACCCGCCCCAAATGGGAATTTTTTTTTAACACGACATGTTGATGCCGCTCCATGATAGCATGCCAAGTTTCATGAATTTCATATGAGTTTTGGATTTACTAGAATTTAAAAACCATGTATCTCAACGTTCTACCGGCAATCAACAGTGCCCTGGTGTTTGAATTTCATTCCCATCTCTTGCATGGGACCTAGAAATTCTCCCAAGGACACACATGTGATTTTTCAACAATCCTTAGTGCATTGGAGCATGTGCTTGTAGTTCAAATTTGAATTATGCACATAAAATGCCTAGAAAACCCAGTTAATGCATAAAAAGGCCAAACGAACCCCGAAAAATTCCAAGATTGAATACAACAGTCATGTTGTTCTATGTTGACACTAGAACTTTTTTAAAAGAAATAAGAGGCAACGGATATCGTCCCGTCCCCAAAGGTGGTACGTTCCCTATTGAAACCATCATGCTTGTTGCGAGAAGCTCTGGTTTGTGAGAAGCTTATACCCGAACCTACCCCAAATGGGACAAAATTTTCACCACGGCATGTTGATGCCGCTCCATGATAGCATGCCAAGTTTCATGAATGTCATACGAGTTTTGGATTTACTAGAATTTAAAAACCAGGCATCTCAACGTTTTTCTGGCAATCAACAATGCCCTGGTGTTTGAATTTCATTCCCATTTCTTGCATGGGACCTAGAAATTCACCCAGGGACACGCATGTGATTTTTCAACCAACTTTGGTGCATTGGAGCATGTGCTTGTAGTTCAAATTTGAATTATGCACATAAAATGCCTAGAAAATCCTTAATGTATAAAAAAGGCCAACCGAACCCCCAAAAATTCCAAGATTGAACACAACACTCCTGTTGTTCTATGTTGACACTAGAAAATTTTTGTAAGCAATAAGAGGTAACGGATATCGTCCCGTCACCAAAGGTGGTACATTCCCTATCGAAACCATCATGATTGTTGTGAGAAGCTCTGGTTTGCGCGAAGCTTATACCCGAACCTGCCCCAAATGGAACAAAATTTTCACCACGACAAGTTGATGCCGCTCCATGATAGCATGCACAAACACACACAACCTCCGCTCACACAGACACACACAACCCTCGAAACCATTGGTAGGTCGCCGCCATCACCGGCGCCTCCTTCCTCAACCTCTGCCTGTGTGCCGGGAAGCTCGAGTAGCCAATGGCCAAAAAGAGGTTTATCGCAGCCTTTTCGCCCGACACCGGCGAAGTGGCCGCCGAGGTGTCCCCGTCGTCCTCCGCGGGCCCGATCCGCCATTGCCGGTCCCCCGATCCGCTCGCCGCCGCGCCCCTACGCCAGTTCGAGGACTTCCCCGTCCTCCCCCGGACCTGGCAGCCGACGAAGTCCTACCTCGGGGTCCAGCAGCAGTGGTGGGGGACATGGGTCGCTGAGATTATAGATCGAGAGACCCACACCCGCCGGTGGCTCGGTAGCTTCCACACGACCGAGCTCGTGGCCATGGAGTATGACCGCTGGCAGGTGCGCTACCACGGTGCGGCGGCTAGGCTCAATTACCCCTTCGGCACACGCCGTGTCCACCTCGTTTCTCCAAAGCCAGTGGTGGTGAGCTCGGCAATGGCGCGAGAGGACCGTGAGGCGTGGGACCGTCTCGAGGCCGAGGCCGCCGATGAGGCCTACATGCAAGAGCTCCGCCAGCAGCACCCGAAGCTCATGGAGGCGGAGCAGGCGATCGTTGCCGGCGCGGAGGGCAGCGAGGTTATCGCGCTCTCCTCCGATGAAGAGGTCGAAGGCGGTGAGGACGGCGGCACGGAGGGCGGTGAGGTTATCGCGCTCTCCTCTGATGACGAGGACAAAGGCGGCGGTGATGGCGTCGCCGACAGCATCGAGGTGGGCCCCTAGGATAAGGAGATCGATGTCGACGAGTGGAGGAGTGCCTTCCCCAACAACCCCGACGACGGTACTGGCCCGGACCCGGCTCGCGGCACACCGTACATGACGAGGAAGGATTGGCTCGACCTCTACTTCAACCGAAAGTAGTTTAGCTTAGTTTAAATTTATGTTTTATGTCCGGTTATGCAAAACTATCTATGTTTATGTTTGAATGCATGCTACTTTCGGTTGAACCTGCTTTGAACTTGATCAAATTGAAGTTTACAACCTTAAGTTTAGGGGATCGACTAGAAAAGGCCAAAAATTGTTGGAGTATATATATATATATATATATCCACTAAGGGTTTGAGTCCTTTAACTTTTTAAGGATCTCCTAGAGATGTCCTTATGACTTGTTTATTTCAGTTCTTCACAATGTGATGCTCTATATGTGCAACTATTTGCTATGCAGTTCAATTTCATCAATAAAACTTTCAACAATACCACTATGAATTACGATATTTGGTTGTTGTTAAGGATATTGAAGTTAACATGCCGTTTCGTTTTTCAATTGTTGTTTAGCAACATGCATTATACTGAATGACTAAATATGCAATCCCAGGCTACATAGCAACAAGGAAGAGTGTTACCTTAATGTTCTGATGATGTCTGGATATACATGTAATAAAATCTTATATAATGGGATGGATGGAATGTTGTACTACATCATTTTTCAATTGTTGTTTAGCCTCTAATATTAACTTGGTGCTTTTAGGTACACATAGCATTGCGAAAGATCCACACTTCGACCCTTTCTGCGCATGGGGCAATGAGATATTCATGAACTAGCATCCAGTGAGGAAACTGATAAAGATTGTTACTAAAATGGGTCAAAAGATGTCAATTGAACTATTTGTTTACACTTTATGCAAGACAACAGTGAATTGTAGGATGGTAAGTAAGAACCATGCAGTCGTCTTTTTACTACCTGTAATGAGTTGTGTTAGATGACAATATCTGAATCTTTTTTCTTTTGCAGTGGATCCTGAAGCTGTTTACTCAAGATTACCTCTCAAACTACATGATTGGCGGCCGGCCATCACAAGGGGTTTGACTAGAGTCCTGCATGCCTTCTGCATCCAGGAGAGCACAATAGGGCCATTCCGCTTCACCTTGTTCGTCAACTGGAATGTCTGTCGCCTCTTTATTTACCATCTGTAATAGTACAAGTATAGAACCCTGGTACATCATTCTTTATTTGGAGCTTCTGTAATTCTTAAACATATGTACCTGTGAATCGAATAATGCATTGGTTGTTTGAACCTGATGGATATGAATAAAGCTATAGCCTACTTTCAAGTTTAAATTAGGTACAATTTTAAATAGCAGCAATTAAATTAGGGTGAAATTACGTTATGCAGGTCATTACGGCACACACGGTTTGTCGTGGAATTGTCACGACAGAGGTCCTAGTGTGAGGACTTAGTCGTGAGGCCAATGCATCTATGTGGTAGCATGAGAGGGGTTGATCAGGACGAAAGACGAGAGGTGGATCATCACACAAGACAAAGATTTAGACAACTTCTGGCCCCGGGAAACATCATCCAGAATAGCCCTACATGATGTTTGTGGCTAGGTATCATTATGCTCATGAGGGAGTCGCCGCATAAACCGGCTCTCCTCTAGTTGTGTCTAGCCTTAGCTATTATTTTCTTCTTCCTCATCCCCCTTTGGGGAGCGCTGCCCCTCCTTATATATGTTGAAGGGGCGGGTTACATGTGGAGTCCTATTAAGATTAGGACTAGTCTACCTTCTAATACAAACCGGATACAAGTCCAGGTCTTAACTCCTTGTAAGACAAATATTCCTCACGCCTTTCCTCTTAAACCAGCCCACCATAACATGAACCGGCCTTCTGAGCCTTGGGCCTTGTCATCCGTCTGTCTCGCCCGTCGGGTTACCAGTGAATCATAATGTTCAGTCAGGTTGCTTGTAAACCGTCTGGTCAGTGCGGGTCGCCGATGAATCTCCAAGTCCGGCCGGGTTATACTTACGGCCGGGTTACGCCGCGGGGTATATCCCCGACATTAGCCCCCATGTTTAGCTTGGATTTATCCATGGTAAATTTATGCTGCAAAATAAACACAAGAACAAATTTGACAGGTTGTGCTTCGGGTTAAGAATTCTTGTAAACCGGCACCTGATCATTCTTAAGTCCTTGTCATTTTCTTCTTCTAAAAAATCTGGGTCAATAGACCAGCTTACAAATCAATTTGCTTGTAGAATAAATATTGTAAATAAAGAATCCATTTGAGTCGTCCTTCAATGCTCTGATTTGACAAAAATATTGGTCTTCAAATATTCAACTGATATTCAGCCGGCTTGAAAATGTAGAACTTGCCAAGCTATGATTTCCAAAATCGGCGGGTTATAAAAACTGATAATTACGGGTCATGATTGTTGCCAACGCCGATTCATGATTATTGATGACGTCAGGTCACAATTATTGATGACGCCGGGTCAATCTGGTTTATTCTATACTGAGGATTTGAAGATTTTTCTCCCTTATATCCGTATTATCTGTAGCCCCCAAGTCTTGAACAGAACAAAGTTATAGCTTAAGACTTGCTTCCATATAAATACTGCCACTTAAGAAATCTATGTTGTTCATCCCAGTCACTTAGTAAAAACTGAATACTCCATATTATGTATCCCCCAAGTGTCGGGTTGTCATGCTTGCAGCAACCTGGGACTTGTAATTTGCCTGATGCTCAAAAAACTTCAACCAGTGTAGCCCCCAAGGGCCGGGTCATTATGCAATAATGATCAGGGACTTTATAAATATAATCATGCTTCATTGAAAATAACATCATATGATGTAACTCCACCATGGGGGTTGAACCCACGTCCACAAGGTTAAGAGCTTTGTGTTTTACCAACTGAGCATTGTACCCTTGAATATAACGGATTAAGACTTGTGTACCTTGAATCATTGATAGGAGCAATTGGTAGCCCCCGAGGGCCGACTCATTATGATGTGATGAGTCGGGTCTTCAATAAGGCCAAAAAATGACTTTGCATTAGCCCCCAAGTGTCATGGTGCTTGCTTGCAACCACATGATACTTGCATATTTGATATATTCTCAACTTAAATAATGTAGCCCCCATGTGCCGGGTTGTAAACCTGTAGCGACTCGGGACTATTCCTTCAATTGTATAATAAATCATATCCATTGATAATATAATAGCCATTGCGCTAAAGCGACTTTGAAAACCTTAATCATAATACTAGTTACTGATAAGCATAATAAAATCCAGCCATGTTGGCTATTTGAAGATTTGAATACTATAATCCAATGATTTGTGAGCGCATGATTCCAATGGCGCAATCCAAATATATACTGGCAACTTATAATCCCAAGCCAGTCCGGGTTAATAAACACTGTATAATTTATCATCATACTGGCGATTTATAGTCGAAAGCCAGGTCGGGTTAATAAACACCAGTGATTTATAATCATGCTTTATTCAACCTGTTTTTGCATACAACAAGTTTAAAGTGTCCTGGCGGTTTACCGCCGGACGGGTCATAATGCCCAACATATAACCCGGGTTTTAGAACCAAGGCTGCACTTAAGAATAATCAAATATGAAATATATCATACCTGTGACATTGAATCACATCGTTGGTTTACCAACTTTTTGTAGTAAGGGTGATAACCCAAATCTTTGAGTACTAATAACTCCTTCCATATTTTGCCGGTTTATGATAAAACCGTACCGGGTTGTAATAAACACCAGATTATCCATATATAATACTGGCGACATGTAGTCAAAACCAGACCGGGTCAATAAGCGCCGGATTATAACTGATCATAGATTGACAACTTGTAGTTGAAAGCTGAGTCGGGTTAATGAACGCCGGTTTATTAAAACCATTATAAATCTTATCAAAGGAGAGAAAAAACATGGCAAATAAAAGCATATGAAAACTTATAGTCGAGGCTTTTCATGGGCTGCCAGGCCCCAAATTCGAGGCTTTTCATGGGCTGCTAGGCCGCTGAGTTAAACCATTTTACAAAGCCTTTTAAGATGGACCTCAATCTTTAACCATTCATCGTTTTAACTTTGACAAGTTCAGGGTCTACGAGATTAACTTGTCAAAAGTTTGGCGGGTCATACCAGGTTTACCTGGACGGAGTGGCTTACTTAAAAAGGCAAGCTAACCCGGGGTTTTAGGTGCATGCACTAGGCTTCCAAGTCGTGGCTTGATAGCCTATTACAAGTGTAGATTCTTTGTTCATTGCGAAGCAAAGAATCCCCAAGCAATTATTTGAGCTGTGCTTAGTGGGTGCCTATGTTTGAGTTGTGCATTTGCAACACTCTATTTGGCCCTCAAGTGATTTCCTTTTGGCCTTATGCCAATCAAGAGGTGTAGCTATGGTTCGGATACGACCAAGCCCCCAAGTGATTTCCCTGGTGGCCTTACGCCGATCAAGAGGTGTAGCTATGTGTAACACCCTCGATGCGACTATATCTCCCACATGTCGAAGCACGACTTAGAGGCATAACCACATTGAAAGCAATGTCGCAAGTGAGGTAATCTTCACACAACCCATGTAATACATAAGTGAAAGGGATACATAGTTGGCTTACAATCGCCACTTCACACAAATACATGAATAAAGCATTACATCAACCAAATACAATCAAGGTCCGACTACGGAACCAAAATAAAAGAAGAACCCCAAATGCGACAAAGATCCCCGATCGACCCCAACTGGGCTCCACTACTGATCAACTAGAACAAAACAAAACAAAGTACAAGATCTTCATCGAGCTCCTCCTGAGCTGGGTTGCATCATCTGTACGGACTCATCGGCACCTGCAAGCTGGTTTTGGAAGTATCTGTGAGCCACGGGGACTCAGCAATCTCGCACCCTCACGATCAAGACTATTTAAGCTTATGGGTAAGGTAAAGGTATGAGGTGGAGCTGCAGCAAGCGACTAGCATATATGGTGACTAACATACGCAAATGAGAGCGAGAAGAGAAGGCAAAGCATGGTCGATAAAAGTATGATCAAGAAGTCATCTTAGAGCAACCTACGTCAAGCATAACTCCAACACCTTGTTCACTTCCCGGACTCCGCCGGAAAGAGACCATCACGGTTACACACGCGGTTGATGCATTTTAATTAAGGTCAACTTTAGGTTTTCTACAACCGGACATTAACAAATTCCCATCTGCCCATAACCGCGGGCACGGCTTTCGAAAGTTCAAATCCCTGCAGGGGTGTCCCAACTTAGCCCATCACAAGCTCTCACGGTCAACAAAGAAATAGACCTCCTCCCGAGACATTCCGATCAGACTCGGTATCCCGGTTCTACAAGACATCCTCGACAATGGTAAAACAAGTCCAGCAAAGCCACCCAGATGTGCCGACAAATCCCGATAGGAGCTGCACATATCTCATTCTCAGGGCACACCGGATGAGCAAGACGTCGGGTGGGCCAGCCCAGAGTTGCCCCTGGTAGCTCCGGACATCGCTCAGTTGGACCAACACTCAGAGGAGCACTGGCCCGGGGGGGGTTAAAATAAAGATGACCCTTGGGCTAGCCTAACCCAAGGGAAAGAAAAGGCTAGGTGGCAAATGCTAAACCAAAGTTGGGCCTTGCTAGAGGAGTTTTGTTCAAGGCGAACTGTCAAGGGGTTCCCACTATTACCCAACCGCATAAGGAACGCAAAATCCGGGAACATAACACCGATATGACGGAAACTAGGGCGGCAAGAGTGGAACTAAACACCAGGCATAAGGCCGAGCCTTCTACCCTTTACCAAGTATATAGATGCATTAATTAAATAAGATATATTGTGATATCCCAACAAGTAAACATGTTCCAACATGGAACAACATCTCCATGTTCCAACAAGGAACAGACTTCAATCTTCACCTGCAAGTAACAACGTTACAAGAGGGGCTGAGCAAAGCGGTAACATAGGCAATCAACGGTTTGCTAGGACAAGGTGGGTTTGAGGCTTTGTTCAACAATATACGAGGCATGATATGCAAGTGGTAGGTATCGTAGCATAGGCAAAGAAAAAGAGCGAGCATCTAGCATAGCAAAGATAGTAGTGATTTCAAGGGTATGATCATCTTGCCTGAAATCCCGCAAGGAAGAAGAACGAGTCCATGAAGAAGACAAACGGACGTTGACGAATGGGTCCTCACAAACGCGACTTTATTGGAACCAACCCGAAGAATCAAACACCAGAAAGAAGCACACAACATAGTAAACAACCAACACATCAACATGGTATGATATGCGGGATGCGGTATGCGATGCATATGCATGAGTTGACAAGGCATTATTGAACCTGGCATCAACTTGGAAATCCAAGTGTGCCACTAGAGAGATGAGATGAAATCGCTTGAAAACGATATAAAGAACGCCGGAATCGGAGTTACGGTTTGGAAATGGCAAGCGATTCAAATATGACCACGAACTGCGATTTACAGCAAGTAGCCATCTAAATGCAACAAGATGAACATGCTACAGCACTCACACATGGCATAAAAATACAAGGCAGGGAATCATTCATGATGCTAAACAAAAGTCTAGCACTGAGCTATGGCCAATTCATCCATTAACAGGTTCAAACAAGCATGGCAAAAGTGCAAACGGTAAACAGATTTCAGACTTAGTGAAATTAACACTTGTCTGGAATTTCAGAACAGGTAGCACACTTTGGAGCAACAAAACTACATGCTACAGGACCTGAACATGGAAAAGTAAAACATGCCATGGAGCTACTCAAAAAGCTTAACAAAATTCCCTTAGTGACCTTGAGCCAGAAGGGATCAGAAAACACATTTGCAAGCATGTGAACATAGCAAAAGCATAAACAGTTCTCATACTTTGTGAAAACTGGAGCATGCTGAAACATATCTCAAGTAGGCATGTTTACGAGCTCGATGCACTCACTATAGAGCAAGTCATGAAAAGCTAAGCATACATCCATCAAGGATACACAAAATGTAAGCTATACATGGCAAGAACAATAACATAGCATGCACGGATCAACTACAACATCCTCGACAAAATTGCTAACAAGTAGATAATCTTCCCAGATTCACGAAGTAGCAAAAGTAGAGCTCGATTGACTCAAGCTAGGGTGCTCCATAATTGCAAACAAAGACATGGATGGATAGAGCACTACAAGATTAAGAAAACAACCTTACTGATCATCCTCAAAAGAGGCACGGATCACTAGGAAACAACATGAACATATGGCATGATGAGATAAACAGGTCAAGGACTTAGTGGAAATGCTAAGTCCCTGAAATCAGCATTACCAAGTGCCTCACTTAGCAAGCTTGTGCTAGTCACCACACACATCACAAAAATACATGGGTTGCACCTCTGGATAGATGGAAGAACATATAACAAAACACATGTAGAGCTCATGGGCATATCATGCACACAATAATCATGGAAAAAATGACAAAAATCTAAATGGAGCAGCAGATCTGACAATTATCTCAGGTAGCACTCTTCTAACAGCATTTCGGGCATCAAGATGAACTCAAATGAAAATGATGCAATGAGATGAAATGATGTACTCTCTGAGACAAACATGTTGATATGCTATATGCCCAAAACAGAGTTACTGATGCAGAGTTATGACATGATGAACATGAGCATATGAAACTGGGAATTTCAGGGACTTAGTGAAAATATACCCTCCGCAAAAAGTCAACGGGACGAGGAGAAGCGGGACGGCGAGATCCGGATCGGGAGATGCGCGTTTGGATCGGTGGACCGGTGGATCTCGTCGAACCGGCCGGATCCGGCGACGGGACGGCGACCGGGGATGGAGGAGGCGGCGCAGGAGCTCGCCGGCTATGGAGATGGCGAGGTCGGTGGCCGGAGCCAAAGCGGCGAGGCAGGGGCGCTTCGGCAAGGCACGGGGCGGCGACCTCGGCGCGGGAGGCGGCGCATGGACCGAGCGGCGGCGAACGGCGAGCTGGGTGGTCGGGGAAGCTCAGGCGGCGGAGCGGCGGGATTCCGACCGCCGGAGGTGGGCGCGGGCGGCACGGACGGCGAACGCCGGCGAGGAGGCGGGC
>NC_041380.1:201761431-201775781 GCF_002162155.2 Triticum dicoccoides
GCGTCGAACCCACAGGCGGCGGGGACGCTAGGCGGCGGCTCGACGCGATTGGGCCGCGGGGGCCCTCCTCGGGCCCGGGCGGGTCGCGTCGCGGGAGGTGGCCGGCGTGCCACGTGGCGCACCAGGAGAGGCTGGAAGCGGCGGCCCGGGGACGAGCGGACATGTCTGTCCGGCGAGGATGTGTCCGGCGGCGCGGAGGGAGTTGGATCTAGGGTTTGGGGGTAGGAAAGATCAGAAAATTTCGAGGAAGACACATATTTATAGGTAGAGGGAGCTAGGAGAGTCCAAATGAGGTGCGGTTTTCGGCCACGCGATCGTGATCGAACGACCGAGATGATGGAGGAGGTTTAGGTGGGTTTTGGGCCACTTTGGAAGGGTGCTAGGCTGCAACACACACGAGGCCTTTTCGGTCCCTCGGTTAACCGTTGGAGTATCAAACGAAGTCCAAATGGTACGAAACTTGACAGGCGGTCTACCGGTAGTAAACCAAGGCCGCATGACAAGTCTCGGTCTAATCCAGAAATGTTTAATCCCCACACATGAAAGAAAGGTAGAAAAGACCACCAGAGGAGAATGGAACGCCGGAATGTAAAACAAACAACAGGGAAAATGCTCGGATGCATGAGACGAGCACGTATGAAAATGAAATGCACATGATGACATGATATGCAATACATGACACGCAAGCAATGACAAAGCAACAACAGCGAATAACTGGACGACACCTGACACATTGGTCACGGGGCGTTACAACACTCCACCACTACGAGAGGATCTCGTCCCGAGATCTAGAATGGCACCGAAGGGAAAAAAGGAAGAGAAAGAGAAGAGGTAAAACTAAGTTGCTTCTTTGAAAAACGAGTGAAACCACGAACCTTGAAAAGGTTAAGCCAAATTGAGAAAAGAATACAACGGAGATGATCGAAGCTGAAAACACTCCGTTAGAAAAGAGGAACAAGGAAGAACAAGGTTGAAAGCACTCCGATTGAAAAGAAAAGGAATTAAATAAGAACTTGATAAGATGAGAAGATACTTGATGAAATCACAATACACTGCCTCCGGAACAAAAGTAAGAATGGAATGGGATGAGCGAAGGGAAACAAGATCTCGAGGGAGCACGCTTGCGACAAATGCTAGAACGAAGTTGTTGGAAAACCAACAACGAAAAGAATAAGCTTGATATGGTCTTATGGAATCCATCTCAAATTATGAGGTGGCAACCTGCCACTCACGGGAAAAAAATTGGATTGATATGAACAAATTGATGAGAAAGTATATCGCACTGGAAAAGATGAATGAAGAACTTGGGTCATTTATAAGCACCATAATAGCAACAATCCTTAGGGGAAGCTTTAGGTGAAATATAACCCAAGAAAACTCCAACGAAGAGGTTGATGGATTTAACATATCTCACTCTTAACAACATGTGAATCATGAAAGCATGAACTCAAATTATGAAGAATGACATAGCACCACCTCAAATGATAAGGTTGAAAGAATTGCATTTGAAATGCAAGATAAAGAATACTTGAGCTCCTCTGAAAAGAATCTTAATGAACACTTCGAGGAGGAATTAAATCCTTGATGGACCATCATGTAGAACCTTCAAGAAGAACTCCGGTAACAAAAGGATGATCAAACAAAAGGAAAGAGAAGTTGAAAACACAAGGTGAAACCTTGTAATGATTTAGATGAACCTCCGTGGTGATATAATTGTGAGAGGTAGGAACTCCGGGAAAAGATAAGATGAACAATTGAGATCAAGAATTTTGATGAACCTCCGGAATAGGGAATTAATCATTTGGATGAAACAAGAATAAGAATTGCATTATGCTTAACCTTCACCAATTTAGATTGATGACAAGCAACAGATTTGGCATACTACTTATTTTCGTAGAAAGATTAAGAGAGATATAGCGTCAAACTTGGGAAGGTCTTCACGAACCACCGGTAGAATTGAAATAACGAATAAATTGATAAGGACAGGGAAATCTTGAATGAACCACCGTAAGAATTAAAATGAACGAACAAAAGATAAGGACAACACCGGGAAGAATTAGCAAATGAATGAAGAAGCTTGAGAAAATTTAGATACATGAGAACGAAGTGATCACAAGCTGATAAGAGAACACTTGAATGATGCACCAGTAAGATTTGGAGTATGAGAGCTGAAAGCTGGAATGAATAAATTCTAAGATGATTGGCTCCGGAGAAACAAATTGAAAAGAATCTTGAATTGCTCCGGATGGATAAAAGAATTCTCACAATCAAACAATTATGAGAGGATGACCTTGAATTAGAACCACGATTCTCTGAGAGAACGGATAAGATAAGGAGATAAAACTCTTTTTCGGTCTTCAAAAACCGAGAATGACGACGTGAAACACCACCAAGAATTGTTGAGGCACTCCGGAATGAAGAATGGAAAAGGTTGAGCCAACGATGAAAAGAATTTAACCGATCTTGGAGAAAGGCATTTGACTGATGATAAATCATTCTTACGTCAAACTTTGAGATGAATATGAGAATAACTCCGGAAATTAGAAGAGTCAGGTAAGATCCTGGGGAAAAGACCTGTGGGTTAGGGCCCACTCAAAAGAAACATCGTTGAATGATTGCTTGAAAAGAGAGATTGCACCGGTTGAATTAAATGGCTTGAATAAGATAACAACCTCGAACTAGGTTGAACGGATCTTGAATGACAAGACGAGCCTTTTGAGAAAGCTTGAGCACGCCGGAACAAAAGAATAGTGAGAAGTGAATTATTATGAGGTGCACCGGCATGAGAGAGTATTTGAAACGAGGAAAAAGATATGACCAACACCGAAAGCTTGAATTGGTTCCACCGGAGAAGAAAACTAGTGATGAGAGACGAACTTGAAGCTCCGTTAGAATCTTCATGAGAATCACCGGATAAGAATATTGATAGAAAAGAAAGGAGAGACTTCACATCAATAATATGGATACTCTATTAAGAGATATGAATCCTTGGAGAAAAACAAAGGGAGGGAGGGTGGGAAAAACAAAGACAATTTGGAGATGGATGAAACAAACACTGTTGAGAAGAACTGATGCTTGATCTTGCGGTTGTTGAAATGATCGGATCCACTTGAAGATAAACACGCCGGTGAAAAGAAATTGAAATGACAAACTCGATGATCGAGAAGGATTAGTATTCACATAGGAATATGAGAACACCACTTGGAAAAGGTATGGAATCAACATTTGTCTTCGAAGCAACTCGAATACCACAACTCAAAACAAAAACAAAGGATTGGCTTGCAGAATAAGCCGGAACAAACATATGATAGAGATTTCTTCCGAAGTTTTCGTGGTGGGGCCTACACGGGCTCGATCGTACAGCACCATCATGTACAAGGCAGTGCACATGACATACGAAGCGTCCCCGAGTCGGCATAGCCAAGGACTCTTTAAGACACAACGAGACCACTGTAAAACCGACCGTGAATAGGCGGACCACTAGACGTCGAACCCCAGTTTCAAATCATACATCTGTCGGAAAGATATCCTACGAGCTACTTGAATTGCCACCTATGAAACTCCCGAACCTTTCCGGTTATGCAATCAGGTGTTGGGGATATAGAGGAAGCATAATATCTCACCCAAATCTAGCAAATCCTACATCCAGCTGTATCCATCCTTCAACACATAACCGAGAAAAAAACTTCAGAAACCATCTACCTCAACCTTCGGAAATCATCCGCTATACAAGTTATGGCGATACTCCCGAACTCCCGCCCCAGTACTGGGTGGCGTCGAGGTTATCTCACCAACGAACTGCATAAAAGAGATTTTCGATGTCGGCGTACTAAATTAAGGTATTCCAGAACTGCAACGATAAAATTATGACGACAACACCTCGGAGCTCAACTCCCCGGGACGCTGCCACAAAACCCCTGACAGGAGGCACCAAGACAATGTTCTCGTCACAAAACCATCGAAACGATTCCAAGATACCCGCGTGATCCTAATTTTTTTTTGTGAAATTTGAGAAGAGAAGAATCAAAACTCTACGTCAGGATTGCCTTACCAGAGCGATGAGGAGACTGGGAAGTAAAAAGAATTCCTAAACTCTCCGATATATAATTCCTAAATGACTCAAAACATTTTTCTAGACACAAACTCGGCTGCTAAAAACGATCAAGCAGTGGGGGCTCCTAAGGTCGGGGGAGGCTCTGATACCAACTTGTAACGCCCTCGATGTGGCTATATCTCTCACGTGTCGAAGCACGACTTAGAGGCATAACCGCATTGAAAGCAATGTCACAAGTGAGGTAATCTTCACACAACCCATGTAATACATAAGTGAAAAGGATACATAGTTGGCTTACAATCGCCACTTCACACAAATACATGAATAAAGCATTACATCAACCAAATACAATCAAGGTCCGACTACGGAACCAAAATAAAAGAAGAACCCCAAATGCGACAAAGATCCCCGATCGACCCCAACTGGGCTCCACTACTGATCAACTAGAACGAAACAAAACAAAGGACAAGATCTTCATCGAGCTCCTCCTGAGCTGGGTTGCGTCATCTGCACGGACTCATCGGCACCTGCAAGCTGGTTTTGGAAGTATCTGTGAGCCACGAGGACTCAGCAATCTCGCACCCTCGCGATCAAGACTATTTAAGCTTATGGGTAAGGTAAAGGTATGAGGTGGAGCTGCAGCAAGCGACTAGCATATATGGTGACTAACATACGCAAATGAGAGCGAGAAGAGAAGGCAAAGCACGGTCGATAAAAGTATGATCAAGAAGTGATCCTAGAGCAACCTACATCAAGCATAACTCCAACACCGTGTTCACTTCCCGGACTCCGCCGGAAAGAGACCATCATGGTTACACACGCAGTTGATGCATTTTAATTAAGGTCAACTTCAGGTTTTCTACAACCGGACGTTAACAAATTCCCATCTGCCCATAACTGCGGGCACGGCTTTCGAAAGTTCAAATACCTACAAGGGTGTCCCAACTTAGCCCATCACAAGCTCTCACGGTCAACGAAGGAATAGACCTCCTCCCGAGACATTCCGATCGGACTCGGTATCCCGGTTCTACAAGACATCCTCGACAATGGTAAAACAAGTCCAGCAAAGCCACCCAGATGTGCCGACAAATCCCGATAGGAGCTGCATATATCTCGTTCTCAGGGCACACCAGATGAGCAAGAGGTCGGGTGGGCCAGCCTAGAGTTTCCCCTGGTAGCTCCGGACATCGCTCAGTTGGACCAACACTCAGAGGAGCACTGGCCCGGGGGGGGGGGGTTAAAATAAAGATGACCCTTGGGCTGGCCTAACCCAAAGGAAAGAAAAGGCTAGGTGGAAAATGGTAAAACCAAAGTTGGGCCTTGCTGGAGGAGTTTTATTCAAGGCGAACTGTCAAGGGGTTCCCATTATTACCCAACCGCGTAAGGAACGCAAAATCCGGGAACATAACACCGATATGACGGAAACTAGGGTGGCAAGAGTGGAACAAAACACCAGGCATAAGGCCGAGCCTTCCACCCTTTACCAAGTATATAGATGAATTAATTAAATAAGATATATTGTGATATCCCAACAAGTAAACATGTTCCAACATGGAACAACATCTCCATGTTCCAACAAGGAACAGACTTCAATCTTCACCTGCAACTAACAACGCTATTAGAGGGGTTGAGCAAAGCGGTAACATAGCCAATCAACGGTTTGCTAGGACAAGGTGGGTTAGAGACCTGGTTCAACATTATAGGAGGCATGATAAGCAAGTGGTAGGTATCGTAGCATAGGCATAGCAAAAGAGCAAGCATCTAGAATAGCAAAGATAGTAGTGATTTCGAGGGTATGATCATCTTGCCTGAAATCCCGCAAGGAAGAAGAACGAGTCCATGAAGAAGACAAACGGACGTCGACGAACGGGTCCTCACAAACGCGACGTTATCGGAACAAACCCGAAGAAGCAAACACCGGAAAGAAGCACACAACATAGTAAACAACCAACACATGAACATGGTATGATATGCGGGATGCGGTATGTGATGCATATGCATGAGTTGACAAGGCATGATTGAACCTGGCATCAACTTGGAAATCCAAGTGTGCCACTAGAAAGATGAGATGAAATCGCTTGAAAACGATATAAAGAACGCCGGAATCGGAGTTACGGTTTGGAAATGGCAAGCGATTCAAATATGACCACGAACTGCGATTTACAGCAAGTAGCTATCTAAATGCAACAAGATGAACATGCTACAGCACTCACACATGGCATAAAAATACAAGGCAGGGAATCATTCATGATGCTAAACAAAAGTCTAGCACTGAGCTACGGCCAATTCATCTATTAACAGGTTCAAACAAGCATGGCAAAAGTGCAAACGGTAAACAGATTTCAGACTTAGTGAAATTAACACTTGTCTGGAATTTCAGAACAGGTAGCACACTTTGGAGCAACAAAACTACATGCTACAGGACCTGAACATGGAAAAGTAAAACATGCCATGGAGCTACTCAAAAAGCTTAACAAAATTCCCTTAGTGACCTTGAGCCAGAAGGGATCAGAAAACACATTTGCAAGCATGTGAACATAGCAAAAGCATAAACAGTTCTCATACTTTGTGAAAACTGGAGCATGCTGAAACATATCTCAAGTAGGCATGTTTACGAGCTCGATGCACTCACTATAGAGCAAGTCATGAAAAGCTAAGCATACATCCATCAAGGATACACAAAATGTAAGCTATACATGGCAAGAACAATAACATAGCATGCACGGATCAACTACAACATCCTCGACAAAATTGCTAACAAGTAGATAATCTGCCCAGATTCACGAAGTAGCAAAAGTAGAGCTCGATTGACTCAAGCTAGGGTGCTCCATAATTGCAAGCAAAGACATGGATGGATAGAGCACTACAAGAGTAACAAAACATCCTTACTGATCATCCTCAAAAGAGGCACGGATCACTAGGAAACAACATGAACATATGGCATAATGAGATAAACAGGTCAAGGACTTAGTGGAAATGCTAAGTCCCTGAAATCAGCATTACCAAGTGCCTCACTTAGCAAGCTTGTGCTAGTCACCACACACATCACAAAAATACATGGGTTGCACCTCTGGATAGATGGCAAAACATATAACAAAACACATGTAGAGCTCATGGGCATATCATGCACACAATAATCATGGCAAAAATGACAAAAATCTAAATGGAGCAGCAGATCTGACAATTATCTCAAGTAGCACTCTTCTAACAGCATTTCGGGCATCAAGATGAACTCAAATGAAAATGATGCAATGAGATGAAATTATTTACTCTCTGAGACGAACATTTTGATATGCTATATTCCCAAAATGGAGTTACGGATGCGGAGTTACGACATGACGAACATGAGCATATGAAACTGGGAATTTCGGGGACTTAGTGAAAATATACCCTCCGCAAAAAGTCAACGAGACGAGGAGAAGCGGGACGGCGAGATCCGGATCGGGGGATGCGCGTTTGGATCGGTGGACCGGTGGATCTCGTCGAACCGGCCGGATCCGGCGACGGGGCGGCGACCGGCGATGGAGGAGGCGACGCGGGAGCTCGCCGGCTATGGCGATGGCGAGGTCGGTGGCAGTGGCCGGAGCCAAAGCGGCGAGGCAGGGGCGCTCCGGTGAGGCACGGGGCGGCGACCTCGGCGCGGGAGGCGGCGCGTGGACCGAGCGGCGGCGAAGGGCGAGCTGGGTGGCCGGGGAAGCTCAGGCGGCGGAGCGGCGGGATTCCGACCGCCGGAGGTGGGCGCGGGCGGCGCGGACGGCGAACGTCGGCGAGGAGGCGGGCGGCGGCGCGTCGAACCCATGGGCGGCGCGGACGCTAGGCGGCGGCGCGGCGCGATTGGGCCACGGGGGCCCTCCTCGGGCCCGGGTGGGCCGCGGCGCGGGAGGTGGCCGGCATGCCACGTGGCGCGCCAGGAGAGGCTGGAAGCGGCGGCGCGGGGATGAGCGGACATGTCCGTCCGGCGAGGATGTGTCCGGCGGCGCGGAGGGAGTTGGATCTAGGGTTTGGGGGTAGGAAAGATCTGAAAATTTCAGGGAAGACACATATTTATAGGTAGAGGGAGCTAGGACAGTCCAAATGAGGTGCGGTTTTCGGCCACGCGATCGTGATCGAACGACCGAGAGGATGGAGGAGGTTTAGGTGGGTTTTGGGCCACTTTGGAAGGGTGCTGGGCTGCAACACACATGAGGCCTTTTCGGTCCCTTGGTTAACCGTTGGAGTATGAAACGAAGTCCAAATGGTACGAAACTTGACAGGCGGTCTACCGGTAGTAAACCAAGGCCGCATGACAAGTCTCGGTCCAATCCGGAAACCTTTTGATAATCTGGAACTTTTGAACTGGAACCTTTTGATAATCCGGCCGGAACTTTTGATAATATGGAACTTTTGATCTGGAACCTCTTGATAATCTGGCAGGAACTTTTTCCATAACCTAGGTCAGAACTCTTTATCGACTCGGACGGAACCTTTTGGTGATTCGTCTGGAACCCTTTGATGATTCGGACAGAACTTTTCGTTGAAGTGAACGGAACTTTTTGGTGATTCAGTTGGAACCCTTTGATGATTCAGACAAAACGTTTCATTGAACCGATCGGAACTTTTTGGTGATTCTGCTGGAACCCTTTGATGATTGAGACGGAACTTTTTGTCGAAGCGATCAGAACTTTTTGGTGATTCAGACGGAACCTTGCATCGAGGCGGTCAGAACTTTCCAATGATCCGGCCGGAATTTTCCGACGAGCCAGCGGAATCTTTCGATGAAGCTGACGGAACTTTTTCGGCGAGCCGGCTGGAACTCTCCGGTGAACTGGCCAGAACTTCTTCAATAAACCAGATGAAGCTTCTCGATCCCTAGAATAGCACCCTCCAAGAACATAACACCACTGTGTGCAGGGCCCACGGTGGGTGCCAACTGTCGTGGAATTGTCACGGCAGATGTCCTAGTGTGAGGACTTAGTCGTGAGGCCAACGCATCTATGTGGTAGCATGAGAGGCGTTGATCGGGACAAAAGACGAGAGGTGGATCATCACACAAGACAAAGATTTAGACAGCTTCGGGTCCCGGGAAACATCATCCGGAATATCTCTACATGCTGTTTGTGGCTAGGTCTCATTATGCTCATGAGGGAGTCATCGCATAAACCGGCTCTCCTCTAGTTGTGTCTAGCCTTAGATATTATTTTTTTCTTCCTCATCCCCCTGTGGGGAGCGCTGCCCCTCCTTATATATGTTGAAGGGGTGGGTTACATGTGGAGTCCTATTAAGATTAGGACTAGTCTACCTTCTAATACCAACCAGATACAAGTCCAGGTCTTAACTCCTTGTAAGTCAAATATTCCTCACGCCTTTCCTCTTAAACCGGCCCACCATAACATGAACCGGCATTCTGGGCCTTGGGCCTTGTCATCCGTTTGTCTCGCCCGTCGGGTTACTAGTGAATCATAATGTTCAGTCAGGTTGCTTGTAAACCGTCTGGTCAGTGCGGGTCGCCGATGAATCGCCAAGACCGGCCGGGTTATACTTCCGGCCGGGTTACGCCATGGGGTATATCCCTGACACGGTTGGTAAAACACAAACATTTGCGATATACACCATAATCCGAAACGGTTCACAGAGAGTAAACATGGGCAAGCATGCACATAGTTGCTATTTGCAAAGCGTGTGTGATGTCAGACACTATCACATACGGTGCGGGAAAACTAAATGTGTGTGATTGTCTACCTATCGTACACAGTTTATAATCATGAACTATTTGTGATGTGCCAGGCATCGTAAATCTCCCGTGCCTGGAATCTGCCTAAATTCTGCCTGGAAAGCTCCCGAGCCTAGAATCTGCCTGGTTTTAGGCAGAACCACAAAACTCCTACTGCGATTGCAATGCAAGCACAAACGAGTAGCAAGGATGAAGCATTTGGGATATTCGAGATATCGGAAACAGTTATATGGGGACAAATGTAATCATCAAGGCTCCCTATCGTCGACGGTTTCTGGGTCGTGTGGGAAGGACCCTCCTATCACCCACACTCACTTGGCAACGGTTCCAAATGCCATCGCAGAAAGGGGTAAAAACCGTTTGTTTAGGACCGATGCGCACCAATGAGTAGTGTTGATTACATCTTGTAGTTGATTACTATATGGTTTATTTGGTGGAAGATTATACGTTCAGATCCAATATGCTATTTAATACCCCTCTGATCTTGAGCTTGATTATCGTTTATGAGTAGTTACTTTTGTTCTTGAGGTCACGGGAGAAATCATGTTGCAAGTTATCATGCGCTATTCCATAAGGGACCGATTGGATCCAAAAGTTTAATGCTATGGTTAGAATTTATTCTTAATACTTTTCTCGTAGTTGCGGACGCTTGCGGGAGGGTTAATCATAAGTAGGATGTTTATTCAAGTAAGAATAGAACCTAAGCACCCATCCACCCACATATCAAATTATCAAAGTACCGAACACGAATTAAACCGACATGATGAAAGTGAGTAGATGAAATTCCCGTGTACCCTCAAGAACACTTTGCTTGTCATAAGAGACCATTTTGGCTTGTCTTTGCCTCAAAAGGATTGGGCTACCTTGCTGCACATTTGTTACTACTATCATTACTTTCCTGTTACAAATTATCTTGCTATCAAACTACTCTGCTACTTTCAATTTCAGCACTTGCAAACATTACCTTGCTGAAAACCACTTGTCATTCCTTCTGCTCCTCGTTGGGTTCGACACTCTTACTTATCTAAAAGAGCTAAAATTGCTCCCCTATACTTGTGGGTCATCATGGCCGAACCGGCCGCGAGGGGAAGAGCAGGGGCGAGGCCGAGGTCGCTGCGGCGCTCGAGGAGGAGGAGGGCGGGGTGGCACCTTGGCTGTGCCTCCTCTGGCGGCTCCTCCTCTGATGGAAGGCCACGTCGGGGACCAACGTCAGGAGTTCATCGTCAGGTTATACAAGCCCTTGTGTGGTCATCTTCGCCTCCCAACTCCCTTCATGTGGGATGTGGAGCTCGAGCAACCACACGCTCTGCGGCTGCATGTGAGGGCTATGGGAACGGTGGTATGTGGGTCGACGTCGACTTCCCAGCCCCTCATGTAATGTACCTCTGCCGAGGGTGGAAGACCTTTGCCCATGCCCACGGCTTCTCGGAGGGGCATGTTCTCCAGTTCAAATAAATAGAGAACGACCTGCTCTCAGTCGAGATCTTCGGGCGCTCGGGAGGTTGTTTAGGGTGCTACACGGAGAGCTCGACTGACGACGAAAGCTCCTCCTCAAGCGAAAGAGACGAGGAGGATAGTGATGGCGATGATGACAGTAGCGGGTAGGGGAGCGACGACTCTAACTTCGGTTGACCGCCGCCCGCACCATCTTCGTCAGGCGGCAACACCATAATTTGCATCCGCATTTCCTTCACAGAGGTGCGGATGGTGCTCCTGGGCTCCTCCAGTAGTCTTCCAGCTGGACCCTGTTAGGCTTCCTCTCGGGCTGCAGCTCCGTTAGCCCTGCCGAGTCTTGTTGGCCCTGGTGGCGATGGTCGATGGGGCCAGTTCCGCCGTGCTCTCCATCAATGGGCCCTCGCGCTCTCGTTCCTGTCGGGCTACCTCTCCTAGAGCCCGAGGGGAGCGGGCTGGGCTCCCACCCAGGCGCTCCTTTTGCCCTCCTCGCCTTCGACTGACGTGCCTAGGAGGAGAGGGACAAGAAAGGGCATTACGGAGCACTTATCTTTTTTCAATCTTAAATCTCTCGGCACTTGCCAATTTTTTTATTCAAATAATGTAATCTCTCAAGTCCATGTTAGTGTTCTGTAATGCTTGTACTTGTATTGGCATATTAATAAAAAAGATGAATCTTGTCGGGAACCCATGCATGTGTATGTCCATGCAGAGCAGAGATGCCTCCTTAATATAAATAAACGAGTTTTCCCTAGCAGGCTATCCTGCCGGTACCCTTTTTGTCTATCGGAGAGCTGCGTTTGCCGTGGAACAAACAAAAGGACCAGACCCCAACAACTTCTTTTTATCAAAGTCCAATGCGACCATCCTGACCGAAGCAATGTTTGAGTCACGGATGGGAGCACCTAAGTTTCAAAAGAGTAGCGCGGCTTTCTGATGAACAAATTATAGCTTATAGAACACTAGCGGACAAGAGGTAAAACTAATATAGCTGGCTTGTCGGGGATCATTGTGCCGAGCAATCTCCTCATCTCCTTGTCGAAGCCAAGTCCACGGCAGGAACCTGCAACTTCATGTAGACGAGAATGAATGCATGATGCAATCCTATCTACATGCATATGCAGATGCTCATGAAATGCGTATGCAGTGGTCTTGGAATGCTCATTCATGCATGAAGATCTTGGTCGGGGCCCCCCATAACGCTTCTTTATTTTCTCTTGCATGGGGTCATCGCCCCGACTTTGTACAAGGGATTACAAACAGTTGAGGCAAAGGCCTGTACAAAAGGGTGGCTGCCGGGCAGGGCCCGACAGCCGTGCCTTACGGGTAGACCTTGCGGATATGATCAATATTCCATGAGTTTTGCAACTGAGTTCCATCTCCGGTCTCCAGACGGACTGCGCTAGGTCTGGTGACTCGTACTACCCGGTAAGGGCCTTCCCACTTTGGTGACAACTTGTTTGAACCCTTGGCGGACTGAGCACACCTAAGGACAAGGTCACCTTCCTCAAAACACCGGGCGTGAACCCTGCGGGTATGATAGCGACGCAGGGCTTGCTGATAGCATGCAGCACGCGTAGCAGCCCGGAGACGGTTCTCCTTGAGTAGCACATCGTCATCACGCCAGTGCTGATCTTGCGCTACTTCATCGTAGGCAAGCACTCAAGGTGACCCATAAATGAGTTTTGTGGGGATAACTGGTTCTGCCCCGTAGACTAGGGAGAAGGGACTCTGCCCGGTAGCTCGGTTTGGTGGTTCTGAGGGACCAGAGAACTACCGGCGGCTCCTCGATCCACCGCGTGTCGTGCTTCTGTAGCGTATCAAAAGTTCTTGTCTTAAGTCCATGTAACACTTCAGCATTCTCCCTCTCAGCTTGTCCATTGCTCCTAGGGTGTGCCAAAGAGGCAAGTGAGATCTTGTATCCGAGGGCATGAACATATTGCATGACGGCGCGGCTCATGAATTGGGTGACGTTGTTGGTGATGATCCTTGCTAGAACTCCAAAACAACACACCAATTCTTTCAAGAACTTGATAGCTGACTGAGCAGTCACCTTTCTCACGACAGTCACTTCCGTCCACTTTGTAAACTTGTCAATGGCAACGCACAATAATCCAAAGCCCCCGATTGCTTGGGGGAAGGGTCCGAGGATATTGATCCCCCAGACCAAAAATGGCCATGATAGAGGGATTGTTTGAAGAGCTTGGGCAAGCAGGTGTGTTTTATTGGAATGGAACTGACCGGCTTCACATTTCGTGACTAGCTCGACCGCATCTTGGAGGGCTGTGGGCCAATAGAATCCTTGCTGGAATGCTTTCCCAACTAATGCCCTTGATCCAATATGGGAGCCGCACATTCCTCTATGAATCTCAGCCAGTAGTTCCTTTCCTTCTTCCCGGCAAACACACTTCAATTTCAAAGTGTTGGGCCTCCTTCTGTACAAAGTGTCATCGACAAACTGATACATACTGGCCCTCCGGGCTACTTTTTTAGATTCATCTTGGTCGTGGGAAGCTCTCCGGTTTGGAGAAAGTGGACAATGTGCCTTGCCCAAGCTAGAGCCTGTGGCTTGGCAACGAGGACTAGCGGCACCTCCTTGGCTATGGGAGCAGCAGCCTTGTTTGCGGGGTACATGGGCCCGGCTGGAGGGGGTGGTCTGGTAGGCTACGAGGAGTTGTTTCCGGTAGGGTCTTTGTCGGGAGAGACGGCTCTACCGGGAGAGGCTTACCGTAGTCCAACTTTTTCCTCTTCCGGACCATTGTTGCTGGGGATACGGAGGGTTGAGTGAGATGGAGAACAGAAGTTCCTGGTTCCACGGGAAGCTTCTGTGCAACACACTTTGACAGATGATCAGCTATGCTGTTTTCCGCACGAGGTACATGCTCTGTTTGCAATCTGTAAAAGCGCTCCTCCAATCTCCTCACTTCCTCGACGTATGCCTCCTTCAATGGACTTTGATAATCTTTGTTGACTTGTCTCACCACAAGCTGTGAATATCCTCAAATTATCATCTTCTTAATTCCCAACTCAGCTGCAATCTTGAGCCCGACAAGGAACCCTTCATACTTAGCGGTATTGATGGTGGCTTCTTCCCGGGAAAAATGCATTTGGACGATGTACTTCAAGTGCTCCCG
>NC_041380.1:201776043-201795423 GCF_002162155.2 Triticum dicoccoides
AAATACATAATCCATTGTTGGGGTGATTCCTTGCTGGGGACAACTGTCTCTGTCACTTCCTCATCAGGGGTTGGCGTCCATTTTGCAATAAACTCTGCTAATGCCCTGCTCTGAATAGTTGATGTGCTCTCAAACTTCAAACCAAAGCTGGATAACTCCAAAGCCCACTCCACTATTCTGCCGGTAGCCTCAGGGTTTCGGAGTATCCTTTGCAACGAAAAACGAGTGACAACCGTGATCTCATGGGCTTGGAAGTTGTAGGATCGAAAGTATGTCTAGAGGGGGTGATTAGACTACTTGACCAATTAAAAATCTATCCTTTTCCCATTTTTAGTCTTTGGCAGATTTTAGCTATCATAGCACAAGTCAAGCAATCTTAACACAATTCAAGCAAGCATGCAAAGAGTCTATGAGCGGCGGAAAGTAAAGCATGAAACTTGCAAGAATGTAAAGGGAAGGGTTTGGAGAATTCAAACACAATTGGAGACATGGATGTTTTTGTCGTGGTTCCGATAGGTGGTGCTATCGTACATCCACGTTGATGGAGAGTTCAACCCACGAAGGGTAACAGTTGCGCGAGTCCACGGAGGGCTCCACCCATGAAGGGTCCACGAAGAAGCAACCTTGTCTATCCCATCATGGCCATCGCCCACGAAGGACTTGCCTCACTAGCGGTAGATCTTCACGAAGTAGGCGATCTCCTTGCCCTTACAAACTCCTTGGTTTGACTCCACAATCTTGTCGGAGGCTCCCAAGTGACACCTAGCCAATCTAGGAGACACCACTCTCCAAGAAGTAACAAATGGTGTGTTGATGATGAACTCCTTGCTCTTGTGCTTCAAATGATAGTCTCCCCAACACTCAACTCTCTCTCACGGGATATGGATTTGGTGGAAAGAAGATTTGTGTGGAAAGCAACTTGGGAAGGCTAGAGATCAAGATTCATATGGTGGGAATGGAATATCTTGGCCTCAACACATGAGTAGGTGGTTCTCTCTCAGAAAATGTGTATCGGAAGTATAGGTATGTTATGATGGCTCTCTCCATGAATGAAAAGTGGGTGGAGGGGTATATATAGCCTCCACACAAAAACTAACCGTTACACACAATTTACCAATCTCGGTGAGACCAAATTAAGAAACTCGATCGGACTGATTTAGCAAACCTAGTGACCATTAGGATTTTCGGTGGGACTAAGATGCAACTCGGTGGGACCGATATGGTTAGGGTTAGGGCATAACGTAATCTCGGTGTGACCGATTACACAAACTCGGTGGGACTGATTTTGGTAATAAGCTAACCAGAGAGTTGGTCAGGTAAACTCGGTGGGACCGATCGCTCATTTCGGTGGGACCGAAATGTTACAAAAGGGAAACAGAGAGTTTACATTGCAATCTCGGTGGGACCGATCGCTCATCTCGGTAGGACCTAAACATTATGAAGGGAAACAGAGAGATTACAACCCCATCTCGTTGTGACCGAGATACCTATCGGTGAGACCGATTTGCCTAGGGTTTGTAGCAGTGGCTATGACATCTGAACTCGGTGGCGCCGGATAGAAAGAATCGGTGGGGCCGAGTTTGACTTTTGGTTTAGGTCATATGTGGATGTGGGAAGGTAGTTGAGGGTTTTGGAGCATATCACTATGCGCTATGAAGCAAGAACCTCATCAAGCAACACCTCATCCCTCCTTGATAGTATTGGCTTTTCCTATAGACTCAATGTGATCTTGGATCACTAAAATATAAAATGTGGAGTCTTGAGCTTTGAGCTTGAGCCAATCTTTTTGTCCGTAGTATTTTGAGTGGTCCACTTTCCTCATCCATGCCATGCCATTCATTGAGCTTTTCCTGAAATATTAATCTTGGAATAGCATTAGCTCAATGAGATATATGTTGTTAGGAATTACCAAAACCACCTAGGGATAGTTGCACTTTCAATCTCCCCCTTTTTGGTAACTGATGACAACATATAGATCAAAGCTTCGACGAATAATAATAAGAGTGAAAAACATTGTCGCTTTGAGAAGTATGTGAAAAGCAAGAGCTCCCCCTAAATTTGTGCATAGTTTATGATTTGCTTTGGACTGCGAATGCACAAAGAATTAGGCTCATGGGTTACTCTTCCATGTCACATACATCTTGGTGGAGCGCTCAAAATAATAATAATTAAATACATGCACTCATCACCAAGCAAAGTAAATGATCATATAGGGATAAAATGATAATGTCATCCAACAAGCATTAATGTAGCATATGATCAAACACACATGATCATCCAAGTATCTCACAGATAGAAAGTATCTCAAACAAGCAAAGCAAATAAAGTTCAACCACCAAAGCAAGAGAGGATAAAAAAGGAACGCTCTCTCTGAAGCCTATGATCTATACATTTTTCTCCACCTTTGGCAACAAGTTACCAAAAAGTTCCTAGAAAATGCATAGCACTAATTTGTCTCTCAGGCTTGGTCTTCAGGTGGTGGTGTCCAGATAACGCCAAGAACGAAGGCTTCAGTCGATGTAGATGGAGCTGATGGAGTAGGTGCTGGAGCTGGTGGCACTAAAGTTGTAGCTGGTGCAGATGAAGTGGCTCTGGTGTCTGGAACTGGCACTACAGCAGATCTCTAAGCTCTAGGCACTCTGGCAAATGCATCAGTGGTTGTCTTGCCCTTCCTCTCCTGCATATCATCCTGAAGTTGCTCCACAACAGACTAGATCTCAGTTACCTTCACATCCATGTCATGGAACTTCTGCTCTATGATCCTTTCCAAGCTCTCCTGGTTTTGAGTCAGGGTGGCCATCCCTTTCTCAATCCTTAGAGTGGATGCAATCAAGTAGCCAAGCTGATCTTGCTTGCTCTTCAGAAGATACTGAGATGCCTCTTCCATGGTTGGCATCTTTGCAGCTTTCTCAGCCGTTGTCTTCTCCCTCTTTGCTTGAACATGCACAGAACATGGTTCATCCTCATTCATAACCACTTGGTTGTCCTCAAAGTCTGGATAGATAGGCATGTTCTCCTTGTCCAACAAGTACGTGCCAGTGCCCATCTTGGAGTTAATCAGCTCCTGAATTTTTGGGGCATATCCACAACTCCTCTTCTAATCTACAGCTGTCCTATTTATGGTTTCCACTATTAGGCTCATGACTTTGAACTTCTGTGGGACATCAAAGATGTGAAGCAAGTTAATTGCATGGCCTCTGATCATCTTGTGATCACCTGACTTTGGCAAGAGAGTGTGCATGAGGATCCAGTTGATAGTTGGCAAGCCTGACAGAAGGTAATGTATAGATCCAAACTTGTTTGTCTCAAGAGCAGCATCTGGGATCTCCTTGTACATGTGTGCCATGGTGTTGTGATCCTTCTTCTTGTTGGCATAGACATCCAAGACATCTTCACTCTCTACTGGGGCATTGATCAACTTTGCCCATTCCGCAATTGTGGACTGGTATCTAGTGCCTTCAGACATCCAGACTATCTTGCCATCTGGGTAGAAGTGAGTTGTGGAGTAGAACTGCATGATAAGCTCATCATTCCACTTTGTGAGCTTCTGAGCCACAAACTCATCAACTCCACAAGCCTTGAAACTGTCATATACTCCTGGATAATGTTCTTCATTCTCCTTGATGTACTCCAAGTTGACCCATCTCATGTCACATACTATTGGTTTTGTGCCAAGCAACACTGTCTCATAAAAATCTTGCTGTTCTTTGGTACGGAACCTGTAGTCCACAGCAGTTCTCCTACTGGTGGCATATGGATCTGACTCTCTCCATATCCTCAATCATGAGTCCTTCCTGATCTTCATGTTTTCTACTACAGGATGAGCATCATTATGATCTGGAATTTTTGGCTTTAACTTCCTCAAAACATGTGTCTCATCATCTTCTTCTTCAGCAACAGTTTCAGGCACTGGGGCCTTTTTTTCTCAGCAGCTGGAATGTTCCTGGTACTCCTCTTTGGTGCAGTTTTGGGTTTTGGAGCAGCTGGCTTAGAAGTTCCTTTGGGCTTAGATTGAGCAGCCCCTGATCTTATGGCATCTCCCATAAGTTTCTATGCCTTAGGTGCTGGTGCAACATCTTCTTCCTCTTCCTCTTCAAAGTCTCTCATGATTGAGGATCTCCCAAGAACTCTGGCAGTGGTCTTCTTGACCCTCTCTTTACTCTTCTTCCCTTCTGCAAAACCCTCTTTGGGTTCAGATTCCAAAGGTACTTGAGTAGAGGCTCTGGCTTTAGACATGGGAATTCTCTTTATAGGTACTTTGGTCTTCATACCAGGCTTAGTGGCAGCAGCAATGCTATATTCCTTCTTAACCACTTTCTTTTTGGAAGTGGCCTCATCCTCAACTGCCACATAGTCTTCATCCTCAGATTCAGAAGTTTTCTTCTTTCTGGCCCTGGTGGCAGCCTTTGGCAGATTGCTTGGTGTGCTCCTGCTGCCATCATCTGAGCTGCTAGAGGGACTAGTGCCCTCACTCAAGTGAACCTGCTCCTCTGAGTTGTTCTGACTGTCACTCTGATCTGACATGATGCAAACACTGACAGCAGACCCTGTGAATAGATTATAGATGAGGTAGAGTGGATGAGCATCACAAAATACAGAGGTTTTTGCAAAAGAATGAATTAACTTAGTTTTAGTTTTCCATAGAAAGCATTTCGGATCTACCGATTTCCAAACTCGGTGATACCGAAGCAGCTTTTGGAACCTAAACTAGTGAACTCGGTCAGACCGAGTCATAGTTCGGTGGCACCGAGACTGCTAGGGTTTCACAAAGTGCCGAACTCGGTCACACCGATTTGCAATTTTCGGTCAGATCGAGAGTCACATGTGCAATGGCCTGAGCCAAATCGGTGGAACCGATTTCATCAACCCGGTCGGTCCGAGATGGTTTCGGCGGAAACCTAACCCTAAATTTTCAATTTACGGCTAAACTATGGAGTGTTTTCGATGGATAGAATGGTTTCAATCGTGGCAAGATACATGGCAAAGCAATGTGCTGGGGAATCGGAGATAGAACAACACAAAGTTCAAGTCCATACCCTAGTTCGGCAATGAACTTGCTACGGCGGCAACGGCGGAGATGATCCCGTTGACGGCAGCGGAGACCAGCGGCAGGAGGCGGCTGGCGACGAGGAGGATGATCCGAAGACCCAGGGAGGCAGAGCAGGCTAAGCATGGTCGAGGAGGTTCGGAAATTTTTCCAAAATTTGACCCGTGGATATATATAGCCTGACCCTGTCTGTGTGACCGAGTGGAACAACTCGGTGGCACCGAGATTCATAACTGTAAGCAGTTACTGAAACTCGGTGTGACCAAAAAGTTCGAATCGGTTGCACCGAGATTGAAAACCTAGATCGACTTAGTGATCTGGGTATGACCGAAATGGATGAATCGGTCAGACTGAAACACACAAAGAAGTTTTGGAAGTTTAAGTCTATGACGAATCAGGGACTCTGAGTGCTCCTCACACAGAGTGGTTCAAATTCAAATCTGACTTGATCAAATTTTGTGATGTAGCATGAATAGAGTTTGAGACGAGAAAAGCATAGATAGCTAGATAAGGTTCTTAGGCATTCTTTTCCATCCACTTGGCCAAAAGAAAAGGAAACCAATCAATCAAAACAACAAGTGGATGTCCTCATATGAGTAAATTATGCAACCAACATGCTCACACAATAAAATGACAAATGAAATATGTGGCAAAGCATGCACAAACAATTGTAGCATCTATCAAGCAATTGGATGACTAGGTCATTTATATATGAGTATATTGACTTAGGAGTCAAATGAAAACAGTTGATCATAGGTCATACTCATCATTTAAGCACAAGTGGGGTTACCACTTTTACATAAAGCGTTATTGTGTTCACACCATTAGAGTTGCTTTAGCTCAATTCTTAGAGTAAAGCTCCCCCTGGATGTGAGATCCCCCCTAAGAGGGAGGAACTAACCTTGGGTTTTGTCGATGATGACTTCATGTAGGTGTTGAAGATGTGGATGCTCAATGTTGATGTAGATCATTCGGAGCTATCCTTTGGAGTGAGTTGCACTTTCAATACCTACATGGGTTAGTCCCACAAGGAACAAACAAGGATATCCATAGACATAGAGTGATGCACACACAAGATGATGTCTATGAGAGCATTAGGTTACCTTGTCCCTTGTCTTACCAACAAGAGGGTTTGTGACTCCTTGAACTAGTGCAAGATGTGGAAGTTGATTGCACTTGTTCTCGCCAAAATGATAAGAGTGAAGTATGTTGGCGGAGTCACCCTCAAGAACTCTCTAGTTCTTCTTCTTCGGGATCCACACCATCTTGATGGGAATCCTCGGAGTTGTAGTTGTATTTGATGAAGTGGAACTTGATGTAGTCTTGGGAACCCACTTGACCAAGGCCTTAGGAGCTTCTTCAAATGCATCAATTTCCTCTTGAAGCTTGTCCTTGCCTTTTTTGCTTGTGGTCTTGTGGTGAAAGATCATCTTGAGCGTGTGTCCCTTTGGAAGAAGTAGGATCATACTTCTCTTGTTGAGGAACAAACTTCGTCTTGGGGTATTGATCTTCTTCCCACTCAACTCCATTGGCATTGAACTTTCGTTCAAAACCAATACCTTGATTCTTCCAGTGCCTTCCTTGCTTGCGTACAATTTCCTCGAATTGCTTACTCCCGGCAAGGCTCTTGTAAACATGTTTCTCTATGATTCCTTTCAATAAGCTATTTTCTTGCTCAAGTGTAACTTGGCTAAGAGAATCATTAGTGGAATCAAGAGAACTACTAGAAGCAACAACATTGGATTTAGCATGATTATTGTTACTACTAGAAGAAGAATCCTTCTTGTTCTTGTTACTGGACTTGACTTGAGGCATGTAAGTGGATAAGAGTAAACACTTGGCAATGTAAGAAGAACTTTTCTTGCGAAGATCATCATTGATTTCCTTTAAGAACTCATGCTCTTGCTCAAGATTGAGCTTTTCAAAACGTAATTTCTCATGAGTCCTTAAAAGTTCTCGATGATCTCCTAAGATAGTTTCATGATCTAACTTAAGAGTGTTTAGTTCCTTAGTTAGAGACTCAATCTTCTCCTTATCATTGTCATTCGTTTCATCATAGTATTCATCACTATAGTTGTCAACAAGTAAATCATCATCACCTAACAAGTCATCTTCATCACTATTGAAATCAACATACTCGGGGTGTGATACCTTTGGACCTTTGGCGATGAAGCATCTTCAAATTCCTTCATTTGGTGAATCGAATATGTCGTAGGAGTTGGTTGACACAAGTGCTAGACCGGCAACACCTTCATCTTGAGTATATTTGGAGTCGGAGTGATAGCTTCTCTCGGAGTCATTGTCGGAGTCGGAGCCGGATACCCATTCACCAACATGAGCTTGATGTCTTCGTTTTGTGTAGCTCCTTGATGACTTGTCCTTCCTTTCCGAATCCTTGCTTCTCCGAGAGGGTCTTCGTTCATATCGATCATCCCTACTCCTTCTCTCCCTTGATGGTGATTCTTCTCTTCTACTTCTTCTTTTGGGAGAATCTTCTCTTCTCTTGTGGGGAGTCGTACACTCATTGGAGTAGTGTCTGGGTCTTCCACAATTGTAGCAGTTTCGCTGTCGACTAGAAGATCTTTTGTCATTGTAGGACCTTGACTTGGAACATCTCTCTTTGCTTCTATTCTTTTAGAACTTGTTGAAGTTCTTCGACATTAAGCTCAATTCTTCATTGAAGGATTTTTTCTCACTTGATGATGTGGGGGCTTCACATGAGGCTTTGTAAGCACCACTTGACTTGTTATAGAGCTCCTCCTTATCCTTGAGTGACATCTCATGAGCAAAAATTCTTCCAATGACTTCTGTTGGCTTGAGATCTTTGTAATTTGGCATCATTTGGATCAATGTGCATATGGTATCGTATTTTCCATCCAAGGCTCTTAGGATCTTCTTGATGATGAATTTGTCGGTCATCTCTTCACTTCCTAAGCCGGCAATCTCATTTGTGATAAGAGCAAGCCTAGAGTACATTTCAGCGACACCTTCACCATCCTTCATTTTGAACTTGTCAAGTTGACTTTGAAGCACATCCAACTTGGATTCCTTGACGGAGTCGGTACCTTCGTGCATATCAATCAAAGTATCCCAAATTTCCTTTGCATTCTCAAGACGGCTGATTTTGTTGAATTCTTCGGGGCACAGTCTGTTGAAGAGGATATCACAAGCTTGAGCATTGTATTGTAGAATTTTCAACTCTTCTGCGGTAGCTTCACGATTCGGTTCTCTCCCATCAAAGAATTCACCTTGCAAGCCAACACACACAATAGCCCAAACGGCGGGGTTATGTCCAAGAATATGCATTTTCATCTTATGCTTCCAACTAGCAAAATTTGTGACGTCAAAGTAAGGACCTCTACGGTGGTAATTTCCCTCGCTAGACGCCATACTCTCCTAGGTTGTGAAACCAAGGCTATGACCACCAAAAGCTATGGAATCAAAGCAAATGGAGACCAAAGCTCTGATACCACTTGTAGGATCAAAAGTATGTCTAGAGGGGTGATTAGACTACTTGACCAATTAAAAATCTATCCTTTTCCCAGTTTTAGTCTTTGGCAGATTTTAGCTATCATAGCACAAGTCAAGCAATCTTAACACAATTCAGGCAAGCATGCAAAGAGTCTATGAGCAGCGGAAAGTAAAGCCTACAACTTGCAAGAATGTAAAGGGAAGGGTTTGGAGAATTCAAACGCAATTCGAGACACATATGTTTTTGTCGTGGTTCCGATAGGTGGTGCTATCGTACATCCACATTGATGGAGACTTCAACCCACGAAGGGTAACGGTTGCGCGAGTCCACGGAGGGCTCCACCCACAAAGGGTCCACGAAGAAGCAACCTTGTCTATCCCATCATGGCCATCGCCCACGAAGGACTTGCCTCACTAGCGGTAGATCTTCACGAAGTAGGCGATCTCCTTGCCCTTAAAAACTCGTTGGTTCAACTCCACAATCTTGTCGGAGGCTCCCAAGTGACACCTAGCCAATCTAGGAGACACCACTCTCCAAGAAGTAACAAATGGTGTGTTGATGATGAACTCCTTGCTCTTGTGCTTCAAATGATAGTCTCCCCAACACTAAACTCTCTCTCACAGGATATGGATTTGGTGGAAAGAAGATTTGAGTGGAAAGCAACTTGGGAAGGCTAGAGATCAAGATTCATATGGTGGGAATGGAATATCTTGTCCTCAACACATGAGTAGGTGGTTCTCTCTCAAAAAATGTGTATTGGAAGTGTAGGTATGTTCTGATGGCTCTCTCCAAGAATGAAGAGTGGGTGGAGGGGTATATATAGCCTCCACACAAAAACTAACCATTACACACAATTTACCAATCTCGGTGAGACCGAATTAAGAAACTCGGTCGGACCGATTTAGCAAACCTAGTGACCGTTAGGATTGTATGTGGGACTGAGATGCAAATCGGTGGGACCGATATGGTTAGGGTTAGGGCATAATGTAATCTCGGTGTGACCGATTACACAAACTCGGTGGGACCGATTTTGGTAATAAGCTAACCAGAGAGTTGGTCACGTAAACTCAGTGGGACCGATCGCTCATTTCGGCGGGACCGAAATGTTACAAAAGGGAAAAGAGAGTTTACATTGCAATCTCGGTGGGACCGATCGCTCATCTCGGTAGGACCGAAACGTTACGAAGGGAAACAGAGAGATTACAACCCCATCTCGGTGTGACCGAGATCCCTATAGGTGAGACCGATTTGCCTAGGGTTTCTGGCACTGGCTCTGACATCTGAACTCGGTGGCGCCAGATAGAAAGAATCGGTGGGGCCGAGTTTGACTTTTGGTTTAGGTCATATGTGGATGTGGGAAGGTAGTTGAGGGCTTTGGAGCATATCACTAAGCACTATGAAGCAAGAACCTCATCAAGCAACACCTCATCCCTCCTTGATAGTATTGGCTTTTCCTATAGACTCAATGTGATCTTGGATCACTAAAATATAAAATGTAGAGTCTTGAGCTTTGAGCTTGAGCCAATCTTTTTGTCCTTAGTATTTTGAGTGGTCCACTTTCCTCATCCATGCCATGCCATTCATTGAGATTTTCCTGAAATATTAATCTTGGAATAGCATTAGCTCAATGAGCTATATGTTGTTAGGAATTACCAAAACCACCTAGGGATATTTGCACTTTTAGAAGTAGTGTCGCAGTTTCCTTGAGGCCATGATGAGACGAAAAATCAACTTTTGCATGCCAGAGTACCTCGATCTAGCCCCCTGTAACAGGGAGCTAACGACGTACACTGGGCGCTGCACCACTTTCTTCCTTGTCGCGTCCCTCGGTCTGTTCTCATTTCTGTGCTCACTACAGTCCTGATCCTTCTCTGATTCTGCCAGTGTCTGCTCACTTTCTACCTCATCCACTTGTCGCTATGCTACCAAGGCCGCACTGACCACTTGGTTGGTTGCCACCAAGTATAGCAACAATGGCTCCCGAGTTTTGTGAGCAACCAAGGTAGGCACAAAGGACAAGTAGGCCTTCAATTGTTGCAAAGCTGCATCTGCTTCTGGGGTCCACTTCATAGGGCCGTCCTTCTTCAAAATTTTAAAGAACGACAGGGCGCGCTCGGCAGACTTGGAGATGAACCTTCTTACCGTGGCAACACATCCTGTTGGACGCCTCACATCATTAATTGTCCTTGGCGCTTGGATTTGCTCGATGGCCTTGATCTTGTCGGGGTTGGCTTCGATCCCGCGATGGGATACAAAGATCCCAAGCAGCTTGCCGGAGGGAACACCAAATACACACTTCTCCGGGGTGGGCTTCAGATTGATCTTGCGCAGATTATCAACCGTTTCCTCCAAATCCCGAATAAGGGTGGCACTATCCTTGGTCTTGACCACAATATCATCCATATAGGCTTCTATGTTTCTGTGCAACAATGGCTTGAAACCAATCTGGATTGCCTTTGCAAAAGTGGACCCGGCACTCTTTAATCCGAATGGCATGCAGACAAAGAAGTACGTACCACATGGAGTGATGAACGATGTCTTCTCTTCATCTTCCTTGGACATGAAGATTTGGTGATACCCAAAGTAGGCGTCCAGAAAGGAGAGCAAACCACAACCTGAAGTGTCATCCATAATCTGGTCGATACTCGGCAAGGGAAATGGGTCTTTCGGGCAAGCTTTGTTGAGATCTGTGAAATCTATGCAAAGCCTCCACTTCCCATTAGCCTTCTTGGCTACTACTGGATTTTCCAACCACGTGGGATCACTACAAAAAAATACACTTCCGTGATGATACATGTTTGTCACAGTAGGTCACATTTTCTGTCATGCATGTACATCCATGATGATTTTATGACAGGATCAAGATAGGCATACCTGTGCTGTCGTAGAAGTGTTCCATGACATTACCAAAATTATCATCACGGAAGTGCCCACTTCCATGACGATAAATCACGCGTCACAGAAGTGCTTTCGTCAAGGGTGACCAACATGTGGCATCCACCGTAATGGAACACCATTAAGCTATCGGGTCGGTTTTGGATCCGATAACCCGTTAACAGCCCCGACCAATGTGGATTTTCCATGTGTAAAATCATCATTGGCTGGAGGAGACACATGTCAGGTCCGCATTGGCACAGGTGTCACTCATCCAATGGGTAAGATGCGCCTATGATATGTTGACACGTGGACCGACCCATCAAGTTTAAATGGTCCGGCCCAACTGAAGGCCCACAAGATTTTGCGGATCATAATGGGCCGGCCCAGCTAAAGGCCCATGAGATTTTGCGGACCATAATTGGCTGGCCTAGCTAAAGGCCCACAAGATTTTGCGGTCCATAATGGTCCGGCCTAGGTAAAGGCCCACAAGATTTTTGTGTGCCATAATGGGCCGGCCCAGGTAAAGGCCCACAAGATTCTTGCGGATCATAATGGGCTGGCCCAGCTAAAGGCCCACGAGATTTTGCCGACATTAATGGGCCGACCTAGCTATAGGCCCACAAGATTTTGAGGACCCTAGTAGGCCGGCCCATTAACTGGCTGCCATGTTTTGGGCCAAATGCCGGCCCATATTTGATCCGGTCCATTAATGGCCTGCCACGCTCTGGGCCTAATAGTGGCCCATATGAGATCTGGCCCGTTAAAAGCCTACCACGTTCTGGGCCAAATTACGGCCCAAATCAGGTCCGGCCCTTTAAGAGGCTTTGGGCTCAATTATGGCCCATATCAGATTCGGCCCGTCAACTGGACACCATGCTTTTGGGCCCACTTGCTAAAGGCCCACTTAGTAATTCGACCTGATATTAGTTTTGGCCTGTTAAGGGCCCGTTTAACATTTCTGCCCTATATTAATTTCGGCCTGTTAGAAGCCCGTCATATAATTGGGCCTAACTACGGCCTGGGTTGCATCCGGCCTGCTCGCAACCGATATCTGATTGGGCCAAACAAGGACCGAGACAATTTTGGCATGTTAAAAGCCCGTGATTTGATTCGCACAATCATGGGCCGGGGTTCAATTCGGGCTGCTGCTGGCCCATGAGCCGTTCGGCACGTTTCAGGCCCAACCTACATCGTGATTGCATGACGGCCCGATTATGTACCGTAATTTTACGGTTTGGCCGGTTTACTGCGAAGACAGGATATATATACAGTAAAATAACTGCAGCATCGTGAATAAGAAAAAACCTAGACTATATATACAATAAAGAAATTACGGCATATTACATCCACTGGGCATCAAAGTTTGCCACTATGATAATAAAGCACAAGCAGACAGCAGATTACATACACTGGGCATCAAAGATCGCCACCAGTGCAAATAAACACGCCGACAAAATAATATACAAAACCGACAGCACTTCAATAGAGTTCAAGAAAGGTTAGCCCTGCTGGGGAGCTGCAGCGCAAGCAGCTGAGCAAGATGATGAGACTACGCTTGTTCAACACTTATATCTTCCTCACTCTGAAAGATAAACAAGCAGACAGATGACAGGTTTTGCACATAAAAGTATCAGTGCTGACAATTTATCACATTTCTTACTGACGAATAAAGTGACTCAGTTTAAAATTGCATTAACACAATATGGTATTGTTTAGGTCAAGACATGGTAGGAAATGACATTGTGAAGGAGTTGGCAGCTTCACGACACCACCGGATTACATATCAAGAACTCATAAGTATCAATGGTTAGTCTACTGACAATTTATACCATTTCAGATTGGTAAATAAAGAGATGGTTTAAATAATAGTAGAATGATATGACATTGTTCATAGTTAAGACATTGCAGAATATGACATTGTGCTGTAGTGGGTAGGTTCACCACACCACTGGATTACGGATGAAGAACAGAAGCATACATGCAGTGCAAAAGAAGATCACTTGCTCTGTATAGTTTAATTTACATGGTATGAAGAAGGAACTTGGTTGTACAACTGAAAACTTAAATTGAGAAAGGACAAACTTTTGTTTATGAACTACATAGTAAACTTTAAACAAGCAATTTGATGCAAACACCAAAAACAAACAGCTGTAGCAGTCATGCCTAATCAAATATATACAACAAAGTTTGAAGGCTTGAGATGTACAAACTTACATTATTGGTGAAGACAGGCTCTATAAAGGCCTTGTCCATGCTGATGGGGGGGGGGGCAATTCAAGAAGTTTACCACAGAATCTTCTTCAAAAGCATTGCCTTTATTCTACATTTTGTTAACAGTAAATATAGATGTGATAATATACGAAAAAATGGAGAATATTTAAGATAAGATGAAGAGTGATGCTACATAACCAAGTAGCTATAAATGTAAGTGCAGCGATACAGGCAAAAGGTACAGCCAAGAGCAATGCACAGCTAAACTTCTTGAGTACCGACCTTATGATAAGAGTAAATATAGATTTGATGTGTAGAAAATTGAGGGCAAAGGAAAATAAGCTGCAGAGTGATGGTACATGAACAACTACCTCTCATTATAAGTACATTGATAAAGGATAGCATGTACTTACAAGAACAATGCAGAGCTAAAAAAACATTGGCATTGGATATATTCTACACTAATGTAACCATTCATACATATTAGATAATTTGGAGCGAACAATAGATAAGCAAGCTATCATGCATACTGCTGTCACATAATGAACCAGGTATGTATGCAAGTACAGTGATACAGGACAACAGGTACTAACAAGAGCTAAGCAGCGGGCAGCATATTTGCGATATGCTGTCGTTGTTGTCAAACCGGAATTCTTCTTCGAGCAGATTTCCTGCAAAAAAGATCCGTAACGCACATGCGGAAAAGTAGAAGTTCAAATTGTCATGTGATTTCATAGACAGTACCTCATCCTGGGAACGAGACCAGTGCATAACAAGGTTTTCCAATTCAGTGTCTTCTAAATTTAGCACAGGAACTTCACCGGAAATTCGTATATAGACTTGCCATCAAAGTGTGATTTCCTCAGGTAACACCGATACTGCTGCAATGCTTCCTTGAAAAGCACAAGCAAGCTTTGCTCGTCATGACTATCCATATTGACCCTCGCCTAGTTACAACAATGTAATGTAAATCATTGATGTGTTCAATCAGCAGAAAACAGGAAAATAATAACCATGAATAATAGCACTTACACGTAAGTTGGACAGGAAGATGTGAAAATGGTGTTTGTCTTCACAATAATCTTCCCATGATGGGAATATATGCACGTAGTCCCTAGCAACATTGAAAGCATTGTCTTTTAAACTTGGAATAAATAGAATGGGGTTCCAATCTGCAGGAATTGGCCATCTCTACAATTGGGATAGGCCTTCGGCTGGTGGACTTGCTGTACTTTTTGCTGCAATGGGATTTTTCTGTGGTACAGCTGGTGCTATGGCAAATTAAATCGATATACCTTTTGCTGGAGTGCAGGTCCTGTGTGGTGGGGCTAGTGGTGTGGCTAGTGAAGTATGCGTATAGTCTGCTGGAGTCGGTCCTACGTTTTGTGTCACTGGTTGTACACCCAATATAAGTGGGGTGTTGTCTGATTTCTCTGGCACCACCACGTTTTTCAAGGACTTTGCTGGTGCTCCTTCAGGTTTGGCAATCACCCTCTTCCTTTTTGATGTCTGATGCGCAAGAACAAAATTTGAGTGGAAAAACATGGTATGATGACAGATGGAATATGTATTGATAATGGATGGGCATGGCATCTCGACATATATGATGAGTAAACTAAGTAGATGGCGGTGCAACAAAGTAGAAGAAATGCAAGACAACATATGCAAGATACCCGCAATCAATAAAACATGCCAAATTAGAACAGGCACCTTGATGGGTGAATAGGACAGGCCATCTTCCTTTGACTCCTCGAGGTTAGAATAGTCATTAAGATCATATTCTGAACAAGAATCAATAGGTGGGGAGCATATGAGTTCCATTGCCTCCAGAATGGCACTCACGTGCCAATTTTGTAAGTCATTGCAGTGTTTAGCTTCAAGAGTGGACTGCTGCTAGTGCGACACAAAGCAGCTACACAGATCATAGTGTAGATATAACGGAAAAACCTTAAGCATCAGAGTAAAATCAGCAAAGTGGAACTTGCTGGAATATATGTGCTAGTATTGCCGGTACGGCTAGAAACGCTTCGGATACCAGCTCTCTTCAAATGAAGGTGCAGTACTGTTAATATCAGTGTAACTCTCAAAGGCGACACAGCTCCCCGCATTTCCTTGCTATTCTTATAGGATTCAAGTGGGCAGGCCACTACAAATCCTATTCCTATGTTTACAAGATCCTACGAATCAAAGAGGCTCAAAGTGTCCATCACAACCGACCGTATAGACCTCTACACTGCAAATGTCCCTGCTCATCTTCAGTACAAGGAACATACTGTACTACTATCATACTCCCTCCGTTCCAAAATATAAGTCTTGGTAGAGATTTCCACTATGAATCACATACAGATGTATCCAGATACATTTTAGAGTGTAGATTCACTCATTTTGCTCCATATGTAGTCCATGGTGGAATCTATACACAGACTTGTATTTAGGAATAAAGAGAGTACATATTAAAGAAAACGGAAGAGGAACATGGTAAAGAAGAGCAAGCAGATTTTGGATAATAAAATGTTGGTTGCGCAGTGCCCACACATGATGAACCAGAGCGCATTAAGAATGCAACTCCCAGCTGTCTCTCGACCATTTCAGGCGGTTGAATGAAGATCCTACGTCTCCTAACCCTTCTTCTTCCTCGTCTCTGATTATTCCCATACATAACACCACATGGGCCGCCGGCCGGACCAGCGGCCCCCACCGCCTGTGTTCCTCCACCACCCCACCCCCACCGCAACCCCCACCCGCTTCGATTTTTCTTCGTTCGGCGAGGCCCCACAACCACCCAAGCCCCTTCGCTCGCATCGGCGAACTCCGGCGAGCTCAGAAAAATCGACTAACCCAATTTTGAAATTTAGTCTACTGTGATTTAACTAGTGTGGAATATAAAAGGGGAAAACCATAAGCATTGGGAGTATAGTGTTGAGCATGCCATGGTGGATCTGAAGGTGCAAACCGGTAAAAGGCAACTTCGCAACCAAGACAAGAAATCAGAGTAAAGCAGTGGCGATCTATTTTCTTGCTGCGATAAATAAGTTGAGCAGATACGAAAGAGTACCGCCTCTGGTGCGGCGCCGTCTACGCATCTGTTGAGAATTTGACGGTGCTGCGGTAGCGATGGCTCTCGTCAGTGTCGAAGCAGATCTAGGAGGGTAGACGGTGGCGGCGGGGCACGATGGACGAGACGGTTGTAGGAGCGGCGCCGACAAGGTGGACGACGGCGGGGATGAAGCGAGAGGACGGGATGCAAGGATCCCGGTCCGAAGTCGTGGATGAGAGAGGTTGATCTCTTGTAATGGACGGCAGCGTCGGGGTATCAGCTCCGGCATGGTGGAGGAGGACGGCGGTGGATGGGGTGGCGGACCGCGGCGGACGGAGGAGGGTGGGGTGGAGAGGGTGTTTTGGCGCCCACGGAGTACGAATGGGGAAAAGGGAGGTAGAGAGGAAGGGGGGAACCATGTATTCAGGGCGCGCTTGTCTCAAATGCGAGGAAATTAACAAACTTAGCCCCCGTTTCAAATTTCTACTACATCACAGCAACATAAGTCGGCTGGGGATAGGACGGTAATCTCGCATACACCGAATATTTGCCGACGAGAGTTTGTTTTTGGCGCCCACCGTGTATGAATATGAATCGGGGAGGGAGTCAATTTCGTCCGAGGACACAATGTGTTTTGGCGCCCACCGTGTATGAATCCGGGTGAGAGGCGGTTACGTCACGTTTCGGTGAAATTACAAACCTACCCCTATCGAAACCTATAGAAATCCAGCAGATAGGCTTTGCGTGGCAGGGATAGGCAGTAGTGATTTCCATCTCGCAGATTTTGGTTTGGGGCGGTTACTGCGACTTTCCCCGCTTCGTTCAAATTTTGAAGAGTGCACGTTTACCATGCCAACTCAATTCGAATCCCATTTGTATTCTATTTTTTTCGGGTGGGATCCATTTTCAATTGGAATTACATTCTATATACATCATTTTTTATATATACTTTCAAAAGCACAACACCATTTATACATAAATATGGTTTACAGATGGCATGATCTCAGATTCATAAGGTTGTATCCATCAATTTGGATTTCTAAATATTTGAAACCACTTTATGTTGAAATCCAATGTATGCATTCCTCGCTAACTGTCTCCAATTAATGTGTGTTTCATGCGGGTTTTATTTTCTTCTCAAACATGTATAATGTGTTTCACACACGCAACATATAGTGTAATCCCATTTAGACATTAATTGCATATAAACCATGCATTGTTTGTAATTGGAGAATCTATGGATCACCAATATTGATAAACTATATAATATTACACTTGTGCCCAAATTCAAATGAATATGCATGTTTGATACACCAATTTGCGTTCTGATATTATCGATGTCGTGATCTCCAGTTTAAATATTTGAATCCCCTTTAATCCAGATATTCGTCTCATATAGCTATCACTCATGCTTATATAGGACTATCTCTCTGGACCTATACGCGTTCATCGTCTCTCAGGTATCTCTCGTGCTACCTGTATGTTGATAATGATCTTTTATCTTCCTAACACACTAACGGTACTCTCTCCCTCGACCTTCATCACTCTATCTCTCTCTAAGTATATCTCGCTCCCTGCTATGTGTCTCTAACTATGATTCTCCGTGTGGAATCTCTTTCTCTCACACAAACACAAAACTTTGTCTCCCGGGGTCTCATTTCTCTCTACTATTCCCATGTGTGCCACTCGCACACCCCTCATACAGAGATGTCTTTTGCTCCTTAGATATGAGAACCTACGACTCTTCCTCTTCAATATCTCTTTCTCACACACAAACACAAACGCTGTCTCCCAGGGTCTCATATTTCTCCATTGTTCTCTTGTATGTTGCTCACACACACCCTCTCTCCCTAGAGATATCTTGCGTTCCCTCGTATGTCTCTCTAGCTATCACTCTTGTTGTGAAATATCTTTCTCTCTCGCAGACATAAAACTCCGTCTCTCTGGATCTCATTTCTCTCTGATATCTATTTTATGTGGCTCACATGCACCCTCTCTCTATCTCTCTCACACCCACACACATAACCCAGCCTTCTGATCCACTCGACTCCTATCTCTAACGCACACTAGCTAGCATCTTTATCTTTCGATTTATCTGTTTCTCCATCAACCTTCTTTCTCGCCCTCACACTTGATTCCTATCACGCACACTACATATGTTTCTCTCTACATGCAGTCAAGTGCCCTCTCACACATATATATAACTTCACCCTTTGAACCACCCGACGGTCATCTCCAACACCCAAACTAGCGGATGTCCCTCTAGCTAGCATCTCCATCTCTGTATCTATCTGTAGTTTCTCCGTCAACATTTCTTTCTCGCACGGAGTCTTGCTTCCTATCACCCACACTATATATGTCTCTCCATACATATGCATTTATAGGTTGGTCTCTTTTGCACAATCGTTGCGCCCCACTCCCTCTGCTCGCCATAGATGCATGCTCCAGCCCACGCAACTATCTCTTAAAGACAAAAACACATGCTCAATTGCCGGGCCTTCTTCCCTGCATTCTCACATGCATGCATATTGTCATACAGATCCGTCTCTCCCATGTCGTTGATCTTATGACTTATGTCTTCTTTCTTTTATCTCGATCATGCGCGCGCGCACACACACACATCCCACGTATACATGTATACCTCTCACACATGCACATTCAAGGTCTCTATGTCTCCATACGTAGTTAATTACCCTCAATCCTGACGCCACATCGAATCGTTCTCCTCTTTTGTGC
>NC_041380.1:201795823-201917166 GCF_002162155.2 Triticum dicoccoides
TGCACCCCCCCACACACACACTAAGAGTCCATCTCTCTCTCTCCCCCTCACACACACACACAAACTAAGACTCCATCTCTCTCTATCTCCTCTCTCTCTCTCTCTCACACACACACAAACACACACTAAGACTCCATCTCACACACACATGCTCTAGGCGGAGCATTTGTTCCTACCACCCTTCATCCAACATTACCTACATAATAAACAATCACCTTTATTTACTTGCATAACATGGACAAATTCCACTTTACTTTAGTAGTCAACAAACTTATCATCTGTACCCTTATAAAAAATGAGTTGGCGGTGATGGTGTGCCTGCCATCTTGTAATACAGACTGTATGATTATATCTGAGGATAGAAAGCAAACTATGATAAGTTTACAAAATATACCCGCATCTCTCTCCACATTATCTCCCGCAACCTCATTGCTCAGCAATTAAAAAGGAATAAGTCTCCGGAACAATCTAGCATGCATGGTGGCCGCTGCCGCCTGCCGGCGCCGTCCATCCCCATGCCTCTGCCCATTCTGACCACCAGTCACCACCACGCTCCACTCCTCCTCGCCTTATCTCTCATCTTTCATTTTTTCGATGACATTCTCGAGATACCAGTTTTCTGATAAAATTCTCGAGACATCATTAGTTTTTACACATGGGATTACTCCTGCATTGGTCAATCACAATAGGTGTTTTGTAAAAAAATGCATATTGATGTTCCCTATGATGCACGAGAATCTTGCTTGTAATTATATAACGCAAATCACGAGCAGGAAGTGACATTTTTTGACACAACCACGTTAACATGGTCACGTAAATCACTAGCTAAAGTAAATACCATTATACTTATATCCCGATGCAAAAGGTTGAGTACATGTCCGAAGAGTAGAGTCGCACACACACACTCTGTCTCTCAGAATCTCTCTCACACACACACCAGTTACGTGACACCCACTTAAGTAGACATGTATGTTACAATCTGTGCACCCACGGGTACACGTGATGCTGCACATTTATTTAAGCCGGAAGGCGAACCCAAACAGTAGCTGCATTCATTCCCCTCCCGTCGCCTCTTCACTGGTCGCCGTCACCCGGTAGCCATGGGCCGGCCAAAGGTAACAACATACACCATACTCCCGCCGGAGTGGCGCTTTAATATGGAAATTTTAGTGGTCATGCATGCATCTTTTTGTGCTAGCACTCCTATATAAGGGTTGACCGGTCGCTTCCCGCAGACGTGCGCGGGCAGTGGAAGAGGAAGGAGAAGGGAAGAGGGCTGTGGAGTAACATTTTTACCACAATTTCTTAGGAAACTGAGTGCAATAATGGAGTAGTTTTGCAAACTACCAGTACTACACCTGAAACGGTTCAAAACCTATACTCCATTGCCAGCGCGCACTTCCCGCGTGAAACGGTCAGCGTCGCCCTGGAGCGTCAGTGCCGCATTAATGCCCGGCCAGAGTGGAGGCGACCTCTCACTGGCGCCGGCTTTGAAGTGGCGCGACGGCCGAGAGAGCGGCGCTTCCCGGTGCACGCGACTGCTCCGCGTCGAGACTGGCCATAGGCCCTGTTTGGATCCATGGGTTAGAGTTAGTTTGAGCTAGCTGGGGCTCAAATAGCCCTAAAGTATCCAAGCATGAGGGTTTAAATTGGAGCAAGTTGCACCGAACCCACCAAAAAAACTATCCTACCCAAGAGGTGCTAACTGGAGATAGTTCTCATTAGGACCACTGAAAATCACTTTTCTCTCTCCATGAAGTGCATTTATTGTCAATCTAACCCTGTCACCCAAACACCTCTTTGGCTACAGTTAGTTCAGTGTTAGTCATGAGTTAGTCTAACCTCTGGCTAAGTTAGAGTATCAAACAGGAGCAGTATAGGACATGCAAGTTTATCAAAGCATACAGGCAAATTCATACGTGAAAGGATTTTTTTTCCTTTTGAAAACAGAACATGAAAGGAATTTTTTTTAGAATGCTCTTGGCATGTCGCTAACATGTGATAGTTAACCAACCTCAATAGACGGCAGAAACGCCAGCCCGCCGCACTTTGATAGAGACAAGGAGGGAGAAGCGATACAGGCTGCTGGATTACTAGAGATAGGTGTCGCACGGAAGCCAAGAAATATGGTGATAGCGTGGGTTAGCCATGTAGTAGTATGATGTAACTACACTGGGCTGCCATGTTTCGTACTCTTCCAGTCCACTGTGAGGATGATTGGTTAATTTTATATTGCTGAATAATATTAAATATTATGAGTGCAGACGCTCCACCACGAGGTTCCTTGCTCCTTCTCGGTCGTCTGGAATCTATGTTCTTCCACTCTATTTTTTACATGAGCTTTGTTCATCCTTTTGCCAACACGCGAGACATCTAGCATCAAGGTGCACGTGTTATGCAAGGATCGTTCCATCTATATGAAGAACACGTGGGACTGGAACTACGAGACGGACATGTACCCCGGAGTGGACGTACAAACCTGAGTAATGTAGCGCAGTAAGTGAAGTAGAAAGGCACAAATGGTATGAACATGCGTGGCATATTGGGTGTGTTTGGTTGCGTTCTCGTCTCAGCATGGTTGTTCCCTCTTCATGCATGCTCAACTCAACACCCCTCTTCGTGCATGGTCTCTTCATGCATGCTTCTAGTGTATTTGTGCTAAACTAGTGTGGACTCATGCACCCTCCATACACTCTACCAAACACCCAAAAGTAGGTCGAGAAAGGAACTCTTGGGCGACATTTGTCTCTTACTACATACTACCACTAAATGTTGTATGTGCAATGCATGGTGATGTTATGGAGTACGTGCCTAAGTACTCTACTACTACTATATTAGTTGGAGGCACATATTAACTTCTATATTTGCTTATGTGTATGCCCCGAGACCTTCCAACTAGACGTGTCTTTCTCTCCAGGTCGCACTTTGTATCGTTCATACCACTAAGTACTACTACGTGTGGTCTCTGACCCAGAAGTGGAAGAAGTGGAGACGCTCTACCACGCTATTTTTTACGCTGGCATCTACCACGTTGTTCATGTCCCACTCCTTTCGCTGACGTGTGGGACATCCAGCACATGCCGTGTTTGGCACCCTTTGTCATAAGAGTTGAAACGCTAGCATTCATAAGAAATTAAAAATAATTATAAATCGACAGTGATACTATTTTTTTGCGAACCAATCAGCAGTGATACTATACCAAGCGGTTTCCTTGCTCCTCGATATTGGAAAAAATACTTCTGTTTGCCAACATGTGGGACGTCGACCATCCTGGTCCACTTGCCATGCATGTAGAACTCCAAGGGAGAGTCACCCAGGTCGTCGCGCCGCAGTAACAATGACTAATGAGTTGTCAAATCACAGGCCCACTTCCCACTTTGAAGTTTCTCGGACGAAGGAACCATCTTGACTTCGTTGAATTCCGCTTCTTGAAGAAAACTACTATACCAGCAGTACTGCTAGCTACAGTAGTTACTCCAACAGAGGCCTCCTTTCGTTCATAGGATAGGAATATGAAAATCATAGGAAGTGAGATGACATGCATCTCAATTCCTATAGGGAAAGAGATGCCATTTGATGCTTAGGATAGGAATTTTTCCGTTTAGTCTAGGCTAATGTACTGGTAATTTGCTCTAAAAACTACAGTAGTAACTAGTAGTATTGGTACATGCTCATACTCAGACACAGACACACACACTAAGTACTAGTACTACTACTTCTCACATGCTGGTAAGACGCCATCGTTCTCCTTCCGGGCTTTGTCGGCGACACCCCACCGTGCTTGGATCTCTGCCGACCTCTCCGCAGCAGCGCATGCGTCCTTTTCTTTCTTGCGGCGGCGGGCCTCTCTTTTCTTGAGTGCTTTCTGACTTTTCCGCTCCCTCTGTGCGACTTTGGCCGCCTCTTGCTCTACTGCCCATTCGGCCTTGGCATCTTCAAATTCCTCCCACATAGTTGTGAGGTCGCGAGCGGCGATGAACTCGGCACGACGGGATGCCATCGCTTCCCTACCATTTTGTGTGTGGTCGTGGGCGGCGAGGAACTCGGCGCGGCGGGATGCCATCGCTGCCTTACCGGTTAGTGTGCGGCGCGGTGGCATGAACGACGCTTGGTGAGAGCTCTAGGGTGGAGTGGCCGGACAACCGAATAGTGCATTGGTTTGTCAAGAGCTCAAGGACAGAAGACGAAGCAAATTTGGATTCCCCTTCAATCCTGGTCATTTATTACCGAGTAAAATGCATTGGCGGTCATCGAACTTGTCTTGATAGCTCACTTTGATCATTGTATACGAGATATGGTGATTACACGGTCACTGACTCAGCGTATAGCTCCGTATTTGTCTGGTTAACCAGTCAAATAGTCCGCATGCGCCTCATCAGCTCGTCTTCTTTATCTATCTACGCGGGCCTACCTGTCAATGGAGAAAGAAATACTGTCAAAACCAAAATTATGCGTATGTGGGGAATCAAACCACAGACTCGTCGCTGCAACGCACCCTCGTCAGCCAAATGAAAATGAAATACTTTGCGTCAGACACTCACGCTCACGCTGTCAAAGCATGCTAATGCATGCACGTCGCCCTCTAAATCAAAGTCCTTCTCATGGCGCAACGCAAACGGCGAGCCCATCACCTGCGTGCCCCGGCGGTGCCTGACATTACTGTTTAGACGTTTGATGGAGGCCTACGCGAACGCCGAGCATGTATTCACCTGGCTCAACACCAACGGTCATACTCGGACCGCCTTGCTCATGTATATCGTCCATCACAACGACAATCTATAAAACAGCCTAAGCTAGAGAGGGTACTATGGTAGTATGGTACGGAGTATGTACTATCGTGAGTGACCGATCTTAGTGCCACTGCACACCGAAACCTCTTCCATCGCTAGCATGCGCTTCCCGCCTGAAACGGTCACCGTCTCTCCAGAATGGCAATGCCGCATTCACCGAACTTAACTGCAGGTGCAATTGGTGTGTCACTGACATGCGGGCCAGATGCCCGTTGGGCCCACATGTCAGTAACCCAAACGCATCTGCAGTTAAGTCACTGAAGCAGCGTTCGCATTCACGCCCGATGAACCTACTCCGGCGCCAGTTGTCCATCCGTCGGCCGCGGCTCATTGCCATTCGCCTGCTATATTAACTTGAGCCCCAGCTCCCAGTCATAGCCAAAGACCCACACTTATTCTCCTTCGGTCCCTTCCTTCTGTCGGCACCACTTCAACCATGTCCTCCTGGCGCTCCGAAGCTCTCTTGGACGTACTATCGCAGGAGCAGACGAGGGACATCGGCGTCTCCGCTCCGGGCGCACTCCAAAGCTCTCTTCGACGTACTGTCGCAGGAGCAAACGAAGGAGATCGCCGACACCCCCCGGCCGCCCTCTGCCGCCATGACCAAGAAGCCTGCGCGCGTGCGCAGGCGCAGCCGGCAGCGAGGAAGAGTAGTACACGGTAGGTCGTCGCAGCTCTGGTCCCGGGAAGGCCACCGCTACTCCACTCAGTCGACGCCAAGCTTGGTGGGGTAAACATCAGCGACCGATTAGCTGCTTGACAGTGACGTGGAGGCGGAAATCTTCACAACCTTGTGCTCCAGAGGAGGAGGTTATCGAGGCAGATGAGGAGGAGGCAAAGGCAATGGCCGACTTTCTCGGGTTCATGGCCGGACATGGTGGTCGGGCGCAGGCGATCGTTTAGATTAGGTTTACAGTAGATTTTTTGTACGGTTTGTGCGAAATACGTAATGAATTTCGTCCAGTTTGTAGGAAAAGTTTTCGAAATGTAATGAATTTCATTCGGATAATTTGTAATTTGCTTTGTTTGCACGAATTTCATCCGGTTAGTTCATATAGTTTTCGAAAGGTATGCACGCAGTATCGGATGGCATCCATCAGTGTCCTCGGACAGATGCCGGTGTAAATTTGTGGGCCAGCGCTGGAGATGCCCTAACTATCATGCTATAATCACTAACAATCCTCCATTATTTGGCAGGGAACAGTTATCTCTCGATCAAATCAGATCCGCGGTGTTTCGCACTCCTCCCGCGTAAGAGTGTAAACTCTTTCTTACATAAAATGAGCAAGCGGACGACACTGTAGCACGTCATATCACTCAAACTAGCCCTCCTAACAAGCGGGAAAGCACCGCCCTCGTCATTTTGTTCTGGATTTCTATCGATCCATCGCGCGAAAATGTTATGCTTTGCAAGTTCTAAAGGAAAAGGCGGCACACTTACGACTCGTACGCATTGCAACCCCGATAGTCCGGCTCGCACGCCGCTCACCAGAGGGGACACGCGTTGTCTTGCAATTTCACTGACATGTGGGACCGTAATTGAATAAACCGTCGATAGCCGAAATCTAATCGCTCGGCGGGCGTCGGCTGAGAAGAGAGAAACGGGAGAGGGAGAAGAGATCACCCGCCTGCCGCGCACGGACTCCAAGAAATATATGGTGATAATGTGAGGTGGGCCATGCTGGAGTCCGGACCGCTTCCGGAGCCCGCTCTCACCGCCCTGGCCCCTCAAGACGCCAGCTGCCCGCCGCATGCATGCATAGCAAGTAGTACTCCTTATGTGGAGAAGAGAGAGGCATTGACAAAGTCAAGGAGTGGGCTTTGCAAGAGCCCGTCTCTACACGTGCTCCTAGGTATAAAAAAATAATTATAAAAAAGGCATAAAACAATTGTGTCTTAAAAAAAGAAAGGTAAAAAACATTTGAGAGGAAATAGATAGAGAGAAAGTGAGAAAAAGCTATAACCTAGGCATTACATGAGGAAGGAGAGAGTGGTGCACATGCCAAGTTCACAGGGCTGCCGTGTTTCACACTCCTCCATCGTAACAGTGGGGACAATAGCTTTCATCAAAAATAAACAATGAATACTCGTTGCTCGTCCTCTATATCGGTAAGAATACTTTCATTCGCCGACATGTGGGACGTCGACCATCCTGGTCCACCTGCCATGCACAAAATTATCCTGGACTACCCCGGTCGTATCGTAGGCCCAACCTTTCCCACTGTAAGTTGTTCGGATGAAGGAACCATCATGACTTCGTTGAATTCCGCTTCTTCGAGAAAACCTACTGTACCCGCAATACTTCTATGACACGCGAAGACTGGACGGCACTGTACCACATCATATCACTGAAACACACTAGGCCAAACTAGCCCGCCTAGGTCATCTATTTTGGAACAGAGTGAGTATGTCTCTGCACTGCTATGATTTTGTGTTGCACGTTCTCTGTACTTTTGCTACGATTTTCCTACCCTATGAACCAAATGAGGCCTGAATGTGTGTCGACTATTGTCTGATCGATCCCTAAGCCTACTATTTTAGGAGCTAGGGCTATTGGTCGATTGACGAGGGATAAGTATAAGCGTACCACGAGCTCATCAGCCCCAACGTTTCTCCTTGGTGAGTGTTTTTCAAGTACTATAGCTCGCACAGTAGCTAGCCTACTAACACCAAGAATCATCAAACAAGCCCTGCTGATATGATAAAAAGTTCAAACTTACATCTAAGAATGCCATATATTACATCAAAAGCTGGTGAGGATACATCTGTTTCCATAACTCGGAGATGGTTCGCATGATTCATCGCATGATTCACTATCAAACAAAAGTAGCAAGGGTTTGATAACAGGCATTGTTCTGGTAATTAAACACAAGGCAATGCAAACTACACTGAAGGATTAGACGACCAACTATTTCTTGTCATCGATCTCTCGGGCAATGACCACAGCATGGACAACGGCATGGGAATCGATTTCTAGGGCGATGTCCACAGGACTGACCGCGACATCGGAATTGATCTCTGGGGCGATGTCCATAGGATGGACAGCGGCATCGGAATCGATCTCCGGGGTGATGCCAACAGGACGGGCCACAACATCGGAATCATCAAGGACGTCCACCGGCACCTGCACAACCCTAACATATTAGCAAGCACATTGCAAATAATCAAAAACCACAACTATGGTAATAAGCCATTATTTTTTACCTTGTGCAGCTCACCGGGGGATCTCATCCCTCCGGGGGCCATCTCCTCGTCCTCGATGGGGGCCATCACCTTGCCAGGGGAATACTGCTTCTCAACGGTGACTATCTCCTCAAACTCGGTCTTGAGCCTCACATAGGTGGCAATCAGAGTTCCTGGGGTACGTACGGTGGGGCCCTTGCTGTTCTTCCAACTTTATTTGAGGAGTTCGTCCGCCAATGTCCTCAACTCTTTGGCCGGTGCTTGTTTCTTGGAGTTCTTCGTCTCCATGGGTTGGCCCGCCAACATGGTCAACTCGTTGGTCGGTGCTTGCTTCCTGGAGATCGCTATCTCCAGTGGGTTGTCCGCCGGCAACTCTTTGCCTAGTGCTCCAGGATCCATCAATGAACTGACAAACAAAAAGCAGTCAAGAGGAAACCACAATCGCAAAGAAAACGGGAAAAGAATAGGATGTGAGAATCGGTCGGTGCTTTGAAAAAAGAAGATTCTTGGAATGAAAATATAGCAGTATAACTGATTCGCCCACCTTTCCTTCGTCGGTATAGAAGAAAAATGGCAGAAGTGAGTAGCCTGGAGTGAGGTTTTCTTCAAGAAAGGGAATAAAGGGCTTGAACGAGCGTTCCAGTGAAATGATGGTTGCTTCGTCCAGTCCAACTTGGAGGCCACCTTACAACTGCTGGTAAAGGTGTGGGTTTTCTGATATGACGGGTCATGACGGCCACACCTGGGTGACAGGCGAGTCTCGACTGTAGCACCTCGCTGTGATTTGGTGGATGGCACGCGGGCCCGGATGCTTTGAAATGTCACGCATGTGCACCGCGACCAAGGCGGAGAGGAAAACAGGAGAACTACGTAATTAATGAATGAGTTTAATTAGATTAGTTTTGTAAAGTACGAGATACATTCCTCCAATCGCAAAATGCCTTGGTTCATGAGATTTGAGATTTGAGCCCTATAAACCGGAAGGGAGGGAGTACTACACACGGTGTAGTCTAGTCACTTGTTGAAATCTCTAGAAAGGCAAATACTCCTTTCTGGTTTACAGGGCTATACTACTCCCTCCGTCTAGGTGTGTAAATCATCTTACAAAAACCAAATAGTCCCAAAACACTTAGGTGCGGTGCATTAACTTCTACCTTGTTTCTTGTTTCTTGACATATCAACCAATAATAGATGAGAGGTGTGCATGCTTTCAATGACTTGCAATGGCTAGTTCATTGCATCCAATGCTATTAATTAGCAAATAAACATTGGTGACCCCAGGAGGAAACGGTGCTAAGTGCGTGGACCTTTGCAGAATGAGTATCAACCAATGGATAATGGAGTTTAATTGTTAAACAATAGAAATTTTGTCTCATGCAAGAGCCTGGCTAGTACTCCAAGGAACCGCGCCACGCAAGCGTTCGCAACTGCCACATTCGGGTTGCACTTGGCTCTTCGCCTCTTCAAGAAGACGAACAATGATGTTACTCCTACTTCTACAGTATCGAATCCACTGTTGCATGTCCGTCCACCTCGTGCGGGAGGGATAGCGTGTAGTGAAAGCTTCTACTTACTGCTCCTGCCTTTGCGTCTATGACAGGTGGGCCCAACAGGTGGTTGGCCCTCCTGTCATGCAGCCAAAGGCAGGTGCAGTTAAGGCACCAGGGCTCAGTCCGCGAGGGAGAGGGCGTTGTAGTAATCAAATTTCTCGGTCTTGTACGAGTTGACGCGACACATCAAAGCACTGCACTCGATATAAGTCTTTTTACACATTTCAAATGGGCTACTTCGTACGTAGGAGTAGACACATTCTGCTTCGTATGTAGTCACTTGTTGCAATCTCTAAAAAGACTTATATTTCGAAACGGAGGGAGTACAACGCATGCATGCATGCCGTGACTTTCCTTTTGATACTTGCATGTGTTGATTTGATGCACCTTGCCAAATTTTGACTATAAATTTAACTAACCAAATTTTCATGCATGTCACAAAAAATTAAGGGGCTGTTTGGATTGTGACTATGTTTGTCTTATGTTGCCACATTATTTCTCCCACACTTGCCACACTTTCCTAACCTGAGTTGCTCAAATTGTTAGACACACTTTGGCTTGCCTAAGGGAATCTTGCCACAATTTTTGTGTCTATGACATGTGGGGTTCACTGCTAATAAGAAAATCTTGTCTTAGGTGTGGCTAATAAAAAGACTTATATTTAGGAATGGAGGGAGTAGAAAATATAAATAATAATGCATGTTGGGGCAACCCACGTTTCCGCTAATTTTAGCCATGGGCTTGTTCACAATTTTTACGAGGGGTGGTTGTTCATTTAATGGAGGGACTTGCAGTACCAGACTTGAATGATACAAAGTGCGACCTGGCACACCGTAACACCACTTGGAACAAGCGGGTAGCTATCTCAAAAAACAACCAACAACTAAAAAACCGCGACCTGGCATGTAGTAGTACACAATTTTAAACGATTGTTTTGATGGATTGAAAAAGGAAAAACTACCCCACTACGTATATATAGGCCGGAGCCTTTGCGCTTGCTTGCTAGGGTTGCTCTATTCACACACTCTCATCCTCTCCAGATCTAAATAAGATAGGGGTAGTAACACTGTCTTTCTCCTTTCAAAAAACACTGGCTTTCTATCCTCACCGCTGGTTACAGATCCGGGCGTATCCCCCTCCGCTGGTGAAGGGGAGGAGGGGCAGCGTTTAGGCCGTCGTCGACAGTGAGGGAGGAGACCCACTGCCGGCTGCACTATTATCTCTGGCCGAGCGCCGGCGCGGGAGGTCCTCCGATCCCTTCGTCGTTGCCTGTGGGCGGATCCGGCCTCCCGCCGCCCACCTATCCACATCCCGACGACCTTCAGGTATATCTTCATTCGAAATCGCCTTAGCTCTACTTCCCCAGCTCGCTACGTCACTACATGTGCATCATTTTCTACCTCTCATCCTCTCTTGATCAGATGGTCCAACATCACATATTTTTTTCTTCTATTGTTAGAGGTAAAGCTACTTCATGGAGTCAAATCTTGTACTCCCTCCGTCCAAAAATACTTGTCATTGAAATGGATGTATCTAGATGTATTTTAGTTCAAGACACATCCATTTTGATGACAAGTAATTCCGGATGGAGGGAGTACTTGGTTCAAACAAGAAATAAAGTGGGGGTGGGGGAATTTAGTATGTACATCGAACTTGGTACAAACAGGAAGGAAAGGGGGTGAAAGTAGTACAGACTGGTAATCCAACCGGTCTCTTGGTCGAAAAGGGAAATATAGGGGTAACGTTGTACACAGTGGTATGACCAGGACTAGATTTTCTATCCACACATAGGAGTAGGTGGCTAGAGTGACCAAAAATGGGACGAACCCAGATATGTTTCTTGGATGTTTGTTTCTCGGGGCAACAAACTATGAATCACCACTTTTATGCCCTTGTTTACGTACATGGTGCTGGACTACTGGTGCACCCACTGTCCCATGCCCTTATACCAAATATTTAGGCTCCGTTCGAAATAAAGGGGCAAAAAACATAGGTCTTGATGAAAATAGAGGAATAGGAAAGGAATGTAGGTATAAAACTATGGAACAATGAACCGGAGGAAACTCTCAAGAGAATGTGTTCGCATGGACTACGAAATGTACAGATTTGTTTTTTTAGAGTAGCATGCTTGGCAGTATGAGATGCTATTTGTTTATTCAGCTGCACAGTGACTACTCTTGTCCTCACCTCACGTACCACACATAGGTTGATTTTTTTTACTCTAGCAACACAACACATCAACCTGTCTAACGCATGGCAGCGAGCGCCTGCCTCGGGCTTCTGCCCAAAAATGAGCAGCGCGTGGATGTTTATAATCCTATGGAATCAATACTACCAGACCAGCTTTCCTATGAAACACTATTCACCTATACCGTGTTCCGAACGGTTGGAAGGGAGAGAATACCGTAGGAATTGTGTTCCTATGAAAATCCTGCACCAAACCTGTGAACTGAACGCAGCCTTAGTTGTTCTTAATCTAATGTCGCTGGTAAAAATGAAGCCATGCCACTGTTATAATCCATGAAAAGTTTAGCCAAATGTTTTTGCCTGTAATTGTTTGAGACTCTGACTATTTCCTTTGTGCCTTTTGTGCAAACAGGGATATCCAATTCACCTGGTTGTTGTTGTGACCTTTTGGTGCACTACACAAAACTCTTCTTAAAAGAAGTGACTTTGTGATGTTTAACTGGAATCTCAGAATGGAACAGTTGGTTCATTTTGGTGGAACTGCGCAAAGGGAGATCTGTGTTCCAATCCTCATCATCCATATTTGCGCCCTAACCTTCCTTTAGGTAAGAATGATATTTAATGCATGTGTTCATCTCTATTTTCCGACTGCCATGAGAAAATAATGTTCTTTTTTACTAGTACACTTGTACTCCCTCACAGACAAAACCAATTCTGAATTAGAAGGCCAATCATGTACTTGGTTTCACCAACTGGTGAGGAGAAAGAGAAACAGAGCATGAAGAGGAAGAAGAAGAATAAACAGTGCCAAGGCGATCTTGTTGAAGCCAGAGGCCTCAGTCGAGGCCATTCAAGGGCTCCGGCAACGACTACCTTACATGTGAGACAATCCTCCAGGGAGCCCTTCCACTTCTGCTGTCTCACTTAATTAATTAGGAGTACTTAAGTACCACTAATTTATGACTGCCTACTTTTCCTGTTGGAGTTAAACAAATATTTAGTAGGACCCTATGTTGAATCATGTACGTGTGTATGTTTGTCTATGGAGGTGAATCATGTGGTGGAGCAGGGAGGGAATATTATTAGTGTCATGACATAATAGTGCTATTGTTTTGCATGTCAATTTATTGCCATTGGTTCAATGAGGCAATGTTTTGCGTATTGTCCATCATGAATTTGATGCTACTGTTTGAGTAATATGCTAATGTCTTCCTATCCTTTCTCACTAAGCTAATGAAGGTTTCACCTTGTTCCTACTTGTGCAAACAGGGATCATGTTGTGCCAATCATACATTTTAGTGGAATTACACAAGACAATACAATGAACTGTATCCCAGCCAGTGCTTTAACTCTGCTGGATGTTCTTGATAATCTTTCGATATAATCTCAGCACTGGTAAACAAGAGTGATTTCAACCATACTATTGTGTGATTCTAGTGAGTGCTTTATCATCTCTTATGGGACTACATGAATAAGCTTTTTTTCTCAGGTTTGTACGGGCCTAAGGCCTTCATCCATATTAGTTTGTTGTCATCTCTATTTGTATCGTGCTACTGTCATGAGAAATTCCTTTATCTTTGCACGTTAAAGTTTTGCAACCTATGATAAATGGCAATGCTTTGAGTGTTGAGTTGAGCTAATTGGCACTGATTAAATAAACTAATACCTCTCTTTAAGCAAGACTACTATGTTGCTACCTTTACCCATTAAGATAATGAGGGTGCTTCTATTTGTTAGTGTATGTTTCATCAACTAGTCCCACTATTATAGTAATCTCACTCTCTCAATATATGTGCCAACAGGGATGCTCGATTTTGGTGGAACTACACAAAAACTTTGGGTGCTTCATTGCCTCGGCAGCTTCCGTCCTTTCCTGTCAGTCGCTTGCTTTCTTCCTTTGTTGTCGGTCGCTTGGCTTATCTTGGCTTCCAGTCAAAGGAAATAGTAATTGATATGTTACCTCACACAGGTTGGTACTGGTCTTTATCCTGATTATTGTGCATGTCATATGTATTGGTAATTTGGTATTGTGCTACTGTTTGCCGATTTCATAAAGGAGTAATTTGGAGCCTGAACTCGCAGGCAAATCATTACATCGGGTGATTTCAGTAGAACTGCACAAAATGATCAGATGGACATGTCCTTATGCTGCTGCTATGTACTCCAAAGTTCACTTAGACAAGCATCGATGTTGACAAGAAGTGCCTATATTCATTCGAGTATCAACCAACGTCAACCAATTGTCAAACTCCAAGTATTAGGAGCGTGAACGCCAAAAATATTGCTTGGTGCATAGCCTAGAAAAATGCAGTCCAGTCTTTGGTCCCAACTTGTGCCTTTTGGTTATCGGCACATATCGTAGCGAATTATATGGTATGGAGTCTAAAGATTCCAGACTAGTTGGTTGACTCGTATATTTATCTGGCACTTAATCAGTCTGCACGCCAAGGATGCTCCATTTCAGTTGAACTGCACAAAAAATTTGGGTGGTTCATTTTCTCAACCGCCTCCTTTCTCGTCTGCAATGTAGAATTTTGGCGAGATAGAGGACCAAGATGAGCCAGTAAAGTAGTTGGATGAAAGTAGTGGCCAAGTTGCTCAGACCTCCCTCGGCACGAGGCCACTATTTGATGATAAACCTACAAGCAAAGTTCAGATTGTCTGTGCTGCCTCTTATGTACTCAAAAGTTTACTCATACAAGAACTAATTTTAGCAAGAAGTACCTCTGATTGAACACCATCTACCAGTCTGTACCCTAGGTACTTAAAGTTTGTCCAAGGATCATATTGGTTGTGATCTCAATCATTTGGATGCATAAACATACTGAACATGTGTATATATGAATCTTTTTGTGAATAATGTATGAATATTGTCATGTGATCTATCAATCATTTGGATGCATAGATATGCTGAGCTTTTGTATATATGAATCTTTTGAGTTGTTGATAGTGAATGTTGGCTATGAATATGAACGTGTCCTGTGAACCTGAGTTTGATATGAATGTTTACCTTTTCTGTTGTATTTGTGTGTGAACTTGTTAGTATGCCTACTATGGGGTATAAAACACAGGACTCTTATAAAAGTAATGTTGTGTCCAATTTATGTTTTCCCTTCTAACCACATTATATATACTAGCAAAAGGGCCCGTGCGTTGCAACGGGAAAAAAATATGGCACACACTTACGTTCTGTTCTTCTTTACGGGGTATGTCATTACATGTGCTCCGGTGTACTAACATCATAAATTACCAAATGCCTTAGGAGTTTTTGTCTCAGGCACCACAGTGAGAATAATTGACAATATGAGCATCACCAGCCTGAAGAAAGTTGTTGCTGCTATGACCGGTATGGCCAAGAGGATATATGATGCGCACTGACATCCAACAACAACATTTCTCATGGTTTCAGGTTTTTTTTCCTGAACCAGTGCTATAGTTGATTATTTGGCACAAAAAGTTGTAATTCTTTCACTCCAACTACGGCCAACATGGCTCGTCATTCTTCCAAAAGATGTCCCTTATGATATTTTTTCAGAAAAAAGGAGTGCATTATCTCCTTGTTGTCGTCTAACTGAAGGAAACTGAATGTGAAAATTTAAGTGTATATAGACTGACCCACTCGGAGTGCATACAAAAATATTTTTATCCAAGTCGTCAGTGCCAACACTGTACCTCCAATGTCCATCTGCAGGTACACGGCTAGATCTAATCTTAAGCAAGAATGAAACTACCAAGCAAACTGAGATAACAGCATGTAGCCGCCCCCGGGCAGCAGGTGGTCAGGGATCATCAGCAGAGAAACACGAAGTTGGCTGACGACCGCCGAGCATGGCCAGGCCCACCTCGCTCTCGTGGCTGCTGTGGTGCCTCCCGGGTCTCTCTGCGGCTCCTCCACTCCGAGTCCACAGCCCGACCTCGGCATTCCGCCTCCATCCTCCTCCGCCCTCTGTCCCGCGTGCTCCTTCACACCTCCCTCCCCAAGCTGACGGATCCGACCTTCCCCTCGCTGGATCCGGTCCACCATGAGCCTCAAGCCACCCTGCCGCCGCACTCGTGTCCATGTCGTGCGTGGTGTAGAGGTGGCCAGCATGTGGAACAGGCTGCGTCACAGGCGTCTGCGCGCTGCGCCTCAACTTCCTCACCCCGGCAAGTGCCGGACTGAACAGCTTCGCGCCGAACTGCCGTTTTGTTGTACAATTTCCCTTCGTTCTCATTCTGTGTTTGTTGATTCAAGAGGCTCGTTGTTGATATGCAATTTTACTAGGTATATAAACTGGTAGACTTTCATGTAAGCAATCGAGGTGGGATTACTCTGAGTACATGTGTGAAAATCAGGTAAGGTACAGATACAGAAGCGTGCATGCAGGTCGAAACATGCGTGCAGGCCCAATAAGAGAATGTGGACGTGGACCAATTGGATGGACAAAGTTTTTAGTACTGCCTTGCAGCAATTGGACGGACTGTCGATCAAAACTAACGGAAAAAAATGAAAGCGTAAATTCACGGAAAGAAGCGTATTGTAACGGTGAACCCAAAGAGTCAATCCGTGCTTTATTATTAGGGAAAGATTTATATTATTACTATTATCGTATATTTTATAGATACTTATATATACATTATAAAAACATCCCACGTGTTATTAACTTATAAAAGTAAATGTTTAACAGAAGTTGGCAAGGAAAATCCTGGTTGTTTTTTACTCACAGGCAAGGACAATCCTGGTGATTGCGTACAAAAGCTTGTGAAGATTTTAAGGACCAATTTAATAATAATGCGCTCATTTTTATTTTGAGAAATAACTCGCTAATTTATTAATTATATATATAAAAAATGTGCGTCTCCGTTTATTCTTTGATATTAATTGCTCCTCCTAACATCACATTATATATATAACGAGCCCACCTAATATGTGTATTTCAAGGAAGTGCAAATGGGCTGGGATTTCATAGAAAATATAAATGGGCCTGGTTGTCGCGAAATTATTTGTTCACCCAGCCCAGCAAATGGACTATACATTCTATAAAACATGGGTTAAATATATGCCACATTTTTGCAGGCTGACATGTGGGCCAATAGGTCGAAGCCTACGCAGGGCATTGTCAACTTTGTCAACAAATGATTGTGTCATCCACAGCCATTGGATTTATATCCAACGGCCTGCATGCACCTTCAATCTCTCATCTTCTTCCTCCAGCGTTGCCGGGACCACCTGGTCCAGCCTCCGGAGGCTAGCGGCTCTGCTTAGTACACATCGCTGCGAAGCGCTATCCCACCGCCGGCCAGGCTATCCCTCCACCCCTCGACACCTCATGTTATTCTCCACAGACTACAGCCCCACACCGCAACAGAACCAGTTATAGCCCTTCTCCTCCTCTCAATCTGCGACTCCACTGTCGCGTTTTCCCATCTCCGAGTCATTCCCGTCCGGGGCCTCCCCGTCGTCCGCCGCCTCGCTGCGTTCGGTGCGGCGTGGTCAACAAAGAGAGTCATCGGAAGAGGACTGTACATGGAGAGCCTGACGGCTGGGACCCACGAGGTCCATGGTCGCACGCAAGGAAAGTTCCTCCTTATTAAGCTGAGAAAAAATGTTTCCTCCACCTCACAGTAGGGACCCACCGGCTGTATCTTCGCACGGAAGGAAGTGCTTCCTTGTTTTGTGAAAAAAAGTATTCATCCTGTTGACAGCTGGGACCCGTCAGATTTGGTGACTGACTTGTGGGCCTACTAAGCAGGCATGTACGCATGGCTTTGTCAACTTAATCAACAAATGATTCTAGCAGCTGGACCGTTGGATGTTAATACAATAGCCGTGCTCCTTCTTCAACCTCTGTTCTTGCTCCTGTCTCCCGTGGGCGGCACCGCGGCTGTGCTGTCGCCCACCCGAACCAGTGAAGTTCCCCACTCCTCTCCATATGTGACTCCACTGCCCCGTCTTCCCCATCTCTGGGTCATTCCAGTCTGGGTGCGCTCGGCACGGTGTGGTCAATGTGGTCAACAACCGAGTCATTGGAAGATGACTGTACGTGAGAGGCTGACAGTGGGGACGCACCATGCCCATGGACGCATGCATGCAACGGAACGCGACGAGGTCAACGTGGTCAAGGAACGACTTCCATCGGAAGTATACTGTACGTGGAGAGTCTCAGCTGGGTCCACGGCTGCAGCAAGTAAGTGCCTCCTTATTACGCAGAAAATAATGGTTCCTCCAACTGACAGCAGGGACCCACTAGACGGGCCATCGTATTTTGCGAAAAAAAGGTTTGCCCTCTGACTGCTGGGACTCACCTGACGGGCCACCGTATTTCACGAAAAAAACGTTCCCCCCGCTGTCAGCTCGGACCCACCGGAAGTGCCTCCTTATTACGCACAAAAAAATGAATACTCCCTCGGCTAGTTGGGACCCACCTTGATGGGCGGTTGACTTGTGGGCCTACTAAGTTGACGGGGACGAAGGGCTTTGTCAACTTAGTATGAACAATTCTAGCTCCAGTGATCGTACGATGTCCATCCAACGGCCGTAGTGCTTCTTCAACCTCTGGTCTTCTTGCTCCAGCCGCCCAAAGCAGCGCCGGTCGTGTCGCATGCTCCTGCCTCCCGTGGTCGGTTGTTCTGCCGCGGAAGCCTCACCGCCCCTACTATTCCCAATGCTGGCCAAGCCTTGCGGCGACGGCAGCCTCACACCGCAGCCGAACCAGTGAACCCTCGTACTCCTCTCCGCGTGGGCTTCCACTGTCTCGTCTTCCCCGGCTCCGCATTGTCCCCTTCCTAGGCCTCGCCGTAGTCCACCGCCGTGGTGCTCTCCGCTCGGTGTGGTCAAGGAATGACTTCCATCGAAAGAGTACTATACGTGGAGAGGCTGACAGCTGGGTCCATGGGCATAGCCCAGTATTTTTGTGATTTGCCAAGTAAGTCGCTTTGTCAGGCCTGTTGGGCCGCAAATCTTTCAAGACGAGGAGAGCTTTCATTCGACTGGCCGAGAAAATGGCCCATCAGTAATGAGAAATGGGTTGTACATTTTTAAAACAGATCAAACCAGCAATTAGTTTCAAATATCTTTTTTTCATTTCGAGATTTTAAATTACATTAATTTTTATGCGTGGATAATTTGTTGGATTTTATATTGATATACATTTATTTTTAAAATCAATTTGAATGTGAGTCGAAATTTCAGGATTAAAAACAGTCCGGACCGCACCGAAATATGCAAAATTTCGTATAATTTTTTAACCGTGGCCACAATATGGGCTGTAATGCTAACAAAAAGAATATGGGCTCCAAAAAAACCTTAAGAATTAGAAAATGTGCTGCAAATTATTAGAAATAATGGCAGATGGGTTGTATGTTGTTTTCCACAGATTTGAGGCTTTCCTAAAAAAGGTTGACGCACAAGCAGTGATTGTTGGATGTTCATCGAACGGCCGTCGTTCTTCTTCAATCTCTGCTCTTCCTGCTCCAGCCGCTCAAACAAGCGCCGGCGGGACTGCCTGCTCCCTCCTCCGCGCGGCCGGCTATGCTGCCGCACAGGCCTCACCGCCCCACCGTACTCCCATCGCTGGCCTAGCCATCCCTCTACTCACCCACACCTGCTGTTATTCTCCGGTGATGGCAGACGAACCAGTAAACCCTCGTACAGTCGTACTCCCCTCCGCGTGGGAAACAGCTGCTGAGTCTTCCCTGCCTCCGTGTCGTTCCCTTCCTAGGCCTCGCCGTCGTCCACCGCCCTGGTCAATGTGGTCAACGACCGACACCCCCTGTTATTCTGCGGCGACGGCAGCCTCACACCGTAGCGAACCAGTGAACCCTCATACTCCTCTACGCATGGGCATCCACTGCCACGTCTTCCCCGGCTCCTCTTCGTCCTCTTCCTAGGCCTCGCCTCGTCCACCGCCCTAGTGCTCTTGACACGGCGTGGTCAACATGGTCAAGGAACGGCTTCCATCGGACGTGGACTGTACGTGGAGAGGCTGAAAGCTAGATCCACGGCCGCAGAAAGGAAGTGCCTCCTTATTATGTGCAAAATAATTATTCCTCCACCTGACAGCAGGGACCCATCGGACGGGCCACCGTATTTCACGAAAAAAACATTTGCCCCTGACGCTGGTACCCACCAGCTACATCTTCGCACGCAAGGAAGCGCGTCCGGGCAAAAAAAAATGATTCGCCCCCTGACTGCTAGGACCCACCAGCTACATCTTCGCAGGCAAGGAAGTGCCTGACAGTCGGGACCCACCTGGTCTAAGCATATGTAGCGTTGTCATTCTGGTCGCGAACGTGTATGTACATATATACTGGTGGATGTAGAGGCGCGCACGTGTTGTAGTAGAGGCGCGTACGTGTTGTAGTGGAGGCGTGCATGTAGCATATACACGTACGTACAGCGGCCAGTGTAACACCCCAAAATTTTGGCCTTGATTTATTAATTAAAATTTTGCCAGGAAATTAATTTTTATTTTTTGGTTTTATCTTTTAATTTCAGATCACTCTGTCCCTCTGAATTTTTGAGTTTTTTTCCTTCTAGGTGGAAACCTTTCAAAAATATTGTTGGACTTGTATATCTTCCCAAGACCATTCCTTTTTATCAGTGGAATTATTTCTACAATTATTTTTCATGAGCTTTATTTCTTTCAAAAATGATTTTTCATGAGTTTTAGAGTTCCATTTGCACTACAACCTATTTAAATTTTTCTTTAAAAATTCCACCAAAATTGGGGGATGTTAGTAGTAGTGTATAGTTCAACTTTATGCAAAAACCCATTGGTGTTCTTTGAAAATATTGAGAAAATCATCCTCATCTTCATTCTGGTCCAGTTTGGTGTTTTGTACTGCAACCATGTTTTATCTTGCCATATTGCCCTTGATTTTTCTCCTGCTTATAGACCAGCCTACCAATCCCTTAAGTCCAGGAGATTGGACCCATTGGAGTATTTTAGGTCCATGCAATAATGCCATTCACTTTCTGTCCAGAACTGAAGATTTGCAAAACTTGCACTAACAAGTTTCTGGTTTGGCCCAAATAGCCTTGCCATCATCACTTGCACCTAAAGAGATCCCAACCTGGAGATTTGGGCCACCAGAAGAGATACATAGATGCCCATGGCATTCTGTCGAGCACCTTGAGTTCATGGACAGCTTTGGCATAGTTTTATGTTTGCACTGTGATCTTGCCCCTCTGGACAAACCAGCATGTCCACTAATCTTCTAGCCACCTCTAACCTAAACCTGTTAATTGCCAGCCTCACCCAAGCCCTCTAGGCCACCCTGGCTTATTTTCGAGCATGTAGCATGTGTGCTCTGGGCGCGCCCAGAGCGCACATTTTGCACACGCGCGCAACCGAGCCGCCGCATCTTGCCCCTGGCCTTTGCTCGCCCGCAGGGCCGCGCCCCGTTCTCGTCCGCTCGCCAGAACCCTCCAAGCCGCCCCTGGGGTCCTACAGTGCCACTGTCAGAGCCCTCTTGGCGGCACGCCGGCGTCCGCAACACGCCCCTACCATGGCAGCGCTGTCCAAGCCACAGCTGCCCGCCAGCTGCCCTCTAGAACAGCTCGAGCTCATCCACGAGCCCGTCCGCTATAGCTCGTCGCCACCACATCGCCCTACCAGCAACAGAGCGGCGGTTCGCCGGCGTTCTTATCCTCAGCCGTGGGAACCGACCTCGACCACCTATAAAAGGAGCCCCCGAGCTCGTCCAGACACTCAGGCGACCTCAGGCCATCTCCGTAGTGCTCCCATAGCCAGCAATCGATGGAGGGAGGCCATCTGCCTTGTCTCCGGCCAGTTCGGTCACCGCCACGCTCCGGTGCCGTACGTCGCGAGCAGGGCCTCCCTAATTCTTCGAGCACCACCGTCCGACTACCCTCAATCATGCGGAGCCGCCCCATCTCTCTAGCCCGATCGGGAGCCACCATAGCTCGATACACCGATCCACCCGAAACCACAGTCCGCCGCGGAGCTCGCCGCCGGCGACCCCCTCCACCCCCGCCAGCCTACCGACCACTGGGAGGACCGCCCTGGACCAGCGGATCCATCCACGCCCTCATAATCCCGCGGGGAGCCGCCGTTCGTTGGCGGCAGTCGCGGGAGCCCCGCCACCGCTCGGCCAGAGAAGGAAGAAGGGCACTGGTGATTGGCAAACCTGACCAGTGGACCCGACGGCCCCACCTGCCAGTGACCCCAGCTCTGCCGACGTGTTTTAAGTGGAAACGCAAAACACAGGAGTACGTCTTCTTTGTCTCAAAAGCGTATTCTTATTCGAACCGTTTTTCTTTTTCTGTTTAATTTAAAAACAAATTTTGACTGAAACTTTGACTAGCTATATCTTTTTAAATATAACTCCGTTTGACCTGATTCTTTTTTGTTGTTTCCCAAATTTCATCTAGTTTATTTCCATATTTATTTGAAAATTTTCCAAACAACTTTTTTGTATTGTTTTGAAACTATGTGTTAATTTAAATTTTCTTAAAATAGGATTTTGAAGAAGGAATCAACTTTCAAAAAGTGTACCCCACTTGCATACTCTTGAAGGCAAGCATTCTTAACCCCGACATAATATTTGTTGTGTGTCGTTCGATGCTAATACGACACCACCTTAACATGAAGTGTTCGGTATTTTATGTGGTGTTATGATCATATTCATGAGTGCATATTAAGGATTCCTTGATGTTGGAATTTGATATGCTTCTGATAGTAATGACCCTCGTATGCCTTTCATGCCTATCAGGATGAATCCGGGAAAGTCTCTATCTTGGGTAGACATGAACTTGTCTCTAATAATTCGTTGAGACGATTATGTCCTGTAAGGCATGGTGAGGTATGACGAGTCGTGATCCTCTTTGTTGGTGTGAAATGTATTTGATATACTAATCCTGCAGGGAATGCCTTAATCTCCTGAGTCGACCGTAGATCGAGTCTTGTTCCAGTAAGCCCCATACTTGTTTCGTACTACTACTTGTCCCTGCCATAGGTAGGGTACGGTTCATTAAGTTGTCAACCCCTTCCTAGCACACACCGTACAGAGAGGCCATGGTGGAAGATATCGGCTGCATCCGGTAGACATGCCACCTAGTACGAGGGCATGGGTGTTTCCGGTTGGAGCCGAGGCGGTAGCTCCCCTAGTTTGCGCGCGTTATAAATTTTGTGATCCCATGCTAGTCGAGGTTGTAGCCTCCCCACTTAGAGTTTCGCTTAACAGATGTCGTGGGTGATTCCATACACCGGTAAGTTAGGCTAGTGTGTGCTGTCATGTGTGTTTTCAATTACAAGACCGTAGACAGAATTAGCCTCGATGGACTAAAGGAATCCGTTACTCGTGGGTAAAGAGTACACCCTCTGCAGGGGTTATATCTAATCGAATAGCCGTGTTCGTAGTTAAGGACTACAGTCTGGGATGGGTCAAGTGTCGGTCTTGGTGTCGGTCTTCAAAGGAAAAATTGCTAAAGCAGAACATTGATCATGTGTTGGGACATATGATGATGATTATTATTAATAATATAGCCTAACCATTGGTATTATTTGAATTATTGAGTATCCCTAGGACGGCTCTACCTCCTGGATATTCACTGTGATTATTCTCTTATAAGCCCTTTATGTGGTGTCGCTCAGACGCCCGACTGTGGCATGCTTGTTATTTAAATTACTTATAAGCCCTTTATGTGGTGTCGCTCAAACGCCCGACTGTGGCATACTTGTTATTTAAATTACTTACAAGCCCTTTATGTGGTGTCGCTCAGACGCCCGACTGTGGCATGCTTGTTATTTAAATTACTTATAAGCCCTTTATGTGTTGTCGCACAGATGCCCGACTGTGGCATGCTTGTTATTTAAATTACATATAAGCCCTTTACGTGGTGTCGCTTAGACGCCCGACTGTGGCATGCTTGTTATTTAAATTACTTATAAGCCCTTTATGTGGTGTCACTCAGAGGCCCGACTGTGGCATGCTTGTTATTTAAATTACTTATAAGCCCTTTATGTGGTGTCGCACAGACACCCGACTATGGCATGCTTGCTATTTATTTTATTTGTAAGCCCTCTATGTGGTCTTGCTCAGACGCCCGACTGAGGCATGCTTTATATTATTATCCTTTCGAGGCGTCGCTTCAGACACCCGATCGGTGCATTCTATTTCTACTCTCTGGTTGCATATTCGTGTTTGACATGAATAACCTACTTGCGTGTATCATGGATTTTTATTTCGTGACTAACATTGTGATCATGGAATATTCCAAGGCATGATTATCATTTGTTATATTACACCTGAGTTCATAATGTTTTCGAGTACATTCAAAGTACACACTGGCTTGTCCCTGGCTATTGTCTTGGCTATATTTCTTGCATGGAGAGGAGCGTTGCGATGACAGCCCCGGAACCTATGCAATGGTGATAGCAGCCTCGTGAAGATGGGAGTTATCTAGGTCAGCTGTTCCTGTGGGAAATGGAGTCCCATAGACGCTGATGAACCACAAACCGCTTCCGCCATCAGCTACTAGAAACCTTGTGTTGTACTCATAGGCCAGAATGGTCTTGTACTACATATTTTGTATTTTTCTTGGAATTTCTGTATCAAGTTGGTGCCTCGTCAGCTAACAGTAATCCTGGGGCTGGTGGGCACAAGGACCATTTTCTGGGAAATATATCCTGAAAACCCAGTCGCGACAACCTTGGTATCAGAGCCAGGCTGACCATTGGCTAATCCTATCTTGGCCTGGTCAATAAACCTAGATTAACCAATCCACCAGACCTTAACCTAGCCCCAGCCAAGCTTCTCGTGTAAGATAGCCACACAGTGACCCCGACACCTTTTGGCAGTCGGTGCCCAACCTATCAGCCTAGCCTACCGATCACGCGCTAGTGACCGACACCTAAATAGTCTCTTTCGCAAGCGTGTGAAGGAAGACTCCCTCCCCTTTTTCTATAAAAAGGGCACGCTAGCCTCAACCCAGCACAACACAGCCTCTTCCCCAAACCAAGCTATAATGCCACAATGAGACCACAGCAACCAACCTTAGAGGTTTTGTGACCGTGCTAGCAAACCTCACCTGCCATGACTTTGCATTAGAAGAGCCCCCAGAGTATGTTGTGTACCAAGGGCCCATGAGCGGTGAGAGCCGTCAATTCTGGGCCACTGTGCACGTCTATGGTAGGGGTCTATCGCCAGAACGCCCCGACAGGTTCACCGGAAGGACAACTTCCTTTGAGCCACAAGCCATCCAACTAGCTGCTCGAGAGGCTATAGTTCAACTCCGGCACTTGTCGCCCAGAGTTAACTGTCGCTCGTTCTACTACTACCCCAACTGTGACAGGTATGGTAGGCCATCCCAGGTTGCCAATGGAGATCACGAGACAGATCCTGCATTGTTGCATCTGGTGCGCTATGTAAGTGCACTAGAGGAACTGTTCGATCAAATCACCCTGATCTGATCGCAGCTCGTGGAGAACTAGTTCGCCGAGCCCCGGCAAGAGGAGGGGATGAGCCCGACGCCGACAACCCAGTCGGGCTATTCGGACAACCGATCGAGTCCTTGAGGTCTGCCCCAGCCATCAACCAAAATGCTTTGGTGTCCCCAGAAGTGCTTCGTCGCCTTTTGGGAACACACTCCAACGGGATTGTGGCTAACAACCCCCACGATGGTCATCATCGCTACCCCGACCCTGCAGCTCCTCAACTCCATCCAGCTAACCCCGACGGTGAAACCCGTGGAGAAGCCTCGACGTCCACAAGGCATGCCCGCTTAGATATTAAGGAGGTAGACTAAGTCACTCAAGTAGTACCGAGTCTTAGTATGTCCACGCCCTGTAATTGTGTGATCTTGTATCGCCATAATTAAATGTTGTCTGCTTGTGCGCCCCTATTTTAAATAGTAGCCATGCATAAGTATGTTGGTGTACGGTTCCATTTTAAATTTCGGGCGTAGCTACCAAAAACCACCCCCGACGACACCCACAGTAATACGTCACTTTTGTGAGATATGTGTATCTGTGGCATTGACCCTGACCCCATAGAGCAGAACCGACAAACTAGTTGCCCCTCACCGCGATAAATGACCCAGCCCAGATGCTATATAAAAGGCCACCTCGTGACCTTACCAAATATCCATCACCTTGTGCACAACTCTCACAACCATTTCTTTGCCATGCCAAGCCCTAGTATTTATCTGAGAACTCCAGATGCAACCCCAGGTAGTTTTGTTAAAATATTGTGGGACTTTACCTGCAGTACCATGAGTTCTACCCATCCACCCCAGTATGAGTTGCTCAAATCGAGGATCACCCATCCACCTTGAAATATTGGGCAGTGGTGCACATCCCTCCCGCAAACCCAAACCAAGATCCAACGGAAGTCTCCTTCATGGGGAAATCTATGCCGACTCCGCAAATGGCCATAGAAGCTGCTGCGTACGAAGCGCTTGCTCGCCTTCGATTCACGGTACCCTATGCCAGCGAACGAGGGTATTATTACTTCCCGAGTCGTGCAGCACCCGGAGAAGTAGCATCTTTTCCCGGTGGACGAATTGAGAGAGACCTAGTACTGGCCAACCTTGCCCAGTATGTCATCGCTCAAGAGCGTTTGACCCAACGAGTAATGTGTTATCTCCAGAGCCTCACTGATTTAAATCCTCATATCACCATCGGCAGACCACTGAGGCCCGACCAAGAGAGATGCGTTCTTCGACTAGTAAACCCACATCCCCCGATGGAAGAGGAGTGTGCCCCAGTACCAGAGACATTTTCTCAGGACCCTGTCTATTTGTCGTTTTCATTGTAGACGTCACTACTATGTTTATTGTCCCAGCATCTAGTTATGTGTTGCAACTTATGCGTGGTATCCTAAATTTGTGCGATGAATTAAATATTTGGTTTCAATTAATGTGAGTAGTTTTTACTATTGATCATTTTGATTAACTAATTTCACTCTCGGTAAATGCTGAAGTGAGATTTTTCCCTGAGTTGTTGCAGCGTATATCTCTTCACGACATAGATTTTTATTCATGCAGCACCACGGCAGCAGACTCACAACCACAAACACTCGACCACGTGCACTAATTGCAAATCCACGTGCACATTTTGCACCTAACTGATCACCTCCCTAGCACACCACAGTCTCTGAAGGAGAGATTTGTGGGTAATTATTCGGGTGCAAGTTGCCTCCAGCACACTGACAACAGTTAGCACCCGACACCACACTTAATCCTCATGATCACCGCCACCGCGGAGAGCCAACACTCGAGCGGCAGCATCACGACGATCATCGAGGATCATCACGCACAAGAGCACGGAGAACCCCAGCAATGCCGCCAACCCTCCGCACATCAACATCATGTACCAGTCCGGCATCACCTCCGCCATTAGAGCCTCGTCTCGAGCTCCTGCAAACAGAGATGGAGGAGAAGGAAGGAGAAGCGAGGCCAGGTGTGAGGAAGAAGAAAGGAGCACCTCGGTCATTTTATAGCTCGAGATCGGTGTACAGTGGGCGAAGTCCACCAGCGCCACTCGTCGCCCGATCGCCGGTGTTCGGAGGCGAATCCATGAGCAGTGCCGGCAGCGCACTGGCCCGCGAGGTGAGTGCACGCTGCACCGGCAGCTAGCGCGCCACGCACTACCGTAGTACGGCCTAGATGCTCTATGCGCTAGATGTTGCCGGTGGAGAAAGCGCGGGAAAGCACGCGAGAGAGAGGATGAAAAGAGAGCCAGAGGTAGAAGAAGAGACGAACAGTGGGCCTCGGGTCCACCTGTCAGCCAAAGAGAGCACCGTGCTCTCGGGTACGACCAGTGTGTTTTAGATATTTAGAAATTTATTCTAAATTCACTGTAACCGAAAGTAGGAATTTCTCATTTTTCCCGAACCATAGATTTTTCCACGCAGCGCCAGTATTCCACAATGTAGTTTTACACCACTTAAATTGCCCACTCACTGTAGCCATATTTTATTGCATGAGTAGGATGGTTATTTTTGTGATATTACATTGAGATAGTAGGAGTAATTCTTTTCAAAGCAACCGTTAGCAAATCTCGAGGACGAGATTTTTTCTTAAGGGGGGTAGTGTTGTAACACCCCAAAATTTTGGCCTTGATTTATTAATTAAAATTTTGCCAGGAAATTAAATTTTTATTTTCTGGTTTTATCTTTTAATTTCAGATCACTCTGTCCCTCTGAATTTTTGAGTTTTTTTTCCTTCTAGGTGGAAACCTTTCAAAAATATTGTTGGACTTGTATATCTTCCCAAGACCATTCCTTTTTATCAGTGGAATTATTTCTACAATTATTTTTCCTAAGCTTTATTTCTTTAAAAAATGATTTTTCATGAGTTTTAGAGTTCCATTTGCACTACAACCTATTTAAATATTTCTTTAAAAATTCCCCCAAAATTGGGGGATGTTAGTATATAATTCAACTTTATGCAAAAACCCATTGGTGTTCTTTGAAAAATTTGAGCAAATCATCCTCATCTTCATTCTGGTCCAGTTTGGTGTTTTGTACTGCAACCATGTTTTATCTTGCCATATTGCCCTTGATTTTTCTCCTGCTTATAGACCAGCCTACCAAACCCTTAAGTCCAGGGGATTGGACCCATTGGAGTATTTTTGGTCCATGCAATAATTCCCTTCACTTTCTGTCCAGAATTGAAGATTTGCAAAACTTGCACTAACAAGTTTCTGGTTTTGCCCAAATAGCCTTGCCATCATCACTTGCACCTAAAGAGATCCCAACATGGAGATTTGGGCCACCAGAAGAGATGCATAGATGCCCATGGCATTCTGTCGAGCACCTTGAGTTCATGGACAGCTTTGGCATAGTTTTATGTTTGCACTGTGATCTTGCCCCTCTCGACAAACCAGCATGTCCACTAATCTCCTAGCCACCCCTAACCTAGACTTGTTAATTGCCAGCCTCACCCAAGCCTTCTAGGCTACCCTGGCTTTCTGTCGAGCATGTAGCGTGCGTGCTCTGGGCGCGCCCAGAGCGCACGTTTTACACACACGCGCAACCGAGCCATTGCGTCTTGCCCCTGGCCTTTGCTCGCCCGCAGGGCTGCGCCCCGTTCTCGTCCGCTCGCCCAGAACCCTCCAAGCCGCCCCTGGCGCTCTACAGCGCCGCCGTCAGAGCCCTCTTGGCGGCACGCCGGCATCCGCAACACGCCCCTGCCATGGCAGCTCCGCCCAAGCCACAGCCGCCCGCCAGCTGCCCTCTGGAACAGCTTGAGCTCATCCACGAGCTCGTCCGCTAGCGCCCGTCGCCGCCATGTCCCCCTGCCAGCAACAGAGCGGCGGTTCGCTGGTGTTCTTATCCGCAGCCGCGGGAACCGACCTCGACCACCTATAAAAGGAGCCCCCGAGCTCGTCCAGACCCTCAGGCGACCTCAGGCCATCTCCCTAGTGCTCCCATAGCCAGCAATCGACGGAGGGAGGCCGTCTGCCTCATCTCCAGCCAGTTTGGCCGCCGCCACGCTCAGGTGTCGTACGTCGCGAGTAGGGCCTCCCCAGTTCTTCCAGCACCACCGTCCGACTACCCTCAACCGTGCGGAGCCGCCCCACCTCTCTAGCCCGATCGGGAGCCACCATAGCTCGAGACCCCGATCCACCCAAAACCGCAGTCCGCCACGGAGCTCGCCGCCGGCGACCCCCTCCACCCCCGCCAGCCTATCGACCACTAGGAGGACTGCCCTGGACCAGCGGATCCATCCACGCCCTCAGAATCCCGCGGGCAGCCGCCGTTCGTCGGCGGCAATCGCCGGAGCCCCGCCACCGCTCGGCCAGAGAAGGAAGGAGGGCGCGGGCGACAGGTCAAACCTGACTAGTGGACCCGACGGCCCCACCTGCCAGTGACCCTATCTCCGCCGACGTGTTTTAAGTGGAAACGTAAAACACAAGAGTACGCCTTCTCTGTCTCGAAAGTGTATTCCTATTCGAACCGTTTTTCTTTTTCTGTTTAATTTAAAAACAGATTTTGACTAAAACTTTGACTAGCTATAACTTTTTAAATATAACTCCGTTTGAACTGATTCTTTTTTTGTTGTTTCCCAAATTTCATCTAGTTTATCTCCATATTTATTTGAAAATTTTCCAAACAACGTTTTAGTACTATTTTGAAACTATGTGTTAATTTAAATTTTCTTAAAATAGGATTTTGAAGAAGGAAGCAACTTTCAAAAAGTGCACCCTACTTGCATACTCTTGAAGGCAAGCATTCTAAACCCCGGCATAATATTTGTTGTGTGTCATTCGATGCTAATACGACACCACCTTGACATGAAGTGTTTGGTATTTTATGTGGTGTTATGATCATATTCATGAGTGTATAATGATGATTCCTTGCTGTTGGAGTTTGATATGCTTCTGATAGTAATCACCCTCGTATGCCTTTCATGCCTATCGAGAGGAATCCGGGAAAGTCTATGTCTTGGGTAGACACGAACTTGTCTCTAATAATTCGTTGAGACGATTATGTCCGGTAAGCCATGGTGAGGTATGATGAGTGGTGATCCTGTCTGTTGGTGTGAAATATATTTGTTATACTAATCCTGCAGGGAATGCCTTAATCTCCTGAGTCGCCGTAGATCGAGTCTTGTTCCAGTAACCCCCATACTTGTTTCGTACTACCACTTGTCCTTGCCATAGGTAGGGTACGGTTCAGTAAGTTGTCAACCCCTTGCTAGCACACACCGTACAGAGAGGCCATGGTGGAAGATACCAGCTGCATCCGGTAGACATGCCACCTGGTCCGGGGGCATGGGTGTTTCCGGTTGGAGCCGAGGGGGTAGCTCCCCTAGTTTGCGCGCGTTATGAATTTTGTGATCCCATGCTAGTCGAGGTTGTAGCCTCCCCACTTAGAGTTTCGCTGGTGTCGTGGGTGATTCCAGACACCGGTAAGTTAGGCTGGTGTGTGCGGTCAGGTGTGTTTTCAATTAAAAGAATGTAGATGGAATTAGCCCCGATGGACTAAAGGAATCTGTTACTCATGGGTAAAGAGTACACCCTCTGCAGGGGTTATATCTAATCGAATAGCCGTGTTCATAGTTAAGGACTACAGTCTGGGATGGGTCAAGTGTCGGTCTTAGTGTCGGTCTTCGGAGGAAAAATTGCTAAAATAGAACATTGATCATGACTTGGGACATATGATGATTATGATTATTATTACTATAGCCTAACCATTGGTATTATTTGAATTATTGAGTATCCCTGGGACGGCTCTACCTCCTGGATATTCACTGTGATTATTCTCTTATAAGCCCTTTATGTGGTGTCGCTCAGACGCCCGACTGTGGCATGCTTGTTATTTAAATTACTTATAAGACATTTATGTGGTGTCGCTCAGACGGCCGACTGTGGCATGCTTGTTATTTAATTTACTTATAAGCCCTTTATGTGGTGTCACTCAGACGCCCAACTATGGCATGCTTGTTATTTAAATTACTTATAAGCCCTTTATGTGGTGTCGCACAGACGCCCGACTGTGGCATGCTTGTTATTTATTTTATTTGTAAGCCCTCTATGTGGTGTCGCTCAGACACCCGACTGTGGCATCCTTTATATTATTATCCTTTCGAGGCGTCATTTCAGACACCCGATCGATGCAATCTATTTCTACTCTCTGATTGCATATTCGTATTTGACATGAATAACCTACTTGCGTGCATCATGGATTTTTATTTCTTGACTGACGTTGTGATCATGGAATATTCCAGGGCATGATTATCATTTGTTATATTATACCTGAGTTCATAATGTTTGTGAGTACATTCAAAGTACTCACTGGCTTGTCCTTGGCTATTGTCTTGGCCAGATTTCTTGCATGGAGAGGAGCGTTGCGATGACATCCCCGGAACCTACGCAATGGTGATAGCAGCCTCGCAAAGATAGGAGTTATCCAGGTCAGCTGTTCCTGTGGGAAATGGAGTCCCATAGACGCTGATGAACCACAAACCGCTTCCGCCATCAGCCACAAGAAACCTTGTGTTGTACTCATAGGCCAGAATGGTCTTGTACTACATATTTTGTATTTTGCTTGGAATTTCTGTATCAAGTTGGTGCCTCATCAGCTAACAGTAATCCTAGGGCTGGTGGGCACAAGGACCATTTTCTGGGAAATATATCCTGAAAATCCGATCGCGACAGCCAAGGTGCAAGAAAGAAAATACGTCCACATATGTGTACATACGGGCGGGGTCTCGGACACCTACGCACACATACGTACGGCCATGGCTCGTGTACATGGTTGGGTCGGAACGGAGAAACAGCATCATCGTCGTGTTCATGGGGAGGCAACAGAATGCGTCATGCTCATCGGGAGGCAACAGAACGTGTGGGAGCCAACTGGCTGGGTTGGAACGAAATGTGTGGTCGTGTTCATCGAGAGGGCTTGGAGGGAACAGGCGATGGAAACGAGGCCTGGCGTACCGTAGAACGGAGGAAACGGACCTCCTACAGTCGAAAGGGGGGTCATGTTGATCGGGAGGGGTGTGGCGTACCGCAAAACGGACGAAACAGACCTCCTACGATGGAAACGGGGGTCCTGTTGATCGGGAGGGGTGTGGTGTACCGCAAAACGGACGAAACGGACCTCCTACGATCGAAACGGGGGTCATGTTCATCGGGAGGGTGTGGCGTACCGAAAAACGGGACTCCACGGGATACTGTTTATCTCCACTGTCGACCTCCTCTAGCCTCCACGGGCTACCGTCGACCTCCTCCAGCCTCCACGGGCTCCTGTTCATCCAGCCTCCACCGTGCGCTACTCCACCGGCTACTGTTCAACCACCCCTCCACGGGCACCCCTCCACCGTCTATTGTTCATCCAGCCCTCCACCACACCACGGGGTCCTGTTCATCCAGAGGCAACGCCACCGCTCACTGTTCATCCAAACCCCACCGCAACACTCACTGTTCATCCCAAAGGCAGCATCGATCGGCTTCAGTTAGCAGCAGTAGCGAAGGAATCAATCGATCCAGTTCAGTTAACAGCCATCGATCGGTCGCTCGGGTTCAGTAACGCGTAGCCTGCAGTGCAATCGCTCGGGTTTAGTTAGAGCCCAACGCCTCGCTCGGGTTCAGTTAGAGCCAACGCCTCGCACACACGCGCGTACGTGTACGAGAGAAATGCGCATCGCTCGGCCCCCAACCTCCCACCGTAACCGGGAACTCCCCGAAATTTTCCTCCCCCTCGCTTCTACCACGATTTTTTCGTCATGGACGGACCAAAGAATGTCATGCAGCTGCATCTCCGGCCCGCCCAGGACAAAAAGCCCATTTTCTGTCATGATTTTTTGTCATAGAAGTAGGAGCCCACCATATCTATGATGATACCGGGTTTTGTCATAATTGTCGTCATAGAAGTGTCATATGTATGACAGAATTTTTTTTGTTCGGCCCAAAATGTCACGGATGTGTCTTTTTGTTGTACTGGATGTAGTACTCCTCTGACTAAATCAGCTGCCTCAAGTTTGTTGATCTCTTCTGCAATGAACCGTTGCCTCTCCAAGGCCTTTTTCCGGACTTTCTGCTTTACAAGTCGGGCATGTGAGCAGACAGCAAGGTGGTGCTCGATTACCTCCCTGGGAACACTGGGGATATCAGATGGTTGCCATGCAAACACATCGACATTCTCCTGTAGGAAGGCAATGAGCATGCTTTCCTATTTGTCATCGAGGGTGGCGCTGATAGTGAAAGTACCATCAACGCCAGCAAGCCCTGTCGGGACCTTCTTCACTTGGGGTGCAGCAACTTTGGTTCTCTTGCTGTTGGAACACTCCGGCACGTCGTCAACGGGTGTCGTACACTCGGTGGGGGCACGCTTCCCGGACTCTTTGCCGGAGATCCTACAATCCCTCTTCTTTCCTTTACTTTCCTTGGTGGGAACTACTGCTGCCACTGCATGTGCCGCAAATGCGTCCTGGTACATCCTGTCCACACAAATAATTGCATCTTCTCATCTGATGGGATGGTGATAACTCCTAGTGGCCCATGCATCTTGAAGTTGTTGTAGGCATAGTGGGATGTCGCCATGAACTTAGCCAGGGTTGGGCGTCCAAGAATCCCATTGTACGGCAGGGGGAGATCAACCACATCAAACAGAATATTCTCAGTCCGGTAGTTCAGTTCTCCCCAACCGTTACCGGCAACGTGATCTTTCCCTTAGGATGGCTCCTGCCGAGATTAACTCCTTGAAACATGCTGGTAACTACTAGCTCTTCCTTTGATATCTGATTTCTGCTAATAACTGCTGGGGAGATTAGATTCAACCCGGCCCCGTTGTCCACCAACATCTTTGTGACCTTGAGGTTGCGAATTGTTGGGGACGCTAACAATGGAAAACACCCTACCACAGTGGTACGTCTAGGATGGTCCTCCTCGTCAAAGATGATGGGTGTGCGAGACAATTTAAGCGGCTTCCGGGCCCCTGGCGCTGGTTCCACGACATTGACTTCTCGTGCACATCATTTAAGCTGGCGGTGAGAAGTGTGCAGAGATGCACCTCCGTCAGTGCACCGTCCGTGGCCTTCTGAAACTCCTGCTCATTGGTTTCCTCTTCATCCCCTCCATTACTCTCATCATCACATGTTTCCTTCTCTCGACCTTTGGCGGGCTTTCCTTGATTCCGAAGGGGTTTGCCGAGGTGATTTACTTCATCGCCTCGGCTCTTACCGCCAGCAACATTCTGTCCTTTCTCCTTATCACGCTTCTCATACTCCGCTCTCTGTTTGTTGACGAGCTGCTCAACCTGATAATAGTCTTGAAGGTCATGGCGCTTGGTCCGATGAACCGTGCAGTACGGCCCATCACCTTTCCCAGCTTTTTCGCCAGCAGCGGCTTCCCGACAGTCAGTACACATGGCAGCTTCCTTGCCGGGGGCCTCATCTTTGGCCTTCTTGCCAGTACTAGGTGTACCCGATCCTTCAACAATCATCACTTCCTTATCTCTCCGCTTCTTACTGTGCTTCTTGCTCTTGTTCTGACTAGTTGATTCATTCTCATCCTCTGAATCAACATTGGTGCAATCTTCCTCTCCGGGCAACTTCCTTCCTTCCTCCATCCGAGCAAACTTATCTACCAGAGTGTAAAGGTCCTTCACAGTCTTGGGCAACTGTCCGTTCATCTTGGAACGAATACGACGATTGTGCACATTGGACATGAAGGTAGCTATTACGGCTGCCGGATGGATATTTGTGATATTCCTATGAACATTGTTGAATATCTGTAAATACTTATGGAGGGTTTCTCCTTCCTTTTGTTGCAGAAGCTGCAAGTCGATGGGCTTGCTGGGTTCTTGATGGCTGATGACCCACAAGTATAGGGGATCTATCATAGTCCTTTCGATAAGTAAGAGTGTCGAACCCAACGAGGAGCAGAAGGAAATGATAAGCGGTTTTCAGCAAGGTATTCTCTGCAAGTACTGAAATAAGTGGTAACAGATAGTTTTGTGATAAGATAAATTGTAACGAGCAACAAGTAACAAAAGTAAATAAAGTGCAGCAAGGTGGCCCAATCCTTTTTGTAGCAAAGGACAAGCCTGAACAAACTCTTATAATAGGAAAAGCGCTCCCGAGGACACATGGGAATATCATCAAGGTAGTTTTCATCACGTTCATATGATTCGCGTTCGATACTTTGATAATTTGATATGTGGGTGGACCGGTGCTTGGGTGCTATTCTTACTTGAACAAGCAACCCACTTATGATTAACCTCTATTGCAAGCATCCGCAACTACAACAAAAGTATTAAGGTAAACCTAACCATAGCATGAAACATATGGATCCAAATCAGCCCCTTACGAAGCAACGCATAAACTAGGGTTTAAGCTTCTGTCACTCTAGAAACCCATCATCTACTTATTACTTCCCAATGCCTTCCTCTAGGCCCAAATAATGGTGAAGTGTTATGTAGTCGACATTCACATAACACCACTAGAGGCTAGACAACATACATCTTATCAAAATATCAAACGAATACCAAATTCACATGACTACTAATAGCAAGACTTCTCCCTTGTCCTCAGGACAAACGTAATTACTCACAAAGCATATTCATGTTCATAATCAGAGGGGTAATAATATGCATATAAGATCTGAACATATGATCTTCCACCAAATAAACCAACTAGCATCAACTACAAGGAGTAATCAACACTACTAGCAACCTACTAGCACCAATCCCGGACTTTGAGACAAGAATTGGATACAAGAGATGAACTAGGGTTTGGAGATGAGATGGTGCTGGTGAAGATGTTGATGGAGATTGCGCTTTCCCGATGAGAGGAGCGTTGGTGATGACGATGCTGATGATTTCCCCCTCCCAGAGGGAAGTATCCCCAGCAAAACAGCTCTGCCGGAGCTCTAGATTGGTTCCGCCAAGGTTCCGCCTCGTGGCGGCGGAGTCTCGTCCCGGAAAGTTCCTTCTGATTTTTTCCTCATCGAAAGACTTCATATAGGAGAAGATGGACGTCGGAGAGCCACCAGGGGGCCCACGAGGTAGGGGGGCACCCTCGTGAGCAGGGTGTGGCCCCCCTGGCCTTTATCTTTGGCGTGGATTTTTCTTTATTTATTTTAAGACGTTCCGTGGAGTTTCAGGACTTTTGGAGTTGCGCAGAATAGGTCTCTAATATTTGCTCCTTTTCCAGCCCAGAATTCCAGCTACCGGCATTCTCCCTCCGTATGTAAACCTTGTAAAATAAGAGAGAATAGCCATAAGTATTGTAACATAAAGTGAAATAACATTCCATAATGCAATAAATATCGATGTAAAAGCATGATGCAAAATGGACGTATCTACTCCCCCAAGCTTAGACCTCGCTTGTCCTCAAGCGAAAAGCCGATAACAATAAATATGTCCTCATGTTTAGTGGTAGAGGCGTCGATAAAAATAAAATACGGACATGAAGGCATCATGATTATTCTCATAACAACAACATATATAGATTTTGTCATATGATTACTTATGTTCAAGTGATGATCTATTCACAGTGCAAAAGTATAAATCATAAACCTTATTGGGCTCCAAAAACTATAATCTCAGTCATTGCAGCAATTGCAATTTATCATAACATCGGAAAGAGTCTATGTCAGAGCTAAAAAGCAAGTCCACATACTCAACTATCATTTAGTCCTCCATAATTGCTGACACTCACGCAATACTTGTGGTTACGGAGTTTTAATCGGACATAGAGAAAGATAGGGGCTTATAGTTTTTCCCCACAACCTTTTACCTCAAGGGTAATGTCAACAATGATGGTTCATGCTCCCCTACATCCAATTAGATATATATATATATATATATATATATCATGTTCTTCCCAACATGCTGAGCTTGCCAAAGGATAAAATGAAAAAGAAAAGGTGAAGATCACCATGACTCTTGCATAAGGTAGAAGATAATAATAAAGTATAGGCCCTTCGCAGAGGGAAGTAGAGGTTGCCATGCGCTTTTATGGTTGGATGCATAAAATCTCAATGCGAAAGAACGTCACTTTATATTACCCCTTGTGATATGAACCTTTATTATGCAGACCGTCACTTTTGTTACTTCCACATCACAAGATCGCATAAAGCTTATTTCTCCCACACCAATCAATCATACATATTTTGAGCAATTTTTATTGCTTTGCGCCGATGACAACTTACTTGAAGGATCTTACTCAATCCATAGCTAGATATGGTGGACTCTCATGGCAAAACTGGTTTAAGGGTATTTGGAAGCACAAGTAGTATTTCTACTTGGTGCTTAGAATTTGGCTAGCATGAGGGGGAAAGGCAAGCCCAACAAGTTAGAGGATCCATGACAAATACTTTATCTTAGATACAAGAAAGACATAACTCATTACGTTGTCTTCCTTGTCCAACATCAACTCTTTAGCATGTCATATTTTAACGAGTGCTCCCAATCATAAAAGATGTCAATGCTAATATATCTATATGTGAAAACCTCTCTTTCCTTATTACTTCCTATTAATTGCAACAATGACCAAAGCTATGTTTGCCAACTCCCAACAACTTTTAATCATCATACTCTTTGTATGTGAAGTCATTACTCTCAATAAGATCAATATGAACTTTTCGTTTCTTTTTATTCTTTTCTTCTTTCTTTTATTAGCCCAAGATCATGGCAAAATAATCAAGCCCTTGACTCAACACTAATCTTTATTATATATAGCTCATGGACTCGATTACAATGAGAGATCATAAAGCAAAACTCAAAACTAGATCATGCCATAAACTTTATTCTACTAGATCAAGATACTACTAATAGGATCGAACTAAGAAAAATGGTAAAGATAGGAGTTGTGATTGTGATGCGATATCGGGGCACCTCCCCCAAGCTTGGCAGTTGCCAAGGGGAGTGCCCATACCCATGTGATTATATCTCCTTGGTTGGTGAGGAAGGTGGAGGTGTTGTGGATGATGCGGGCTTGTCATCCATCTTCCAAGGCATAGGTTCACCATCATAGAAGGATGATCGAGTCTTCGGAATCCTCAAATCTGCAGCCAAACTCATTCTTTTGAATCTATATTCATACTCACAGTTTTGGTTTGCAGGTCGTAGATTTGGGCTTGGAGGTGCTCGATCTTCTCATATAGCTTGAAGATGGCCTCCTCAGTGTTCTTGGCATCCGGCTTGTAGTTGTTAGTGAACTCCGTGAGCATTGTGTGGCTAGCGTTGATTCCACGCTCCACCATCCCCTGGCACTTGAAAACTTGTTGCTCCATTGCTTCGAGCCTCGTCTCCATGCTTCCGGTTCCCTTTGGTCCCTCAACATCGCGGATGTGCAACAACCCATCACGCATCTCAATGGTTTGAGGGTGTCGCAGCACCTCCGCGAGGTAAGGGTTGATGACCTTCTAGAAGAACTTCTCCTTGGAAGCACTTGGGGACGTCATGATAATCTAGATCTGTCAAAAAAACAGCTCAAAGAAGAACAAAGAATAATTGCGTGATACGGGAGTCAAAACCTTCGGGAAAATATATAATGAACTTTTACCGACCAAAATACGTAACGTGCAAGAAAACGGAGTCCGGAAGGCACACGAGGTACTCACGAGGTAGGGGGCGCGCCCACCATCCTCGTGGGGCCCTCGTGTCCTTCCCGGACTGCTACTTATTTTTCTATTTTTCTAAATATTCCAAAACGGAGAAATATTGCCTTAAAAATTGTTTTGGAGTCGGTTTACTTACCGTACCACATACCTATTCCTTTTCGGAGTCTGAAACGTCCCGGAAAGTGTCCCTTATGTATTCCTCCGGGGTTACGGTTTCAATAATATTGGTTTCAACATTTATGCGATTTCCTGAGATATAATGTTTAATTCTTTGACCGTTTACCACCTTCGGATTTGTGCCTTCAAAGTTGTTGATTTTTATGGCACCGGAACGATAGACCTCTTCGATAACGTAGGGGCCTTCCCTTTTAGAGAGAAGTTTTCCTGCCAAAATCTTAAATGAGAGTTGTATAGAAATACATAATCACCTACATTAAACTCACGCTTTTGTATCCTTTTGTCATGCCATCTTTTAACTTTTTCTTTAAACAACTTGGCATTTTCATAAGCTTGGGTTCTCCATTCATCGAGTGAGCTAATATCAAATAACCTCTTTTCACCGGCAAGTTTAAAATCATAGTTGATCTCTTTAATAGCCCAATATGCCTTATGTTCTAGTTCGAGAGGTAAGTGACATGATTTTCCATAAATCACTTTATACGAAGATATACCCATAGGATTGTTATATGCAGTTCTATAAGCCCATAATGCATCATCAAGTTTCTTAGACCAATTCTTTCTAGACCTGTTAACAATGTTTTGCAAAATTAATTTGAGCTCTCTATTGCTCAACTCTACTTGACCACTAGACTGAGGGTGATAAGGAGATGCAATTCTATGATTAACATCATATTTAGCAAGCATTTTACGGAAAGCACCATGAATAAAGTGTGAACCACCATCAGTCATTAAATATCTAGGGACTCCAAACCTCGGGAAAATAACTTCCTTAAGCATTTTAATAGAAGTGTTATGATCAGCACTACTAGTAGGAATAGCTTCTACCCACTTAGTAACGTAATCAACAGCAACTAAAGTATGTGTGTATCCATTAGAGGCAGGAAAAGGTCCCATATAATCAAAGCCCCAAACATCAAACGGTTCAATAACAAGTGAATAATTCATAGGCATTTCTTGACGTCTACTAATATTACCAATTCTTTGACATTCATCACAAGACAAGACAAACTTACGGGCATCCTTGAAGAGAGTAGGCCAATAAAAACCAGATTGCAATACCTTATGTGTAGTTCTATCTCCAGCGTGGTGTCCTCCATAAGCCTCGGAGTGACACTTGCGTAGGATCTGTTCATGTTCATGCTCAGGTACACAACGTCTAATAAAACCATCTACTCCTTCTTTATAAATATGTGGGTCATCCCAAAAGTAATGTCTTAAATCATAGAAAAACTTTTTATTTTGTTGGTATGTGAAGCTAGGTGGTATAAATTTAGCAACAATATAATTAGCATAATCAGCATACCATGGAGTACTACGAGAAGTACTTATGACATTTAATTGTTCATTAGGAAAGCTATCATTAATAGGTAGTGGGTCGTCAAGAATATTTTCTAACCTAGACAAGTTGTCTGCAACGGGGTTCTCAGCTCCCTTTCTATCAACAATATGCAAATCAAATTCTTGTAGCAAGAGAACCCATCTAATAAGTCTAGGTTTAGCATCTTTCTTTTCCATAAGATATTTAATAGCAGCATGATCAGTGTGAATAGTTACTTTAGAATCAACAATATAAGATCTGATCTTATCACAAGCAAATACAACTGCTAAAAGTTCTTTTTCAGTAGTAGCATAATTTCTTTGAGCATTGTCTAGAGTCTTACTATCATAATGAATAACATTTAATTTCTTCTCAACTCTTTGCCCTAGAACAACACCTACATCATAATCACTAGCATCACACATAATTTCAAAGGGTAAATTCCAATCAGGTGGCTGAACAATAGGTGCAGAGACTAATGCTTTCTTAAGTATTTCAAACGCTTCTACACAATCATCATCAAAGACAAATGGTATATATTTTTGCAATAAATTAGTCAAAGGCCGAGAAATTATTGAGAAGTCCTTAATGAACCTCCTGTAAAATCCGGCATGACCAAGGAAACTTCTTATACCTTTGGTGTCCTTGGGACATGGCATCTTTTCAATTGCATCAACCTTGGCTTTATCAACTTCAATACCCCTTTCAGAAACTTTATGCCCCAAGACAATACCTTCATTAACCATAAAGTGGCACTTTTCCCAATTCAAGACAAGATTAGTTTCTTCACATCTCTGCAAAACTCGATCAAGATTGCTCAAGCAATCATCAAAAGAGGGACCATAGACAGAAAAGTCGTCCATGAAAACCTCACAAATCTTTTCACAAAAGTCAGAGAATATAGCCATCATGCATCTTTGAAAGGTAGCAGGTGCATTACATAAACCAAAAGGCATACGTCTATAAGAAAAAGTACCAAAAAGGCATGTAAATGTAGTCTTTGATTGATCTCTAGCCGACACAGGTATTTGAGAGAAACCAGAATAACCATCTAGAAAGCAATAGTGTGTATGTTTGCATAATCTTTCTAGCATTTGATCAATAAAAGGTAAGGTGTAATGATCTTTCTTAGTAGCTTTATTTAATTTGCGGAAATCAATGACCATCCTATAACCTGTGATAATTCTTTGTGGAATCAATTCATCTTTATCATTAGGAACAACAGTAATACCTCCCTACTTAGGGACACAATGGACAGGACTTACCCACTCACTATCAGCAACGAGATAGATTATACCTGCCTCCAGAAGCTTGAGTATTTCTTTTCTTACCACTTCTTTAATTTTAGGATTCAGACGTCGTTGAGGATCATGAACTGGTTTGGCATCTGCTTCCAAATTTATTTTATGTTGACATAGAGTGGGACTAATGCCCTTAAGATCATCAAGAGTATATCCAATAGCAGCACGATGCTTCTTTAGAGTTTTTAATAATCTTTCTTCTTCATGCTCTAAAAGGTTAGCACTAATAATAACAGGATATATCTTCTTTTCATCAAGATAAACATATTTAAGATTATCAGGCAAAGGTTTAAGCTCAAACACGGGATCACCCTTGGGTGGAGGAGGATCCCCTAAAATTTCAACAGGCAAGTTGTGTTGCAGAATAGGTTCCTGTTAAAAGAATACTTCATCTATTTCCCTTCTTTCATTCATGAACATATCATTTTCATGGTCTAGCAAATAGTGTTCTAAAGGATCACTAGGAGGTACGGCAATAGAAGCAAGACCAATAATTTCAACCTTACTAGGTAATTCTTCCTCACGATGTTGTTTACTAAATTTAGAGAAATTAAACTCATGAACCATATCATCCAAGCCAACAGTAACAACATTCTTTGTGCAATCTATGGTAGCATTGACAATATTTAAGAAGGGTCTACCAAATATAATGGGACAAAAGCTATCTTGCGGAGAAGTAAGAACAAGAAAATCAGTAGGATATTTAGTTTTCCCACACAAGAATTCAACATCTCTAACAATTCCAATTGGTGAAATAGTATCTCTATTGGCAAGTTTAATTGTGACATCAATACCTTCTAACTCAGCAGGTGCAGTTTCATTCTTAATTTCTTCGTATAAAGTATGCGGTATAACACTATCACTAGCACCCATATCACATAAGCCATGATCACAATGATCTCCTATTTTAACAAAAATTACAGGCACGCCTACCATAGGTCTATGTTTATCTTTATCACATGGTTTAGAAATTCTAGCAGTTTCACCTTCGAACTGAATAACATGCCCATCAATATTATCAAACAAGAGATCTTTAACAATAGCAATATTAGGTTCTACTTTAACTTGCTCAGGAGGTGTATAAGTTCTAATATTTCTTTTACGAACAACAGTTGAAGCTTTAGCATGATCCTATACTCTAACAGGGAAAAGTGGATTCTCAACATAAGAAGTAGGAACAATAGGATCATTATAAGTGACAGTCTTTTCTTCAACTCTAATAGGTGCAGCTACCTTTACTTCTATGGGAGGATGATATTTAAACCACTTCTCCTTAGGGAGATCAATATAAGTAGCAAAAGATTCACAGAAAGAAGCCACTATCTCAGAGTCAAGTCCATATTTAGTGCTAAACTTACGGAAAATATCGGTGTCCATAAAAGATTTAACACAATCAAACTTAGGTGTCATACCTGACTCCTTACCTTCGTCGAGGTCCCAATCTTCAGAGTTGCGTTTAATTCTATCCAATAAATTCCATCTGAATTCAATAGTCTTCATCATAAAAGAGCCCGCACAAGAAGTATCGAGCATGGTTTGATTATTATGAGAAAGCCGAGCATAAAAACTTTGCATAATTATTTCTCTCGAGACCTCATGATTGGGGCATGAATATAATATTGATTTAAGCCTCCCCCAAGCTTGTGCGATGATTTCTCCTTCGCGAGGCCAGAAATTATATATATAATTGCGATCACGATGAACAAGATGCATAGGGTAATACTTGTGATGAAATTCCAACTTCAATCTTTTATAGTCCCATGATCTCATATCATCACATAGCCTATACCATATCAATGTGTCTCCCTTCAAAGATAAAGGGAAGACCTTCTTCTTAGCAACATCATCGGGTATACCTGCAAGCTTAAATAATCCACAAACTTCATCCACATATATTAAGTGCTCATCAGGATGCTTTGTTCCATCTCCTGTAAAAGGGTTAGCTAGCAGTTTTTCCATCATGCCCAAAGGAAATTCAAAAGGAGTTTCATTTTCAATAGGTTCAGTAGGTTGAGGATCAACTCTTTGCTCTACTGGACGGGGTGAAGATACCCCGAACAAGCCCCTTAGAGAATTACTTTCCATAGTAGCAAGTGAGAGTAAATTTCAGCACACTATATAAATTTTTCATTACAAATTCCACCCACCAAAGGCGCTACACTCCCCGGCAACGACGCTAGAAAAGAGTCTTGATGACCCACAAGTATAGGGGATCTATCGTAGTCCTTTCGATAAGTAAGAGTGTCGAACCCAACGAGGAGCAGAAGGAAATGATAAGCGGTTTTCAGCAAGGTATTCTCTGCAAGTACTGAAATAAGTGGTAACAGATAGTTTTGTGATAAGATAAATTGTAATGAGCAACAAGTAACAAAAGTAAATAAAGTGCAGCAAGGTGGCCCAATCCTTTTTGTAGCAAAGGACAAGCCCGAACAAACTCTTATAATAGGAAAAGCGCTCCCGAGGACACATGGGAATATCGTCAAGCTAGTTTTCATCACGTTCATATGATTCGCGTTTGATACTTTGATAATTTGATATGTGGGTGGACCGGTGCTTGGGTGCTGTTCTTACATGAACAAGCATCCCACTTATGATTAACCTCTATTGCAAGCATCCACAACTACAACAAAAGTATTAAGGTAACCCTAACCATAGCATGAAACATATGGATCCAAATCAGCCCCTTACGAAGCAACGCATAAACTAGGGTTTAAGCTTCTGTCACTCTAGCAACCCATCATCTACTTATTAATTCCCAATGCCTTCCTCTAGGCCCAAATAATGGTCAAGTGTTATGTAGTCGATGTTCACATAACACCACTAGAGGCTAGACAACATACATCTTATCAAAATATCAAACGAATACCAAATTCACATGACTACTAATAGCAAGACTTCTCCCTTGTCCTAAGGACAAACGTAATTACTCACAAAGCATATTCATGTTCATAATCAGAGGGGTAATAATATGCATATAAGATCTGCACATATGATCTTCCACCAAATAAACCAACTAGCATCAACTACAAGGAGTAATCAACACTACTAGCAACCTACTAGCACCAATCTCAAACTTTGAGACAAGAATTGGATACAAGAGATGAACTAGGGTTTGGAGATGAGATGGTGCTGGTGAAGATGTTGATGGAGATTGCGCTCTCCCGATGAGAGGAGCGTTGGTGATGACGATGCTGATGATTTCCCCCTCCCGGAGGGAAGTATCCCCGGCAGAACAGCTCTGCCGGAGCTCTAGATTGGTTCCGCCAAGGTTCCGCCTCGTGTCGGCGGAGTCTCGTCCCGAAAAGTTCCTTCTGATTTTTTCCTCATCGAGAGACTTCATATAGGAGAAGATGGACGTCGGAGAGCCACCAGGGGGCTCACGAGGTAGGGGGGCGCCCTAGGGGGGCCCACCCTCGTGAGCAGGGTGCGGCCCCCCTGGCCTTCATCTTTGGCGTGGATTTTTCTTTATTTATTTTAAGACGTTCCGTGGAGTTTCAGGACTTTTGGAGTTGCGCAGAATAGGTCTCTAATATTTGCTCCTTTTCCAGCCCAGAATTCCAGCTGCCGGCATTCTCCCTCCGTATGTAAACCTTGTAAAATAAGAGAGAATAGCCATAAGTATTGTAACATAAAGTGAAATAACATTCCATAATGCAATAAATATCAATGTAAAAGCATGATGCAAAATGGACGTATCTACTCCCCCAAGCTTAGACCTCGCTTGTACTCAAGCGAAAAGCCGATAACAATAAATATGTCCTCATGTTTAGCAGTAGAGGCGTCGATAAAAATAAAATACGGACATGAAGGCATCATGATTATTCTCATAACAGCAACATATATAGATTTTGTCATATGATTACTTATGTTCAAGTGATGATCTATTCACAGTGCAAAAGTATAAATCATAAACCTTATTGGGCTCCAACAAACTATAATCTCAGTCATTGCAGCAATTGCAATTTATCATAACATCGGAAAGAGTATATGTCAGAGCTAAAAAGCAAGTCCACATACTCAACTATCATTTAGTCCTCCATAATTGCTGACACTCACGCAATACTTGTGGTTACAGAGTTTTAATCGGACACAGAGAAAGATAGGGGCTTATAGTTTTACCCCACAACCTTTTACCTCAAGGGTAATGTCAACAATAATGGTTCATGCTAATCTACATCCAATTATATATATATATATATATATATATATATATATATATATATATATATATCATGTTCTTCCCAACATGCTGAGCTTGCCAAAGGATAAAATGAAAAAGAAAAGGTGAAGATCACCATGACTCTTGCATAAGGTAGAAGATAATAATAAAGTATAGGCCCTTCGCAGACGGAAGTAGAGGTTGCCATGCGCTTTTATGGTTGGATGCATAAAATCTCAATGCGAAAGAACGTCACTTTATATTACCCCTTGTGATATGAACCTTTATTATGCAGTCCATCACTTTTGTTACTTTCACATCACAAGATCGCATAAAGCTTATTTCTCCCACACCAATCAACCATACATACTTAGAGCAATTTTTATTGCTTTGCACCGATGACAACTTACTTGAAGGATCTTACTCAATCCATAGGTAGATATGGTGGACTCTCATGGCAAAACTGGTTTAAGGGTATTTGGAAGCACAAGTAGTATTTCTACTTGGTGCTTAGAATTTGGCTAGAATGAGGGGGAAAGGCAAGCTCAACAAGTTAGAGGATCCATGACAACATACTTTATCTTAGATATAAGAAAGACATAACTCATTACGTTGTCTTCCTTGTCCAACATCAACTCTTTAGCATGTCATATTTTAACGAGTGCTCCCAATCATAAAAGATGTCAATGCTAATATATCTATATGTGAAAACCTCTCTTTCCTTAGTACTTCCTATTAATTGCAACAATGACCAAAGCTATGTTTGCCAACTCCCAACAACTTTTAATCATCATACTCTTTCTATGTGAAGTCATTACTCTCAATAAGATCAATATGAACTTTTCGTTTCTTTTTATTCTTTTCTTCTTTCTTTTATTAGCCCAAGATCATGGCAAAATAATCAAGCCCTTGACTCAACACTAATCTTTATTATATATAGCTCATGGACTCGATTACAATGAGAGATCATAAAGCAAAACTCAAAACTAGATCATGCCATAAACTTTATTCTACTAGATCAAGATACTACTAATAGGATTGAACTAAGAAAAACGGTAAAGATAGGAGTTGTGATTGTGATGCGATATCGGGGCACCTCCCCCAAGCTTGGCAGTTGCCAAGGGGAGTGCCCATACCCATGTGATTATATCTCCTTGGTTGGTGAGGAAGGTGGAGGTGTTGTCGATGATGCGGGCTTGTCATCCATCTTCCAAGGTATAGGTTCACCATCATAGAAGGATGATCGAGTCTTCGGAATCCTCAAATCTGCAGCCAAACTCATTCTTTTGAATCTATATTCATACTCACAGTTTTGGTTTTATAGGTCATAGATTTGGTCTTGGAGGTGCTCGATCTTCTCATATAGCTTGAAGATGGCCTCCTCGGTGTTCTTGGCATCCGCCTTGTAGTTGTTAGTGAACTCCGCGAGCATCGTGTGGCTAGCGTTGATTCCATGCTCCACCATCCCCTGGCACTTGAGAACTTGTTGCTCCATTGCTTCGAGCCTCGTCTCCATGCTTCCGGTTCCCTTTGGTCCCTCAACATCGCAGATGTGCAACAACCCATCATGCATCTCAATGGTTCAAGGGTGTCGCAGCACCTCCGTGAGGTAAGGGTTGATGACCTTCTCGAAGAACTTCTCCTTGGAAGCACTTGGGGACGTCATGATAATCTAGATCTGTCAAAAAAACAGCTCAAACAAGAACAAAGAATAATTGCGTGATACGGGAGTCAAAACCTTCGGGAAAATATATAATGAATTTTTACCGACCAAAATACGTAACGTGCAAGAAAACGGAGTCCGGAAGGCACACGAGGTACTCACGAGGTAGGGGGCGCGCCCACCATTCTCGTGGGGCCCTCGTGTCCTTCCCGGACTGCTACTTATTTTTCTATTTTTCTAAATATTCCAAAACGGAGAAATATTGCCTTAAAAATTGTTTTGGAGTCGGTTTACTTACCGTACCACATACCTATTCCTTTTCGGAGTCTGAAACGTCCCGGAAAGTGTCCCTTATGTATTCCTCTGGGGTTACGGTTTCAATAATATTGGTTTCAACATTTATGCGATTTCCTGAGATATAATGTTTAATTCTTTGACCGTTTACCACCTTCGGATTTGTGCCTTCCAAGTTGTTGATTTTTATGGCACCGGAACGATAGACCTCTTCGATAACGTAGGGGCCTTCCCTTTTAGAGAGAAGTTTTCCTGCAAAAATCTTAAAGGAGAGTTGTATAGAAATACATAATCACCTACATTAAACTCACGCTTTTGTATCCTTTTGTCATGCCATCTTTTAACTTTTTCTTTAAACAACTTGGCATTTTCATAAGCTTGGGTTCTCCATTCATCGAGTGAGCTAACATCAAATAACCTCTTTTCACCGGTAAGTTTAAAATCATAGTTGATCTCTTTAATAGCCCAATATGCCTTATGTTCTAGTTCGAGAGGTAAGTGACATGATTTTCCATAAACCATTTTATACGAAGATATACCCATAGGATTTTTATATGCAGTTCTATAAGCCCATAATGCATCATCAAGTTTCTTAGACCAATTCTTTCTAGACCTATTAACAGTGTTTTGCAAAATTAATTTGAGCTCTCTATTGCTCAACTCTACTTAACCACTAGACTGAGGGTGATAAGGAGATGCAATTCTATGATTAACATCATATTTAGCAAGCATTTTACGGAAAGCACCATGAATAAAGTGTGAACCACCATCAGTCATTAAATATCTAGGGACTCCAAACCTCGGGAAAATAACTTCCTTAAGCATTTTAATAGAAGTGTTATGATCAGCACTACTAGTAGGAATAGCTTCTACCCACTTAGTAACGTAATCAACAGCAACTAAAGTCTGTGTGTATCCATTAGAGGCATGAAAAGGTCCCATATAATCAAAGCCCCAAACATCAAACGGTTCAATAACAAGTGAATAATTCATAGGCATTTCTTGACGTCTACTAATATTACCAATTCTTTGACATTCATCACAAGACAAGACAAACTTACGGGCATCCTTGAAGAGAGTAGGCCAATAAAAACCAGATTGCAATACCTTATGTGTAGTTCTATCTCCAGCGTGGTGTCCTCCATAAGCCTCGGAGTGACACTTGCGTAGGATCTGTTCATGTTCATGCTCAGGTACACAACGTCTAATAAAACCATCTACTCCTTCTTTATAAATATGTGGGTCATCCCAAAAGTAATGTCTTAAATCATAGAAAAACTTTTTATTTTGTTGGTATGTGAAGCTAGGTGGTATAAATTTAGCAACAATATAATTAGCATAATCAGCATACCATGGAGTACTACGAGAAGTACTTATAACATTTAATTGTTCATTAGGAAAGCTATCATTAATAGGTAGTGGGTCATCAAGAATATTTTCTAACCTAGACAAGTTGTCTGCAATGGGGTTCTCAGCTCCCTTTCTATCAACAATATGCAAATCAAATTTTTGTAGCAAGAGAACCCATCTAATAAGTCTAGGTTTAGCATCTTTCTTTTCCATAAGATATTTAATAGCAGCATGATCAGTGTGAATAGTTACTTTAGAATCAACAATATAAGATCTGATCTTATCACAAGCAAATACAACTGCTAAAAGTTCTTTTTCAGTAGTAGCATAATTTCTTTGAGCATTGTCTAGAGTCTTACTATCATAATGAATAAAATTTAATTTCTTCTCAACTCTTTGCCCTAGAACAACACCTACATCATAATCACTAGCATCACACATAATTTCAAAGGGTAAATTCCAATCAGGTGGCTGAACAATAGGTGCAGAGACTAATGCTTTCTTAAGTATTTCAAACGCTTCTACACAATCATCATCAAAGACAAATGGTATATATTTTTGCAATAAATTAGTCAAAGGCCGAGAAATTATTGAGAAGTCCTTAATGAACCTCCTGTAAAATCCGGCATGACCAAGGAAACTTCTTATACCTTTGGTGTCCTTGGGACATGGCATCTTTTCAATTGCACCAACCTTGGCTTTATCAACTTCAATACCTCTTTCAGAAACTTTATGCCCCAAGACAATACCTTCATTAACCATAAAGTGGCACTTTTCCCAATTCAAGACAAGATTAGTTTCTTCACATCTCTGCAAAACTCGATCAAGATTGCTCAATCAATCATCAAAAGAGGGACCATAGACAGAAAAGTCGTCCATGAAAACCTCACAAATCTTTTCACAAAAGTCAGAGAATATAGCCATCATGCATCTTTGAAAGGTAGCAGGTGCATTACATAAACCAAAAGGCATACGTCTATAAGAAAAAGTACCAAAAGGGCATGTAAAAGTAGTCTTTGATTGATCTCTAGCCGACACAGGTATTTGAGAGAAACCAGAATAACCATCTAGAAAGCAATAGTGTGTATGTTTGCATAATCTTTCTAGCATTTGATCAATAAAAGGTAAGGGGTAATGATCTTTCTTAGTAGCTTTATTTAATTTGCGGAAATCAATGACCATCCTATAACCTGTGATAATTCTTTGTGGAATCAATTCATCTTTATCATTAGGAACAACAGTAATACCTCCCTACTTAGGGACACAATGGACAGGACTTACCCACTCACTATCAGCAATGAGATAGATTATACCTGCCTCCAGAAGCTTGAGTATTTCTTTTCTTACCACTTCTTTAATTTTAGGATTCAGACGTCGTTGAGGATCATGAACTGGTTTGGCATCTGCTTCCAAATTTATTTTATGTTGACATAGAGTGGGACTAATGCCCTTATGATCATCAAGAGTATATCCAATAGCAGCACGATGCTTCTTTAGAGTTTTTAATAATCTTTCTTCTTCATGCTCTAAAAGGTTAGCACTAATAATAACAGGATATATCTTCTTTTCATCAAGATAAACATATTTAAGATTATCAGGCAAAGGTTTAAGCTCAAACACGGGATCACCATTGGGTGGAGGAGGATCCCCTAAAATTTCAACAGGCAAGTTGTGTTGCAGAATAGGTTCCTGTTAAAATAATACTTCATATATTTCCCTTCTTTCATTCATGAACATATCATTTTCATGGTCTAGCAAATAGTGTTCTAGAGGATCACTAGGAGGTACGGCAATAGAAGCGAGACCAATAATTTCAACCTTACTAGGTAATTCTTCCTCACGATGTTGTTTACTAAATTTAGAGAAATTAAACTCATGAACCATATCATCCATGCCAACAGTAACAACATTCTTTATGCAATCTATGGTAGCATTGACAGTATTTAAGAAGGGTCTACCAAATATAATGGGACAAAAGCTATCTTGTGGAGAAGTAAGAACAAGAAAATCAGCAGGATATTTAGTTTTCCCACACAAGACTTCAACATCTCTAACAATTCCAATTGGTGAAATAGTATCTCTATTGGCAAGTTTAATTGTGACATCAATACCTTCTAACTCAGCAGGTGCAATTTCATTCTTAATTTCTTCGTATAAAGTATGCGGTATAACACTATCACTAGCACCCATATCACATAAGCCATGATCACAATGATCTCCTATTTTAACAGAAATAACAGGCATGCCTACCACAGGTCTATGTTTATCTTTATCACAAGGTTTAGCAATTCTAGCAGTTTCACCTTCAAACTGAATAACATGCCCATCAATATTATCAAACAAGAGATCTTTAACAATAGCAATATTAGGTTCTACTTTAACTTGCTCAGGAGGTGTATAAGTTCTAATATTTCTTTTACGAACAACAGTTGAAGATTTAGCATGATCCTATACTCTAACAGGGAAAAGTGGTTTCTCAACATAAGAAGTAGGAACAATAGGATCATTATAAGTGACAGTCTTTTCTTCAACTCTAATAGGTGCAGCTACTTTTACTTCTATGGGAGGATGATATTTAAACCACTTCTCCTTAGGGAGATCAACATAAGTAGCAAAAGATTCACAGAAAGAAGCCACTATCTCAGAGTCAAGTCCATATTTAGTGCTAAACTTACGGAAAATATCGGTGTCCATAAAAGATTTAACACAATCAAACTTAGGTGTCATACCTGACTCCTTACCTTCGTCGAGGTCCCAATCTTCAGAGTTGCGTTTAATTCTATCCAATAAATTCCATCTGAATTCAATAGTCTTCATCATAAAAGAGCCCGCACAAGAAGTATAGAGCATGGTTTGATTATTATGAGAAAGTCGAGCATAAAAACTTTGCATAATTATTTCTCTCGAGAGCTCATGATTGGGGAATGAATATAACATTGATTTAAGCCTCCCCCAAGCTTGAGCGATGATTTCTCCTTCGCGAGGCCAGAAATTATATATATAATTGCGATCACGATGAACAAGATGTATAGGGTAATACTTTTGATGAAATTCCAACTTCAATCTTTTATAGTCCCATGATCTCATATCATCACATAGCCTATACCATATCAATGTGTCTCCCTTAAAAGATAAAGGGAAGAACTTCTTCTTAGCAACATTATCGGGTATACCTGCAAGCTTAAATAATCCACAAACTTCATCCACATATATTAAGTGCTCATCAGGATGCTTTGTTCCATCTCCTGTAAAAGGGTTAGCTAGCAGTTTTTCCATCATACCCGAAGGAAATTCAAAAGGAGTTTCATTTTCAATAGGTTCAGTAGGTTGAGGAGAAACTCTTTGCTCTACTGGATGGGGTGAAGATACCCCGAACAAGCCCCTCAGAGAATTACTTTCCATAGTAGCAAGTGAGAGTAAATTTCAGCACACTATATAAATTTTTCCTTACAAATTCCACCCACCAAAGGCGCTACACTCCCCGGCAACGACGCTAGAAAAGAATCTTGATGACCCACAAGTATAGGGGATCTATCGTAGTCCTTTCGATAAGTAAGAGTGTCGAACCCAACGAGGAGCAGAAGGAAATGATAAGCGGTTTTCAGCAAGGTATTCTCTGCAAGTACTGAAATAAGTGGTAACAGATAGTTTTGTGATAAGATAAATTGTAACGAGCAACAAGTAACAAAAGTAAATAAAGTGCAGCAAGGTGGCCCAATCCTTTTTGTAGCAAAGGACAAGCCCGAACAAACTCTTATAATAGGAAAAGTGCTCCCGAGGACACATGGGAATATCGTCAAGCTAGTTTTCATCACGTTCATATGATTCGCATTCGATACTTTGATAATTTGATATGTGGGTGGACCGGTGCTTGGGTGTTGTTCTTACTTGAACAAGCATCCCACTTATGATTAACCTCTATTGCAAGCATCCGCAACTACAACAAAAGTATTAAGGTAACCCTAACCATAGCATGAAACATATGGATCCAAATCAGCCACTTACGAAGCAACGCATAAACTAGGGTTTAAGCTTCTGTCACTCTAGCAACCCATCATCTACTTATTACTTCCCAATGCCTTCCTCTAGGCCCAAATAATGGTGAAGTGTTATGTAGTCGACATTCACATAACACCACTAGAGGCTAGACAACATACATCTTATCAAAATATCAAACGAATACAAAATTCACATGACTACTAATAGCAAGACTTGTCCCTTGTCCTGAAATGGAGTTTTTTGGTAGGTGCATCATCCAAGACCTCACATTGGACTTGAGGGCCAAATGGAAGTAGTTGGCAAACACCTTCTCATCTCTTCCCCCAGCAGCCTGGACAGCAATGGTGTAGATGCTCAGAAACTCTATCGGGTTCAATCTCCCGTGGTACTTCTTGGGTTTCTCTGGCTTGAACGTGCGAACGGACGGCCAACAGACTTGCCGCAGCTCACGAGTAAAGACAGGGTAGTCAAACTTGAAAGGTAGGCACTCGCCAATATCGACCATGGGCTCGTCTACATCAGGGCCATCGTACCCGTTGGTCCGGCCAAGGTTTTCACGGTGTTGCTCAACGGACGACACGCGTGTCTCCTCTCCGCCTATCCTCCGGGGGTCGTCATTGGCCTAGACGTGCTCGAGGGTTAGAAGAGGCCATGGTGACATCATCGGGGTCTTAATTCTCTTGCCCCGTGGATAATAATGAAGTCGATCATGCCGTTGCTCGGCTCCTGACGGTGCCACTGGCGGCAGCACTACGCCCTTGCTGCTGTTTCGGGAGACCACTTGGTCGTGGTGTGGTGAAGGAGCACGATGGCCAGCGGCTCCATCAGGCGCAGCGGCTTGGTCGACCTGTCCTGGAGGGGGTGCATGCATGGTGGCGGCACCCGTGGTGGGAGCGGCTGGAGGGCGATTCTACCTGGGCTGGGAGCCATTTCTGCGGTTGTCCCCGTTGGCGGGGGAGAGGGGCGCAGATGGAGTAACCGCTTCACCCATACCTTGGGGAGCGTGGCTGTCTGGGTGTTGTTGATGATGCTCTCCTCCGGAGCCTCCTGCTCCTGCATCGACCGCGGAGGAAGTGGTGATGGTGCCACCTGCTCTGACTACTCCCCTAGCAGCGCCCGCGTCCTCATGTGCCTCCGCACCCCCCGCAGTGCTGGAGGCCGTGGGTGGCGGAGCCTTCGAGGTGGATGGGTAAGCCAAAGGACCGGGTTTCTTCTTGGGCGCCATGGTTGATGGCCTTGTCGAAGATGAAGATGGTGATGCATGTAGTCGACGTGCTACACACGCCTACAGGTTCACGCAAGCGAGCCCCCTAACTGGCGCACCAAAGATGTCGTGGGAAACCACGACCACCTATGGGACCTGGAGGCCCCTTGCTGGTTATGTAGGGGGGTGACACGTTGCGCAAAGAGCAGATGAGCGTGGGGCAGCACGGCAGAGATCACACATGCGATTTTACCCAGGTTCACGCCGCCACGAGGCGTAAAACCCTACTCCTACTTTGGTGGATTGATGGTGGAAAGGTGGTGGTAGAGCGTAGTACACTTGCCCCGCAGGGTTGCCTCGAGGCAGTAGTGGCTAAGCGCGTACGAGGGTGTGAGGTATTCAATCTTCTAACCCTTTCTACGCTTGCCATGGGCCTCCTATTACAGATCAAGAGGTTACCACAATGGCAAAGTAGTCATTACGCACTGACAAGATAGCAAACTGTGCTATCATACCTAACTCTATGGGATGACAGGGCGCAATAAATGCGCCGCTCAATGTCGCATCATTGGTTACCCAACAAGGCTTGTCGGGCTCTCTTGCCAGCTCCGCGCCTGCTCGCTTGACACGTTGCCGGACGGGTGTCGTCTGAGGGTTTCTCCTGTAGAAAGTGGCTGCCTTGTGGGGAATGGTTGCCACTTAATCACTTTGTGTCTTGACACCGCACTGATCAACGACGTGGGTCGCGCTAGAGTGGTTGGTGAGGTGGTTTTGCTTCCGTGTGCCCCGGCAGGCCCTGCCAGGGTGTCTTGGTTGTCTGTGTCTGGAGGTGGCCTCGCCCCTTGCTGGGCTCGCCTGCCCGGCAAGGGAGGCCTTTTCTCTTGATGATACCCTGCTTCTCTAGTTTTATCTTGGTCCCTCTGATCTGCATGTTGGTCCTTTGAATCTCTGGGGTCCTTGCACTATGATCTGGTCTGGCGCTCCAATCTCATTCCCGTGCCTGTGCTCAGTCAACAGACCCAGGGTTTGTTGCACTGACATACTTCCTATGCATATGCATCTTATAAGCATTATTTGGGAAAGCAAAAACTAGCATCTGCAAGGAAGAATAAAGGAACAATAGCAATCTCAACATAATGAGAGGTAATTTAGTAACATGGAAATTTCTACAACCATATTTTCCTCTATCAAAATAATTACATGTAGGATCATAATGAAATTCAACAATATAAATATCACATAAAATATTCTCAACATGATCCACATGCATGCAAAGTTGACACTCTTCCAAAATAGTGGGATTATCATCAAATAAAGTCATGACCAAACCCACTTTCAATATTATAGCAAACATATTCATCATGATGTTTAAATAAATTTTCAAGATGATAAGAAGCATTATCACCCCAATCATGATCATTGTAATAAGTTAGAGGACATAGCAAAACTCACGTCCCCAAGCTTGTGGTTTTCCATATCATTAGCACAATTGACATTAGTAGAATTTATAATAACATCATTGCAATCGTGCTTTTGATTCAAGGAACTATCAAGTATGGGTGCAATAGCAATAATCTCATGTTTAACATAAGGAACTATAGCAAATTCATCTCCATAATTATTGGCTTCATGGCCACAAAAATAACAAGCGTCACACTCATCAAGGGAGGGTATCTCAATCAAATCATCAGAATCATAATTATCTATAGATTCATGCATATCATTATTTTCTTCCAAAGCAATGGTCATTCTATCAATAAATTCCTTGACATAGGCATTGTGGCAATAGTTTTCATAGCAATATTTAAGTATGTCCAAATTTGCAAATTTGTAGACAGTAAGATCATACCTTTTCAATCGAAGAAGCAACTTCATAAGCACCCTTAAAAGCAACAAATTATTCAATGTGTTCGATATCATAGTAACTGTAAACACCCTTTTCATAAGAAGATAAGATTTCATTATCATTAAACTCACATAGGTAGGGATAGTGTTTTTTTTAGGGTTCTTAGAGAAACAAGTAAAATCACAAAGTTTAGAAAGATTCCAAGCATAACATAGCAAACAATTTATTTGATTCCATAAGAGTCTCACTTTTTCAAACAAATGGTGACGCACAAAATGAGCATGCTCATCTAAATATTTTCCCTCAATTACACTAGTTGGAGTTTCAGCACGAGCACATATGGATCGAAGATGATCCAAGTAGAAAACTTTAAGTGGATCCATATCAATAGATTTTTAGCAAGCAAAGATGCAAGCAAATAGAAGGCACATGGCAACACAAGTAGAGATAGTAAACGAGCAAAAAGGCATACGCAAAGAAGGCGAATAAAAAGGCAAATATTTATATATTTTTTCTGAAAATCGTTTTAGAAGTGGGGGAGAGGAAAACAAGAGGCAAATGGAAAATAATGTAATGCAAAAGATGAGTGTTTATGGTGGGTACTTGGTAGGCTTGATGTAGACATCCCCAACAACGGTGCGAGAAATTCTTCCTAGTACTTCTTGAGCTTTCGTTGGTTTTCCCCATGAAGAGGAATGGGTGATGCAGCAAAGTAGAGATAAGTATTTCCCTCAGTTAGAGAATGAAGTTATCAATCAAGTAGGAGGTACAAGCAAGTCCCCAATCTATGCACCTGCACAAACAATCAAACACTTTCACCCAATGTGATAAAGGGGTTGTCAATCCCTTCACGGTCAATTGCGAAGGTTAGATCTGATAGATATGGGTATAAAAGATTACTAAAATGTAAAATAAAAGTAAAGTAAATAAATTTTTGCAAGATATTTTTGTTATTTTTGGTTTATAAATCTCAAAATATATAATGGAAAATAGACCCGGGGGCATAGGTTTCACTAGAGGCTTCACTCTTGAAGGCAAATAATACGATGGGTGAACAAATTACTGCCGAGCAATTTATAGAAAAGCGCAAAGTTATGACGATATCCAAGGCAATCATTATGCATATAGGTATCATGTCTGTGTCAAGTAGACCAACTCCTGCCTGCATCTACTACTATTCACTGGTGCGCGCTGGTGCTAAACAAATAGTTTTTAACCCCTTTCCGCGACGACATTTGGAACCGTCACCAAATGAGTGTGGGCGATAGGGGGATCCTTCCCACACGACCCAGAAACCGTCGGGGATATGCCCTCCTGGTACGCATGCTCGGCAAAATGAGAACGTGTGCGACTGGCGAGCGCTCAAATACGGAAATATGTACAGTAGAGCTAAAAATACAATTATACGACGAAATTGTTTCCGGTCGCAAGTACATCCCACACAGTCAGTCCCTCCTAAACGTTTCCGTACGTATGTACATCACACACAGTCGCTCCAAGGAAAACGTTTCCATTCATAGGTACATCACACACAATTTTTCCCGTTAAATTGTTTGCGTTATAGAATGTATCACACACGATCTGTAGAAGAAACTGTGTGGCAAAGGCTGTCCATCACACACAGTTTTTATGTGGTAAACGTTTGCGCAAGGTGGCCTAACACAAACAGTTTTCAAGAGAAAGTCGTGTGTGATCTTCCATTGATCCAACACTGTTTATTCCTAGAAACTATGTGCGTTGCCTGAGGTCATCGCCCACGGTATTTTTTTCAACAACTGTTTGGAATAGCAAAACCCAATTAGCTGGATAATTCGTCATTAGCAGGCTAATTATCCGATTATTCATAATCTATTTATTAATCTAATTGACATTTCATATTAAGCACACAATATATATCATTTCCATATTAAGGAAGCAAGATTTCATAATTGAAATATATGAGAGTACAACATGATATAGCTTCAGCACTTAGCTACCCCATTACACAACTGCACCAGGAGCAAGTTCCACATGCAATATGTAGAACCTTTCGAAATTAGCAACATAGACGGTATATAGACAGATGCATCTCATCTGGAAAACTACTGAAGCAGAAGGTGGATATTGAGGCTTCATTCATGTTGAAGATCTTTACAACTTTAGGCCAGTGCCTGTGGATGATTGACCGTCCGTCCTTCATCCTCTTCAGGAACACTTCAGTATTGAACCGTGGGTGTGGTATGAATACCTTCCTCGCCTCCTGACCATAGAGGTGGTTTCAGAGGTAATCATCAGTGAACTACTTTGGAAAGTCCTGAAAACAAGCATGTGCATAAATATGTTCTCTATATTGGAAATGGGGCAAAGGAATAAAAAAGGCAAGGTATAATAGTTAGTACCATCTTGTAGTGAATTGATGTCTTCTTCATTGTGCAGACAAAGATCTTTTTGTTTTTTCTCGCTAATTTCTTCATCCTAACAATCTTTGTGAGTTTCTTGATTTGATTGATATTCATGGACAACTCATTTCCCCATATGCAAAAAGGGTCGAACAGTGGGTCAAAACCTCTGATAGTAGGACCTACATGTGCCAGACCAAATTATTAAAAACCAAAATATTAGAATGGTTCCTGCAATTGCACAATAATGTGCTATTAGAGAACGGACCATGCACGCGCTAACCTCGATTGTAAACCTCAGTGCTTCCCATTGTTTCCTTGCAACACATATAAGGTAGTTACTCATCAGGTTAAGTAAGGGTTCACATGCTATCAGTAAAATATGTTGATGAAAAATAAGCACATTGCAGATTCATCAGATTAATTCAAGCCACACAAAAAACCCATTTACCCAAACCAAGCATGATTAAGAACTATGAAATATAGCACTTGTATATGTTTGTCATGTATTAAGTGCAGACAAATTCGATTTATTCCTCACATGCACAACAATACAAAATTCTACCCACGACAATTGGACATCGCATTGCAGAATTGAACCAAGTAGTTAACTAAACACCACAACAAATGAACCAAACATTAACTGAGCACCACATTGCACAATATAACATACTCCTAATAGAAGATCAGACAGTTAACCAGACAGTTAACTATAGCCAATTGTAGCAATTGTATTTGTTTCTCATGTATTTACTACAGAAAAATTCAATTTATTCCTTACATGGTATACAATAACAGAATGCACCCACAACTATTGAACATCGTATTGCAGAATTGAACCAAACAATTAACTAAACACCACTACACAAATGAACCAAACGTTAACTGAGCAGCACATTGCACAATGTATAACCAAACCAAGCATGCTTGACAACTTGGAAATATAGCAATTGTATTCATTTCTCATGTATTTTGTAAAGATAAATTCGATTTATTTCTCACATGGAAGACAATACAAAATTGCAGCCTGAAGAATTGAACATCACATTTGCAGAATTGAACCAAACAGTTAACTGAAGACGACAACTAATTAACAAAACAGTTAATAAGTGAGCACCACACTACACGACTTATAGAACATATACACTAGAGCAACATATTGCATGGTAAAATTAGATAGCACAATTCACTAGAATTTGTGAAGGAAAGGCAGGAGCAGCACATGCAACGGGTAAACCGAGCATGCTTAACCGGCATAGCTAGCAAATGGCAAGGTGCAAATGGCAGCCATCGCGACCTTGTCCGCGCATGCGGCCGCGATTTGCTTCTTTGCTGCCAAATGCTCCTTGAGATCCTGGCTATACTGCATGCACAATGGCTTAGGGCAGCGCTTATTTGGTGGAGGGGTAGGTGATTTGGGTGGAAGGTGTCGCGCTCGCGCCGACGGTCGGGGCATGTGGGATGTGGAAGGAGGAGGATGGGGGCGGGTGTGGATTACCTGTCTGGATAGACGAGGCCGAGCAGCATGAAGGAGGGTTGCCGACGAGGAGGTGGCGCTGGAAGCAAGGAGTGAAGGTTTCAACTTGGAAAGGAAGGTGGAAAGAGGGGAAATGTGGCTTTTGGTAAGGGGGAGGGGCGGGGAGGTAGATATTTCCACGGAAGCTGAAAATTTGGAATCGCTTCAGCCAAAAAACTGGTGCGAAAAGTGTCATCAGACACGGTCCATTATTCAGAACTGTGTACGATATGTGGACATCACAAATGATTCAAATAGCTTCACCCATGTGTGATGAGTTTGAACGTCAAAAGTTTTGGTTCGAATTTCCATGGTTACAGTGGTCATCCACGTCATTGCATAATTTGAGTACAGAAAGGAGACTACAACACACCTACACTTCTTAATCGAGCAAGTTTAGCAATTAAACCGACCTAGCTGACCTAAACATTACTTTAACAAATTAAAGACTAGCGCTCTTAATTAAAAAAACAAAGAGTACTACTACGGCTGCTGCTTGTCGATCTCCGCCGCCGCCTCCATGTCTAGCTCGCGTCCGACGGTCTCCTGGGGAAGGGTCTCCATGGCATCCGTCGCAACATACTCGGCAAGCATCTCGCCATCCGCATCCGCCATCTCTTTGGAAAAGGCCGCCACGAGCTGGGCATGGGCGGACGCGGTCTGGGCTTGGACGGGCTCGGTCGTCGCAAGGTATTCGACAGAGAAACAGACGGCTGCTCAAACACTCTCGGTGATTGCCAGCTCTTCGGCCATGGGTTGCCGACCGTTGTCAGAGAAGCTTCGTTTGATTTGTGCGGTGACCGCCATGAGCTGGGCGTGGGCGGCCTCGACATGGTCGTGGGATGCCTCCATCAGGGCTAAGGCTGCTGCTGCGGAACGGATAGCTGCTGTGCCGCTCTCGCGAGTTGCTATCCCGAGGCAGATGTTGTTGCCGCCACCAGAGAAGCAATAGCGATCATTTGGGCTGCCTTTGCCACCCGATCACAGATTGCGGCCGCGCTCATGCACCTTGTTAGCACGCGGATGGCAGCTGCGGTCGCGCTTTTGCCGGAGTGGGCTACTGAAGTTGCCCTCACGACGCGGGTCCACGTGCCCATCTTTCACCAGCGACGATTGAACAGTGAAATGATATTTGGGGAGCGAGCTAGTGTGCTTAAGACACCGGTTGTGGACTGTAGCCGACGAACTTTCTCGCATAAGCCATAGGCGCACTATACACTGACGGTGCTCCAGGATATTTTGTGCTGCATCTCACACGGCTGCTGATAATAAACTGTGTGCGATCTACTTGTTTTTTCATCTTGATTTCAATTACATAATGAGGTCACAGCGGCAATGGATGGTGTTTGAGTTGCTAGACCTTTTATCTAGAGTGAACATGCAACTATATGTGTGTCGTAAAAGAATTGGAATTATTTAGGGTTCGTTTGAACATGTTATACATTAAATTGGTTTTCTAGCCATTTTAGGTGCATAATTCAAATTTGAACTGCATGCACATGCTCCAGTGCATATAAATTGGTTCAAAAATCAAATATGTGTACATGGGTGCATGCTTAGGTCCCATGCAAGAAATGGGAATGAGTTTCAAACACCAGGGCACCGTTGATTGCCAGCAAAACATTGAGATGCCTAGTTTTAAAATTCTAGTAAATCCAAAACTCGTCTGAAATTCATGAAATTTGGCATGCTATCATGGAGCGGCATCAACATGCCATGGTAAACATTTTGTCCCATTTGGGGCAGGTTTGGGTATATGCTTCTCACAAACCGGAGCTTCTCACAACAAGCATGATGGTTTTCGGTAGGGAACGTCCCACCTTTGGGGACGAAACGATATCCATTGCCTCTTATTGCTTTCAAATTTTTTCTCGTGTCAACATAGAACAACAGGAGTGTTTTGTGAATTTTTGTGTTTTTTCGGGGTTCGTTTGGACATTTTTATGCATTAACTGAGTTTTCAATACATTTATGTGCGTACTTGAAATTTGAACTACATGCACATGCTCCAGTGCATGTAAATTGGTTGAAAAATCAAATTTGTGTCCTTGGGTGCATGCTTAGGTCCCATGCAAGAAATGGGAATGATTTTCAAACACCAGGGCACCGTTGATTGCCGGCAAAACATTGAGATGCCTCATTTTTAAATTCTAGTAAATCGAAAACTTGTCTGAACTTCATGGAACTTGGAATGCTTTCATGGAGCGGCATCAACATGCCGTGGTAAAAAAATTGTCCCGTTTGGGGAAGGTTTGGGTATATGCTTCTCACAAACCAGAGCTTCTCACAACAAGCATCATGATTTCTGTTGGGAATGTCGCACCTTTGGGGACGAAACGATATCCACTACCTCTAATTGCTTCCAAAAATTTTGTCGTGTCAACATAGAACAACAGGAGTGTTGTGTCAATTTTTGTGATTTTTTGGGGTTCATTTGGACATTTTTGTGCATTAACCGAGTTTTCAATGCATTTTGTGCAAAATTCAAATTTGAACTACATGCACATGCTCGAGTGCATATAAATTGGTTGAAAATCAAATCGGTGTCCCTGGGAGCATGCTTAGGTCCCATGAAAGAAATGGGAATGAATTTCAAACACCAGGGCACCGTTGGTTGCCGGCAAAACATTGAGATGTCTGATTTTTAAATTCTAGTAAATCCAAAAACTCATCTGAAATTCATGAAACATGGCATGCTATCATGGAATGGCACCCGGCATGCTGTGGTATTTTTTTGTCCATTTTGAGAGAAGGCGCACTAGAATAATGAGAGCAACCAAAGGCATTTTGAAAAAATAGCTGCCACTTTAATATCTCAAATGTTTGTATAATTCAAACCGTGTGCGTTCTGTTAACCATTCACGTGATGCCACATGTCTTGGTTTTAATGGTTGTAGGAGGTGTCGTGCGGACAGCTGCTTGACCTTGACTGAACAGGAGGCGTGTGAGCATCGTCTGGTGCACATGCTAACCGAGAGGCACGCAAGTTATCCTCAAATGTGTAGGCTCATCAGGAAGCGTGCGAGCTATATGCTGCGCAGGCTCACTAGGAAGCGAGCCCTTTGACTTCCATGGCCGCCCACCTTGCTCGCATCCTCTCCATTCATGGCGCCCAAGCCGTAGTTTAATTCTCTTTTTAAATATAAAACAATCATCGCAAACATTTTTGTTAGAACACCCGTATGCAAACCGATAGCTTGCCCAAGAAGCCAAATGAAAATGTGTCGAGCAGGCTTTCTGCTGCTCTTGATCACAAACGTTTTAGATAGAACACCCATGTGCAAAGTGAGAGCAGCACAGCATTTGTGCATCCCTTCAACGCAAACAGTTGTTTTGGATGACCCGTGTGCAACCACGTACAAACAATTTGGTAAGATTTGTCAATCCTTGTAACACTGCGATTTGTCAAAATATGAAGCTAAAAATCACTAGTAGTATCTAATTTTTGCAACTATAATTTAGTAATTAAGGATATATTTCATTCATGGATTAAGCAGTCATTCTTAATTTGTACAAATAGTTCAACTCGACGGCTGAACCGACCAAACTTTTCCACAATTGTTGCCATCCATGTACCGAAATAGCTAGCTCAACTATATATACTAGCTAATTTTATGTACGTTGTACAGTTCCACCACATCTATAGTCAGATGAACTGAACAAAATAGCCCCTAAATACTACTACTACCGTGGAGGGGCTTTGTACTACTTCCGGCTGCCTCTCCTCTATCGAGCGCGCTCAGCAAGAGGCGGAGGAGGAGAAGCCTACCGACGAGCTGGGAAACCGCAATACGGTGCCTGCCGCTGTTGCAACTTCAGCGATGCTCACCTCGAACGCCCTCTGCCGCTCCAGACGACCCCTCTCGAAGCGGTGGTTCTCCTCGTAGATCTCCTGATTCCTCGTCTCTAAGGCAGAGTGTGCCACGGCCACGACGGTGGTAAGGCTCATTGCATGCTCGACGAGGCACTCCTCCTCCTCCCGCAGGAACTCGGTGTAGTGTGCAAGGTCGTTGATGCACATGCGGGCATCCACCTCCGCCTCCCGCCTTCAGGGAGTGGTGGCAGAGCGGGTGACGATCCCGGTGGTCGACGGTGGGCTGGTGACCATGGTTGTTGACGACGGGGTGGCGGCCACAACCACCACCTCCTGCCTTTGGGCCGCGGTGGCGGAGTAGGTGATGGCCACAGTGGCAGGCAGTGGGGTGGAGGCCACGACGGCCACCTCCCACCTTTGGGCCACAGCGCCGGAGCGCGTGATGGCCATGGCTTTCGACGGTGGTGTGGCGGCAACGACGGCTGGCAACAGCTACCGACGGGCACCGGCGGCAGAGCATGTGGTGGGTGTTCCGCGCACACCCAACAGGGACGCCACACGCACTACACTACACCGGGGACTGCGCCACCGCCGCGGTGTAGCCTCCCAGCTGGAGCTGTCCTCTAATGACGGCGGAGTGGCTGAGCGATGACGATGGACCGGTGCCATTGGCGATTTTGGGAGAAGCGGACGAGATAAGCTTCAGGGTTGGAGGGGAAAATGCGACGCAGGACTCGCCGGCCGTGAGGGTTTTTATAGCAGGCCGGTAAGCATGGGGATTTTGGGGGATTTCACTGAGTCGGGTGGGAAGCTTGCGCGGGAACCTGCGAGGTTGCGCAGGAACGGGCTCACCGATGATTCATTGGCGCCACTGTTTGGCCAAAAGAATGCCCCCGCGTGTTGTGCAAGCTTGCGCTGCAAGCCGTCTGCGGCAGCGGGGTGACAAGAAATGCGAGAGGAGGACGAATGGCCACGTACACATATGGTTAATAAAAAAAGGTTTCTGATTTAATTACCTACTGTACCACCGTCCTGGTTTATAAGAATGATTTAACTAATAAACTACGAATGCATGTCGCCAAAGATTATATAGTTGGATTTGTATTTGAACATAGTTTCCAATTATATAATTTTTTAAACATGCATTAACATTTTGTTGGTTAAATTTGAGGGCAATGTATGGCACAGAATATAAAGTAGACTATAGACTAGATGGAGGTGGTAGCACACGACCGCTCTCTACGCAGCAACGCAACTGTCGACCGACTTGTAGGCGACAATTTCTTGCCTGTTCAATTGCTCTATGCGTGTGGTTTCTTGCGGTTCAGGCGGCCGCGGCGCACTCTGCTCGTGTCCCGCTGTGCGCACTCTACTCTCGCGTCCCTCCGGGTGCTCTGCCCTCATCCCTCCACGCGTGTTGCCAGTGTTTGGGGCCGGCGCGATGATGCATTTACCCGCTGCAAAAACTGCCATGTGGACGCGCCGAGAATCCACGCCACCCGACCCCTTTCTATTCCTGCGACCATTTACCTTCATCTCTCGTCTCACACAACACAATAAGCACACCCACGAGGACACATACAGAGAGGACATCCAGCGGTTCCATTGGTGCTCCCCGTGGCTCTAATGGAGCTCCCAGCGGTCGACGACGACAACGGCGGGCAGTTCACCACGCATCACGTAGTGGACACCCATGTGAGGGGGAAGGCCCTGTCGGTGGTGTACATGAACGATCCAGTCTCGGTTGAGAGCTCCTTCCAAACTATGGAGCAGTTCCTTGCTGAGGACAAGTACCAAGTGGTCGGCTTCAACCTCGAGTAGACCATCGGTCGTGTCGGGCATGATCAGAAGGTTGTCGTCGCCCAGTTGTGCGTGCAACATGACATCCTCGTCTACCACTACCACCTTGCCACAAGGCCTTGCGAGCGTTTATCCATGTTAATCAACATCTCTGACTACAGTTTCGCTATGGGGGACACCACCAACGATCTAAAAGCGCTCAAGGTTTCGAACTTGAAATGCCCGAATCTTGTCAGCATCCAAAGCCACTACAAAGTCTGGGGCAGCGACAAAAATAAACTGAACTCCCTAGTTGACCTCGCCTCGGCCATCATCGACCCCTACTACATGAAGATGAAGAATGAGAGAAATAAGGACAGGAACGCATGGCACAGTGTGTGGCATAAGAGACTAGATGAACAGCATGTCTAGTACGTGGCCATGGACGCGTACACAAGCTACGAGATGTACAGGCGGATCGTTGATATGAGGAACTGTCTTCTTCCTGACCCAGACGAGGGATCGAGCCACATAGCAGTGGCGAGAGCGTCACAAAAAGTAGATGACTAGATGATCGTTTCTCCTACATTAGAATGCACGCAATTGCTTATTGAGGTGTGTGCGAATGATCTATATAGTCACTAATGTAATTCGATGTTTATTTCAGTTATATATATACACACGTTATTCTACTGTAGACAGAGCAAATCACATGGCTTATTAGCAACAATCGTCTGTGTTATTGTTGGTCTTCGCACACATTTTTGATTACGAACCTGTTTGCCGCGTATCACACACACCTTGATATGACTGACCATTTCTTTTGTGTTGCCTAATCACAAACAATTCATCCGAGTGAACCGTATGCTCTATATCGCACACGCCTTCATCAGGCTGCTCGTTTCTTTTGTTCCGCCTCATCGCAAATAGTTCATTAAGCTGAACCGTATGCCCTGCATCGCACATGCAACTAAAATCTGAACCGCATTTGATAGCTCTGCCATCGCAAACATTTTGCACCTTTTTTGATGGTTCTTTTACACCACCGTTTGCGATTATGGCATCGCACACAGTTTCGTTGAAGGGTCTTTGATCATAGTGTTGTGTTTGGACCATCCTGCAGTAGTGATTACTCCACACGTCAACCGCTATCCAGTATGCATCTAGAGTATTAAGTTCATAAAGAATAGAGTAATGCCTTAAGTAAGATGACATGATGTAGAGGGTTAAACTCAAGCAATATGATGAAAGCCCCATCTTTTTACAATTGATGGCAACAATATAATACGTGCCTCGCTACCCCTACTTTGTCACTGGGTGAGGACACCGCAAGATTGAACCCAAAACTAAGCACCTCTCCCATTGCAAGAAATAACAATATAGTTGGCCAATCCAAAATGATAATTCAAAGAGAAATACAAATATATCAGATCATGCATATAAGAATTCAGAGAAGATCCAAATAATAGTCATAGATAATATGATCGTAAATGCACAATTCATCGGATCTTGACAAACACATCGCAAAAGAAGATTACATTGGATAGAACTCCAAGAACATTGAGGAGAACATGGTATTCAAGAACAGAGAGAGAGAGAAGAAGCCATCTAGCTACTAGCTATGGACCCATAGGTCTGAGGTAAACTACTCACGCTTCATCAGAAGGGCAATAGGGTTGATGTAGATGCCCTTCGTGATTGAATCCCCCTCTGGCAGATCACCGGAAAAGGTCCCAAGATGGGATCTCAGGGGAACAGAAGGTTGCGGCGGCAGAAAAGCATTTTCGTGGCTTGTTCTAGGGGTCTGGGAATATTTGTGAATTTATAGGATGAAGAGGTAGGTCGGTGGACTCCCGAGGGGAACACAAGCCAGGGGCGTGCTCCTATGGCTTGTCGTCGCCTCGTGGGGCTTCTGACTTGATCTCCAAGTCTCGTAGGTGTCTTCTGGTCTAAGAAAAATCATCTTGAAAGTTTTATTCTGTTTGGACTCCGTTTGATATTCCTTTTCCGTGAAACTCAAAAAACAAGGAAAAAACAGAAACTGGCACTGGGCTCTAGGTTAATAAGTTAGTCCCAAAAATAATGTAAAATAGCATAATAATGCATATAAAACATCCAAAACAGGTAATATAATAGCATGGAACAATCAAAAATTATAGATATGTTGGAGATGTATCACACGTCCACAATGTGGGCGAGGGGCGAGGGGCGAGGGAGAGTTCATACTACCACGTCTGTTTCAATATGGACTACATACGGAGCAAAATGAGTGAATATACACTCTAAAATACGTTTATATACACTAGTATTTGGTGTATGTACTAGTAGTTCATATTGAAATCTGACATATATTTCAAACAATATGATAATCTCTCTAACCAAGGTAGGGACTGAAGGAAATATGCCCTAGAGGCAATAATAAGGTTATTATTTATCTCCTCATATCATGATAAATGTTTATTATTCATGCTAGAATTGTATTAACCGGAAACATAATACATGGGTGAATACATAGACAAACATAGTGCCACTAGTATGCCTCTACTTGACTAGCTCGTTGATCAAAGATGGTTATGTTTCCTAACAATAGACATGAGTTGTCATTTGATAAATGGGATCACATCATTAGGAGAATGATGTGATTGACTTGTCCCATTCCGTTAGCTTAGCACTTGATCATTTTAGTTTATCGCTATTGCTTTCTTCATGACTTATACATGTTCCTATGACTATGAGATTATGCAACTCCCGATTACCGGAGGAACACTTTGTGTGCTACCAAACGTCACAACATAACTAGGTGATTATAAAGGTGCTCTACAGGTGTCTCCAATGGTACTTGTTGAGTTGGCATAGATCGAGATTAGGATTTGTCACTCCGATTGTCGGAGAGGTATCTCTGGGCCCTCTCGGTAATGCACATCACTACAAGCCTTGCAAGCAATGTGACTAATGAGTTAGTTACAGGATGATGCATTACGGAACAAGTAAAGAGACTTGCCGGTAACGAGATTGAACTAGGTATTGAGATACCGACGATCGAATCTCAGGCAAGTAACATACTGATGACAAAGGGAACAACGTATATTGTTATGCGGTTCGACCTATATAGATCTTCGTAGAATATCTAGGTGCCAATATGGGCATCCAGGTTCTGCTATTGGTTATTTACCAGAGAAGTGTCTCGGTCATGTCTACATAGTTCTCGAACCCGCAGGGTCCGCACGCTTAACATTCGTTGATGATATAGTATTTATAAGTTATGTATGTTGGTAACCAAATGTTGTTTGGAGTTCCGGATAATATCACGGACATGAGGAGGAACTCCGAAATGGTTCGAAGATAAAGTTTGATATATGGGATAATAGTGTTTGGTCTCTGGAAGGGTTTCGGAATTCACCGAAAGGAGTTTCGGATGTTTCCCGAAATGTTTGGGTACGAGAACACTTTATTTGGGACAAAGGGGAAAGCCCACAAGGTTTTTGGAAAGCTCAAAAGGAAGTTTTGCAAAGTCCAGGGACCAGACTCCAGGGTCCCTGGCGTTTGGGTCCAGACGCCGGGAACCCTGGCGTCTGGCCCTAGAGTCCAAGAAGGACTCTTGCCTTTCGGTTGAAACCGACTTTGTGGAGGCTTTTACTCCAAGTTTCGACCCCGGGGCTCAACATATAAATAGAGGGGTAGGGCTAGCACCCAAGACACATCAAGAAACACAAAGCCGTGTGCCAGCAACCCCGTCCCCTCTAGTTTAACCTCCGTAATAGTTTTCGTAGTGCTTAGGTGAAGCCCTGCGGAGATTGCTCTTCACCAACACCATCACCATGCCGTCGTGCTGCCGGAACTCATATACTACTTCTCCCCTCTTGCTGGATCAAGAAGGCGAGGACGTCATCGAGCTGAACATGTGTTGAATGCGGAGGTGTCGTACGTTCGGTACCTGATCGGGACGGATCATGAAGGTGTACGACTACATCAACCGCGTTGATAAATGCTTCCGCTTTCGGTCTACAAGGGTACGTAGACATACTCTCCCCTCTCGTTGCTATGCATCACCATGATTTTGCGTGTGCGTAGGATTTTTTTTTTGAAATTACTACGTTCCCCAACAGTGGCATCCAAGCCAGGATTATGCCTAGATGTTATATGCACGAGTAGAACACAAGTGAGTTGTGGGCGATACAAGTCATATTGCTTACCAGCATGTCATACTTTGGTTCGGCGGTATTGTTGGATGAAGCGGCCTGGACCGACATTACGCGTACACTTACGCGAGACTGGTTCTACCGACGTGCTTTGCACACAGGTGGCTGGCGAGTGTCAGTTTCTCCAACTTTAGTTGAACCAAGTGTGGCTACGCCCGGTCCTTTAGAAGGTTAAAACAACACTAACTTGACGAACTATCGTTGTGGTTTTGATGCGTAGGTAAGAACGGTTCTTTCTCAGCCCGTAGCAGCCACGTAAAACTTGCAACAACAAAGTAGAGGACATCTAACTTGTTTTTGCAGGGCATGTTGTGATGTGATATGGTCAAAACATGATGCTATATTTATTGTATGAGATGATCATGTTTTGTAACGGAGTTATCGGCAACTAGCAGGAGCCATATGGTTGTCGCTTTATTGTATGCAATGTAATCACCCTGTAATTTCTTTACTTTGTCACTAAGTAGTAGCGATAATCGTAGAAGCAATAGATGGTGAGACGACAACGATGCTACGATGGAGATCAAGGTGTTGCACCGATGACGATGGTGATCATGACGGTGCTTTGGAGATGGAGATCAAAGGCACAAGATGATGATGGCCATATCATATCACTTATATTGATTGCATGTGATGTTTATCCTTTATGCATCTTATTTTGCTTTTTTGACGGTAGAATTATAAGATGATCTCTCACTAAATTTCAAGGTAAAAGTGTTCTCCCTGAGTATGCACCGTTGCCAAAGTTCGTCGTGCCGAGACACCACGTGATAATCGGGTGTGATAAGCTCAACGTTCATCTACAATGGGTGTAAGATAGTTTTACACACGCAGAATACTCGGGTTAAACATGACGAGGCTAGCATATGCAGATATGGCCTCGGAACACTGAGACCGAAAGGTCGAGCGTGAATCATATAGTAGATATGATCAACATAGAGATGTTCACCATTGAAAACTACTCCATCTCACGTGAAGATCGGTCATGGTTTAGTTAATATGGATCCCGTGATCACTTATATGATTAGAGGGATGTCTCTCTAAGTGGGAGTTCTTAAGTAATACGATTAATTGAACTTAAATTTATCATGAACTTAGTACCTAATAGTATTTTTGCTTGTCTATGTTATTGTAGATAGATGGCCCGTGTTATTGTTCTGTTGAATTTTAACACGTTCCTTGAGAAAGAAAAGTAGAAAGATGATGGTAGCAATTACATGGACTGGGTCCGTAACTTGAGGATTATCCTCATTGCTGCATAGAAGAATTACGTCCTAGAAGCACCGCTGGGTGCCAGGCCTGCTGCAGATGCTACTGACGATGTTAAGAACGTCTGGCTGAGCAAAGCTGATGACTACTCGATAGTTCAGTGTGCAATGCTTTACGACTTAGAACCGGGACTTCAACGACATTTTGAACTTCATGGAGAATATGAGATGTTCCAGGAGTTGAAGTTAATATTTCAAGCAAATACCGGGATTGAGAGATACGAAGTCTCCAATAAGTTCTACAGCTGCAAGATGGAGGTGAATAGTTCTGTCAGTGAACATATACTCAGAATGTCTGGGTACCATAACCACTTGACTCAACTGGGAGTTAATCTTCATGTTGATAGTGTCATTGACAGAGTTCTTCAATCACTGCCACCAAGTTACAAGAGCTTCGTGATGAACTATAATATGCAAGGGATGGTTAAGACGATTCCCGAGCTCTTCTCTATGCTAAAAGCGGTGGAAGTAGAAATCAAGAAGGAACATCAAGTGTTGATGGTTAACAAGACCACCAGTTTCAAGAAAAAAGGTAAAGGGCAGAAGAAGGGGAACTTCAAAAATAACGGAAAGCAAGTTGCTGCTCAGGAGAAGAAAACCAAGTCTAGACCTAAGCCTAAGACTGAGTGCTTCTACTACAAACAGACTGGTCACTGGAAGCGGAACTGCCCCAAGTATTTCGCGGATAAGAAGGATGGCAAGGTGAACAAAGGTATATGTGATATACATGTTATTGATGTGTACCTTACTAGAGCTCGCAGTAGCACCTGGGTATTTGATACTGGTTCTGTTGCTAATGTTTGCAACTCGAAACAGGGACTACAGATTAAGTGAAGACTAGCTAAGGACGAGGTGACGATGCGCGTGGGAAATGGTTCCCAAGTCAACACTACTAGGGAAAACCCTAGTAGTACCGCGGGTTTTGAGGATAGCAGCAGCGCGGGTGGCCGCGCTACTAATAAGGCACTATAGCTAACTTATAGTAGTAGCGCGGTCCTTACCCGCGCTACTACTGTTGACGATATCAGCATCGCTTTTTATGAACGCGCTACTATTACTTAGCTGTAGTGATTTCGTAGTCCCTCGCTACTGCTATATCTTTCATCATTTTCCCCCATACCCCTTTCCCTTTCAGTTTCCCTTCAGATACTAGATAGTAGGTACTGCTAGTAGATATCAAATTCATAAACCATTACTGGGTAGTACTCCCTTCGTTCCAAATTACTGGTCGTGGTTTTAGTTAAAACCACGACGAGTAATTTGGATCGAAGGGAGTACTAGATAACAATTTAATGCATAGTCAACATGCATCCTCAAGCAGAACAAGGTCATATCAACGGCGATCATCATATGTAGTTCTAGATGATATCGACGATGATCATCATATGTAGTTCTAGATGATATAGCCACACACACATATGTAGTTCTAGATGATATAGCCACACACACATATGGAGTTCTAGATGATAGCGAAGACAATCATCATCCTCAAGCCTGGGCGGTTGGTGTTCCTGATAGTAATTAGGATGGCCTGTCCAACACGAAGATTCTTGCCATCGAGGAATTTCTTCCACCCAACCGAGTTTAAGTGTGTGCGACCGTCCATGTCCACGCGGTAAGTACAGGTTGTGACAGAGCCCCTTGCAGTAAGGCGTAGTCCAGCTGAGCCTTCTTCATCAGGATCGATACCATAACTCACAGATATGCTCTTTGCCAATTTCTGAATAAGAAAAACATTTCACTGAATAAATAGCCTCGCAAATAAGTACATATGGATTATCTACACTATTAATAGTTTCCTTAGATTCTACACTAATAAGCATGTGATCGAACTCTACACTAAAACATATCATCGACTAGATTCCACACAACATACCATATCATTGGACTGTACACTAAGTATTTCATCAGATAATTTGCATTTGTAAGTACAATATACCATATCATGTCGATCAACCATGGTATTTGTCACGCAGGTCATGAATGGCACCCCGACAAAGTCAGCACGTGGCGGAATTATGTCCCACAGGTTGGACACCTCCTCCTCGCTCAGCCTTGTTCTTTGAGCTACGATGGCTTCATGAAGTGGGTCCTCATCATCTTCATTGAGTGGGTCCTCATTATCTTCATCATCTTCATCATCTTCGTCATCTTCATCATCTTCCACCAGGTTGAGATAAATGACAGCCAACTTGGGTCTTTCTGCTCTGAAGGAGCAGCTGATCAACTCACCACCAGTAAGACGCATGCGAGCGACGAAACGGGCCCATCCATCAACTCCAATCTGCGACATGTTGCGTCCTTTCTCGACCTCCATAGTGTACAGCCCCCAGGAGCTTCAAATGTCATAGTGTCTCCTGTCAGCTTATTGAATTTCAACCTCACATTGCATTGGATGATCTGTGTAAAATAAGCAAAATGACAAAATGCAGTAATGCCAACACTAAAAATAAAATAGTTATTACATTTCATCTAATTTCTTACCGCCGCATGATGAAAACCCGGCTGGAAGTAGATGTCGAAGAGCTTGCCAGTTGCAAGGCTGCTGGCGCACCTTGACTTGCACAGTCGACATAGTGGTGGTGGTGGTGGCGCCATTTTTCCTAAAGCAATATGAGCAAAGGATTAACGATCCACTTCATAGGAAAGAAAAAAAGTAGCATGAGATATTTTTGGTTCTTCCGCGAGAAGCAATTTGATGGACAATTATAATCCTAAGATCTAGTAACATATTAGATGACAAGGTACCACCTACATTTTGCCAAAAAGTAACTAAATCAACTAAATGAAAATGTTCTAAATCAACTAAATGAAAATGTTCTAAATTAACTAAACGAAAATGGTGCATACTAAATCAACTAAATGAACTAGCCTACTAAATCAACTAGATGAAAATGTTCTAAATCAACTAAATGAACTAGCCTACTAAATCAACTAAATGAAAATGTTCTAAATCAAATAAATCAACTATCCTACTAAATCAACTAAATCAAAATGTTCTAAATCAACTAGCCTACTAAATCAACTAAATCAAAATGTAGGGAGGACGGAGGAGGAGGCCGGTGCTGAGTCCAGCAAGGAGGAGGAGGAGCCGGCCGACGGCCAGTGGAGGGAGGACGGAGGAGGAAGGCGGAGCGAGGAGGGGCCGACCAGCGGTGAGTGGAGAGGGAGGACGGAGGAGGAGGCCGGTACTGAGTCCAGCAAGGAGGAGGAGGTGACGGCGGCACAAAGGGAGGAGGGGCGACGGGGAAGGACCGGCGCGGGGGATAGAGAGGGATCCAGTGAGTGTGTGACTGTGAGTGGATCGGATAGAGGAGATGGGGTGGGGGAGGGAATGGCTTAGCAGTAGCGCGCTATAGAGAAATACGCTACTGCTAAACTACCTAGCAGCAGCGCCTTTAACAAAGAAGCGCTACTGCTATCTGTCAGCATGTAAAAATAGACTTATAGTTCATTGTATCAAAAATACATTGATCATCAACGATCTTTTTGTGTACAATCTGATTTGTCAATATGAGTCCTCACCGGTTTAGGAACAAGTGAAGACTCATATTGCAGCCACAAATTCTACACATAGAGTTCAATGAAGACCAAGTGCTTGTCAAAGTTTGAGAAGTAACATATTTAAGGTGGTAGAAACTCTCTTCACGGAGCGAGGTGAGACTAAATATTTGTAGTAAACTTAGCAGTAGCGCTTATTGGCGAAATGCGCTGCTACTATGCTACGTAGCAGTAGCGCCCTTCGTTATAACACGTTGCTTCTATAGCTAGCCTCGCGGTGGCCTCGTGGGAATTATAGGAGTAGCGCGTCTTTCAGCTTGCACGCTACTGCTATATTTATTTCATCAGCGAGTTATTCTTGAGCTCGCTACAGCTAATTAGCAGCAGCGCCTTATTTTAAAGCGCGCTGCTGATAAGATTTTGTGTATAGGCTTTTCCCTAGTAGTGTAATGTGATCGCCATCGGTACACTACTTCTACATCTACCTTCGGAATTAGTTTTAGACCTAAATAATTGTTATTTGGTGCCAGCGTTAAGCATGAACATTATATCTGGATCTTGTTTGATGCGAGACGGTTATTCATTTAAATCTGAGAATGATGGTTGTTCTATTTATATGAGTAATATCTTTTATGGTCATGCACCCTTGAAGAGTGGTCTATTTGTGTTGAATCTCGATAGTAGTGATACACATATTCATAATGTTGAAGCCAAAAGATGCAGAGTTGATAATGATAGTGCAACTTATTTGTGGCACTGCTGTTTGGGTCATATTGGTGTAAAACGCATGAAGAAACTCCATACTGATGGACTTCTGGAATCACTTGATTATGAATCACTTGGTACTTGCGAACCATGCCTCATGGGCAAGATGAATAAAATGCTGTTCTCCGGAACAATGGAGCGAGCAACAGATTTATTAGAAATCATACATACTGATGTATGTGGTCCGATGAATATTGTGGCTCACGGCGGGTATCGTTATTTTCTCACCTTCACAGATGATTTGAGCAGATATGGGTATATCTCCTTAAAGAAACATAAGTCTGAAACATTTGAAAAGTTCAAAGAATTTCAGAGTGAAGTGGAAAATCATCGTAACAAGAAAATAAAGTTTCTATGATCTGATCGTGGAGGAGAATATTTGAGTTACGAGTTTGGTCTACATTTGAAACAATGCGGATTAGTTTCGCAACTCACGCCACCCGGAACACCACAGCATAATGGTGTATCCGAACGTCATAATCGTACTTTACTGGATATGGTGTGATCTATGATGTCTCTTACTGATTTACCGCTATCATTTTGGGGTTATGCTTTAGAGACGACTGCATTCACGTTAAATAGGGCACCATCAAAATCCGTTGAGACGAGGCCTTATGAACTTTGGCTTGGCAAGAAACCAAAGTTGTCGTTTCTTAAAGTTTGGGGCTGCAATGCTTATGTGGAAGAGCTTCAACCTGATAAGCTCAAACCCAAATCGGAGAAGAGAAATGTGTCTTCATAGGATACCCAAAGGAGACTATTGGGTACACATTCTATCACAGATCCGAAGGCAAGACATTCGTTGATAAGAATGGATCCTTTCTAGAGAAGGAGTTTCTCTTGAAAGAAGTGAGTGGGAGGAAAGTAGAACTTGATGAGGTAACTATACCTGCTCCCTTATTGGAAAGTATTTCATCACAGAAAGCGGTTCATGTGACACCTACACCAATTAGTGAGGAAGCTAATGATAATGATCATGAAACTTCAGATCAAGTTACTACCGAATCACGTAGGTCACCCAGAGTAAGATCCACACCAGAGTTGTATGGTAACCCTGTTCTGGAAGTCATGTTACTGGACCATGATGAACCTACGAACTATGAAGAAGCGATGGTGAGCCCAGATTCCGCAAAATGGCTTGAGGCCATGAAATCTGAGATGGGATCCATGTATGAGAACAAAGTATGGACTTTGGTTGACTTGCCCTATGATCGGCAAGCCATCAAGAATAAATGGATCTTCAAGAAGACTGACGCTGACGGTAATGTTACTGTCTACAAAGCTCGACTTGTTGCGAAAGGTTTTCGACAAGTTCAAGGAGTTGACTACGATGAGACTTTCTCACCCGTAGAGATGCTTAAGTTTTTCCGAATCATGTTAGCGATTGCTGCATTTTATGATTATAAAATTTTGAAATGGATGTCAAAACTGCATTCCTGAATGGATTTCTGGAAGAAGAGTTGTATATGATGCAACCAGAAGGTTTTCTCGATCCAAAGGGAGCTAACAAAGTGTGCAAGCTCCGGCGATCCATTTATGGACTGGTGCAAGCCTCTCGGAGTTGGAATAAATGTTTTGATAGTGTGATCAAAGCATATAGTTTTATACAGACTTTTGGAGAAGCCCGTATTTACAAGAAAGTGAGTGGGAGCTCTGCAGCATTTCTAATATTATATGTGGATGACATATTGTTGATTGGAAATGACATAGAATTTCTGGATAGCATAAAAGGATAGTTGAATAAGAGTTTTTCAATGAAAGACCTCGGAGAAGTTGCTTATATATTGGGCATCACGATCTATAGAGATAGATTAAGATGCTTAATTGGACTATCACAAAGCACATACCTTGATAAAGTTTTGAAGAAGTTCAAAATGGATCAAGCAAAGAAAGGGTTCTTGCCTGTGTTACAAGGTGTGAAGTTGAGTAAGACACAATGCCCGACCACTGCAGAAGATAGAGAGAAAATGAGAAGTGTTCCCTATGCTTCAGCCATAGGCTCTATCATGTATGCAATGTTGTGTACCAGACCTGATGTGTGCCTTGCTATTAGTTTAGCAGGGAGGTACCAAAGTGATCCAGGAGAGGATCACTAGACAACGGTCAAGAACATCTTGAAATACCTGAAAAGGACTAAGGATATGTTTCTCGTTTATGGAGGTGACAAAGAGCTCGTCATAAATGGTTACGTCGATGCAAGCTTTGACACTGATCCGGACGATTCTAAATCGCAAACCGGATACGTGTTTATATTGAATGGTGGAGCTGTTAGTTGGAGCAGTTCTAAACAAAGCGTCGTGGCAGGATCTACATGTGAATCGGAGTACATAGCTGCTTCGGAAGCAGCAAATGAAGGAGTCTGGATGAAGGAGTTCATATCCGATCTAGGTGTCATACCTAGTGCTTCGGGTCCAATGAAAATCTTTTGTCACAATACTGGTGCAATTGCCTTGGCAAAGGAATCCAGATTTCACAAGAGAACCAAGCACATCAAGAGATGCTTCAATTCCATCCGAGATCAAGTCCAGGTGGGAGACATAGAGATTTGCAAGATACATGCGGATCTGAATGTTGCAGAACCGTGACTAAGCCTCTTCCACGAGCAAAACATGATCAGCATCAATACTCCATGGGTGTTAGAATCATTACTGTGTAATCCAGATTATTGACTCTAGTGCAACTGGGAGACTGAAGGAAATATGCCCTAGAGTCGATAATAAAGTTATTATTTATTTCCTCGTATCATGATAAATGTTTATTATTCATGCTAGAATTCTATTAACCAGAAACATAATACATGTGTGAATACATAGACAAACATAGTGTCACTAGTATGCCTCTACTTGACTAGCTCATTGATCAAAGATGGTTATGTTTCCTAACCATAGACAGGAGTTGTCATTTGATAAATGGGATCACATCATTAGGATAATGATGTGATTTACTTGACCCATTCCGTTAGCTTAGCACTTGATTGTTTTAGTTTACTGCTATTGCTTTCTTCATGACTTATCCATGTTCCTATGACTATGATATTATGCAACTCCCGATTACCGGAGAAACACTTTGTGTGCTACCAAACATCACAACATAACTAGGTGATTATAAAGGTGCTCTACAGGTGTCTCCGATGGTACTTGTTGAGTTGGCATAGATCGAGATTAGGATTTGTCACTCCGATTGTTGGAGAGGTATCTCTGGGCCCTCTCGGTAATGCACATCACTACAAGGCTTGCAAGCAATGTGAATAATGAGTTAGTTACGGTATGATGCATTACAGAACGAGTAAAGAGACATGCCGGTAACGAGATTGAACTAGGTATTGAGATACCGACGATCGAATCTAGGGCAAGTAACATACCGATGACAAAGGGAACAACGCATATTGTTATGAGGTTTGACTGATATAGATCTTCATAGAATATGTAGGAGCCAATATGGGCATCCAGGTTCCGCTATTGGTTATTGACCATAGAAGTGTCTTGGTCATGTCTACATAGTTCTCGAACCCGTAGGGTCCGCACGCTTAACGTTCGTTGATGATATAGTATTTATGAGTTATGTATGTTGGTAACCGAATGTTGTTCAGAGTTCCGGTTAAGATCACGGACATGACGAGGAACTCCGGAATGGTCCGGAGATAAAGTTCGATGTATGGGATAATAGTGTTTGGTCTCCAGAAGGGTTCCGGAATTCACCGGAAGGAGTTCCGGATGTTTCCCGAAATGTTTGGGTACGAGAACACTTTATTTGGGCCAAAGGGGAAGCCCACAAGGTTTTTGGAAAGCGCAAAAGTAAGTTTTGCGGAGTCCAGGGGCCAGACGCCAGGGTCCCTGGCGTCTGGGTCCAGACGCCGGGAACCCTGGCGTTTGGCCTTGGAGTCTGAGAAGGACTCTTGCCTTTCGGGTGAAACCGACTTTGTGGAGGCTTTTACTCCAAGTTTCGACCCCAAGGCTCAACATATAAATAGAGGGGTCGGGCTAGCACCCAAGACACATCAAGAAACACCAAGCCGTGTGCCGGCAACCTTGTCCCCTCTAGTTTATCCTCCGTAATAGTTTTTGTAGTGCTTAGGCCAGGCCCTGCGGAGATTGCTCTTCACCAACACCGTCACCATGCCGTCGTGCTGCCGGAACTCATATACTACTTCGCCCCTCTTGCTGGATCAAGAAGGCAAGGACGTCATCGAGTTGAACGTGTGCTGAACGCGGAGGTGCCGTATGTTCAGTACTTGATCGAGATGGATCGTGAAGGTGTACGACTACATCAACCGCGTTGATAAACGCTTCCACTTTCGGTATACGAGGGTACGTAGACATACTCTCCCCTCTCGTTGCTATGCATCACCATGATCTTGCGTGTGCGTAGGAATTTTTTTGAAATTACTATGTTTCCCAACAGGGAAGAGGAGTATACGTCTAACAGAGGGAGTTGTAAAATTCTCTCCTCGTCCTGCGAGCCACGGCATGCATGGGCGAGGGAGCGAGCATATGCATAGTAAGCAAGCTTCTCCTTGTCCTGCGAGCCACCGCGCGCGTGGGCGAGGGAGCAGGCATAGGCATATTAAGAAAGCTTCTCCTCGTCTTATGAGCCACCGCGCGCATAGGCGTACACTACAAAAAATACACTTCCGTGATGATACATGTTTGTCATAGTAGGTCACATTTTCTGTCATGCATGTACATCCATGATGATTTTATGATAGAATCAAGATAGTGATACTTGTGTTGTCGTAGAAGTTTTCCATGACATAACCAAAATTATCATCACGGAAGTGTCCACTTCCATGATGATAAATCACGCGTCATAGAAGTGCTTCCATCAAGGGTAACCAAGACATGGCATCCACCATTATAGGTCGCCATTTAGCTACTGGGTTTCGATTTGGATCCTATAATCGTTAACAGCCCGGACCAATGGCTATTTTCCGCATGTAAAATTCTCATTCGCCGACGATCCACGTGTCAGCTCAACATTGGGACATATGTCAACCGTTAATTGGATAAGAGTCACCAATGAAACGTTGACACATGTGACGGCCCAATAGAGGCCCATATAGGTTTAAACGACGGCCCAGGAACATGCCCACAAGATTTTGTCAGATCTAATGGGACGGCCAATTAACAGCCTAACATTTTTTCTGGACCCAATTATGGCCCACATCAGATACGGGCCGTTAAAGGACTGCAATATTCTGGGCCAGTATACAGCCCATATCAGATCTGGTCCATTAACAACCTGCAATAGTTTGGGCCAAAATACGGTCCATATCTGATCTGGCTCGTTAACTGACTTTCATATCTTGGGCCAAATTATGTCCCATAACAGATACGGCCCTTTAACAGCTACTGTGCCATCGGGCCCATTGGGGGTCTGATTTGCTCTTTGGCCTCTTAATGGCCTGTTCAACAGTTTGGCCCGATATTAGTTTCGGCGTGTCAGCGGCCCTGTCTACATATGGGCCTCTTTTGGCTCGGTTTCACTCTCAACCATTTAAAGACACAAGTTGCACCTGGGCCTCATCCTAGTTCGTAGTTACTTTCAGCCTCTTAACAGCCCGTAGTCTCTGTGGATACATTCTAGCCCAAACTGCCTATCGGCCCTTTAAAGGCCCTTGCGAGTGTTGGGCCCAATTTTGGCCCATTATACATCTGGCCTGCTTCCAGCCTGTCATGTAATTGGGTTAGCCAAGGCCCAAAAACATTTCAGCCTGTTAATGGCCCATCATACAAATGGGCCAATAATGGGCCGACCTATATTACAGCCTGCTGTCGGGCCGTGATTTGTTAGCCGCTATTAAGGCTCAATCTAGATCTCAACCTATTAAAAGCCTATTTAATTTTCTGGCCCAATTAAGGCAAGCGGTTTACTCGGCCTTTTAACGGCCCAAAACTAATAGTGGGCAGGATTGAGTCTAGACCAGACTACTGGCCCAAGATGATTGTTGGCCCACGGTTTGACCCATACTAGCAATTGGTGACCGGTCAGTGTTAGTACCGAAATTATTTTTTTATAAACCTAACCTATTGGCCCATTTTGCTCCGATCGAAGATTACAACCTTTTCTCAGAGCGACGATAGGATAAACAACAAATAAATTATAGCATCATGACGAAGAATAAACCTAGACTATACAACAAAGAAATTACACCATATTACATCCCCTGGGCATCAAAGTTCGCCGCCAGTTATAATAAAGGGCAACCAGATAGCATATTCCATAAACTGGGCATGTCGCCACCAGTGGAAGTAAACAGGTCGACAAGATAATAGACAGAACGGACAACACTTCAACACAGTTCAAGAAAGGTTAGCTTGGCCCATGAGTTGTAGCGCAAGTAGCTTAGCAACCTGATGAGACTGCGCTTGTTTGACGCTTATATCCACCAACTCAAGCTGCATAGCATCAATAGTTGTCCTGTACCTATGGTTAATCTTGCATAGAGATTGGATTTCGAGTCGGATTTGAGCAGAAGCATGTCTTTCTACTTGAATTTCAGACCGAAGAAGTCGAACAGATTCAGACGGCGACGTCATCGAGCTTGTGTCCTTGAGTAAGTTCGACAGTACATCGAGACATGACTTTGGGGTTGTATCGCTACCCTGAAGATGTGTTGCCTTCTTCTCGGGAATATATGTTAGAGGGACAAACAATGGGTTCGTCTCACTATCATTGTGGCAGTTCATCCTAGCATCAGTGTTGTCACCCTGAAAGAGAAACAAGTAGGTAGATAACATCTTTTGCACGTATAAGCATCAACGCTGTCAATTCATCTCATTTCTTTTTCTGAAATAAAGAGACACAGTTTAAAATAGCATTAATATAATAGACATTCTTCATAGTTAAGACAGCAGGAAATGGCATTGTGCGGGAGCGGCCAGCTTCACCATACCACTAAGTTATAGATCAAGAACACAAGCATACAGGTAGTGCTAAACAACGTATAAGCATGAATCGCGAGTGTACTGTCAATTTATACCATTTCAGACTAGTAAATAAAGAGCCATGATTTAAATAACATTAATATAATATGGCATTGTTCATAGTTGAGACATAGCAGGATATGACATTGTGCTGGAGTTGGTAGTTTTACCACACCACTGGATTACAGATCAAGAACACAAGCATACACGCAGTGCTAAAGAAGATAGGTTTCTATGTTTAGATTAATTTACATGGTATGAATAAGGAACTAGGTTGTACAACTAAAGACTGAAATTGAGAAGGGCAAACTTATGTTTATGCACATATTCGTTGTAAACTTTGAACAAGCAATTTGATACAAACGATGGAAATAAACAACATTTGCACTCATAGCTATCCAAATATACACAACAAAGTTTGTAGGCTCGAGGAGGACAAACATACATTAGTAGTGAAGACCGGCTCTATAAAGCCCTTGTCCATATTGATGGGGGGGGGGCAATTCAAGAAGTTTACCGCACACTCTTGTTCAAGAACATTGCCTTTATTCTACATTTTGTTAAGAGTAAATATGGATGTGAAAATATAGGAACAAATGATGATTATTTAACCTAAGATGCAGACTACAAATGTAAATACGGCATACAGACACAAGGCACTGACAAGAGCAATGCAGAGCTAAACTTCTTCAGTAACATTAGTTTTATTCAATATTTTGGCAAGAGTAAATATAGATCTGATGTGTAGAAAATGGAGGGCAAGGGAAAATAAGCTGCAAAGTGTACATGAAGAACTAGCTGACAATATAAGTATGGTGATGAAGGACAGTAGATACTTACAAGAACAATGCAGAACTAAATTTCTTCATAAGCATTGGGTTTATTCTACATTTATGTAAGCATTAATATAGATCTGATAATTTGGAGCAAACAGTGGATAAGCAAGCTATAATGCACAATGATGTCACATAATCCACCAGGTATGGATTTTAGTAAAGTGATAGGACAATAGGTACTCACAAGAGCAAAGAAGCGACCAACATAGTTGTAATATCCTAGGTTTTGCGGCGCTGGTTCTATCACCAATATAATTTTGGTGCTATATGATTTGTCCGGTAGCACCACATTTTTCAAAGACTTTGCTTGTACTCCTTCAGGTTCTACAATCACCCTCTTCCTTTGGATGTCTGAAACACAAGAACAACATTTGAATGGAAAAACATGGTATGACAAAAAATGGAATAGGTATTGATAATGGATGGGCATGGCATCTTCACATATATCATGAGTAAACGAAGAAGATGGTGGTGCAACGAAGCAAAAGAAATGCAAGACACCTTATGCAAGATACGTGGAATGAATAAAACCTTGCCAAATTAGAACAGACACCTTATTGGGTGAACATGATAGGCCATCTGCCTTTGACTCCTCAAACTCAGAAGTCATTGGGATCATATTCTGAATACAAATCTGTAGGTCGGGAGCATGTGGGTTTCATTGCATCCACAATGGACCTAAATCCCTTGATGCCAAGTTTGTTACCCATTGAACTATTCTACAATATTCTTCTGATGTGTGCATTCTTATATTCATTGTGATTACGTACAATATCGGAAAAGCATGAAAACATAAATAGTAGTGAGATTATCTTTGTAATGCAGAGGATATTCTAATATAACAAGGGCTCCCTGTAAACCCTTGTGTGCTATCACTGGATTCTGATGAGATAGCCCTTCTGTGATGTAATATGGTGAGTAGATTAATATAATCTGGCACAAATACACACAAAAATAGGCTCCTTGTTGGGAGCTCTACATGTAAGGATAGTTGGCAGATGATAGGTTCATAATATACCATATAGAAAGTTTATTGCCAAACCATGATAACAAGAGCGCACAGCCACTAGGAAGATCATAGTGTAGATAAAAGGGGTACACCATAACCACCTTAAATAAATCAGGAAAGCAGAAATGGCTGGAAAATACAGGGTTTTGCCGCTACAAATATGCAGCCTATCGATCACCTATAGGCCAGCACTATTCATCTGAAGGCGCACTGCTGTTACTATCAGTATAGTCTATCAAATACTGCATGGCTCCACCATTTCCTGGATATTATGGCAGACCAACTGTAACATCCCAATTTTTATTAAATTCGGATGTTAATAGAATCATTCAATGCATATCATATTTCTTTGCATTTTTGGAGTTTTAAAAAAAATATTCAAATAATATTTTCCACTCGAAAAAAAAAACAAATGAGAGGGGATAAGATGACTTCCTCAAAATATAAAAGAGTGGGAAATTTTATTTTTAATATTATTTGAAGTTTTGGAGTTTATTTGGTATTTATTTTATCTGCAAAAAGTGCATTAATTACATTAGGAAATATTTTCAAAAATGTTCTGTGCTTAAGTTAATGTTCATTAGGCTCTAAATATTGCATAGTTATTTTATAAATTATTGTGGTGTTTTTATTAATTCTTTTGAATTAATTATGACCACTTTAGTGTTCTGTTTAAAAAAAAAACACACGCACGCACTCACCCGCCTGGACCGAAACCAGTTCGGCCCAGGGACGCGCGCGCCTAGCCAGGCCAGGCCAGCCAGCCCACTGGCCATTCGGCCCCAGGCCAGCCCCAGCGCCGACGCCTTCCGCCCGGTCAACCGCCCGCGCCCGCCCTCGCTCGCTACCGCCGCCGCCACTGACTGGTGGGCCCCGCTCCACGTCTTCTTCCCCAACCTCCCGCTTCTCCCGCAGGATGAGCACGCGCACGCGCTCCCGAACCCGCCGGCCGAAGCTCTCGGGATAGAGCTTATCCCGCTGCTCCCCGACGCCCTCCCCTCGCCTATATAAAGGCCAAGACCCCCCTCTTCCATCCTCGCCGTCCCGCATCTTCCCACGCCGCCCCTACCGCTCGTCGTCGCCGTTCGCATCTCGCCGGAGCTCCGAGCCCCACCGTCCTCGCCCCGCCCCGTCCGGACGTCGCCGACGCACGCCACCACCACCTTCGCGACGCCCTCGACGCACCGCACCTCCCCGTCTTCTTCCCCGACGCCGAGGACCGCCGTAGCCGCCGTCCCCTCCGCCACCGACGCCGCGCCGCCGTCTTCGTCGTCGCCGGCCACCACCTCCAGCCCACTGTAAGCCGCCGCCCCACCCTCGCCCGTTAGATCGGACCCCAACGGTCCAGATTAGATTAGGTTCGGTTTTTTTTATTTTGCGAAGAGGTACGCGGTTAACCGCGGTTCCCTTAGACCGGCCGGTTTTATTTAAACCGAGCGTCGGTTTTTCTTTAGTTAGCCGCCGCCACTGTTTTTCTTAGTTAGCGGCCGTTCGCCGTATAGCCTCCGCAGCGGACGCTGCTCGGCCAGCCACGAGCCACCACGTGGCCAGGGACTGGTTTGCGATAGTTTTCTTCTCTGTTTAGTCCCTGTAATTAGCAGATTAGTCCCTAAACTTCGCGTAGCCACAACTTTTTAACCGTAGATCCAAACTCGATGAAACCAGCGGCAAATTCTTCGTATTGTTTAGATCTATCCAGTGGTATCCTTTTTGCAAACTTTTGACAGATCCAAATTTGAATTTATTCAGATTTGAATTCAAACTTCAAATGGCCATATCTCCCAAACCGTAACTCCGATTAAGTTGATTCTTTTTGCACTTTGTCACCGTAGCCAAACCCTATCACCTGGACCTTTGTCACAATAATTTTCACTCACTAGAATCTGCCCATTAATATTTTTACTAGTATGCGTAGTACGCACTATAGTTCACATCACTCTTTGAACCATAGGCCTATGTTGTTTTGCATCTAGAAATATTTTTTTTCATGCTAGTTAAGTGTGATGTTTGTTCATTTGGTTTTCCGAGACTTTTGCTTTGCATGTTCTTCTTGGTTCTCTTGAATGTTTGTTTATGTTTGTTTATCTCCTTTGCGATAGATTGCCCGGAGTGCGAAGCAGAATATTTTCAGTCTTTAGAGTTCAACCAGCAGTACCAAGGCAAGTTGCATCTTGATCATGTTTCCTTACCTATGTTTTATTTTGCACTTAGTTCTTTGCGGTAGGACTGCATGGTAGGAATTGATGCCGCATGACTATGCTTTTCACCCAGTAGTTCATTGAGGTAGGTCTGAACCATATGACATTGTCGCCATCGTTTTACATTATGTTGCTTCGCTAAGTAGACGTGGATTGGGGAGTGAACATTGTAAAGTATGAGTAACAATGTAGTAAGTAGGACCTAAGATAATTAATGAACTACCTGGGCGGAAACTTGATGGAATGGTGGCGAAGTACAGTGGGGCACGCATGGGAAATCCATGGTGGTGCACCACTAGTGGACCGTCCGCTCAGGCTCAAAGAGATCAAATCGTATTCTCATGTCTAGAAGCTTACGTGTGCAGCCACAAGCCAATATGGGCTCTGGCTTAGTTGAGTAGTTAGTGTGACCCCTTCCGGGATGGGCTAGCAGATGTAGAAGGATGTAGGTGTACCGGCCTATCCGTGGGTTAAGGGGGAGCATTTTCGAAAGACTATGTCTCGATCTTCCGATCATGGAGGTGATCGAATCTTGTGGGGAAAAGTGCGCAACCTCTGCAGAGTGTCAACCTAATCGATTAGCCGTGTCCCCGGTTACGGACATCTTGAGCTTCTAGTAGTGAAAATGCTGGGAGATCTCCTCACCTTGAATTAAACAGTTGGGATTTAAATGGAACTTGGGAACGGATGGAGTTGGGTTTGCCAACTCATCCTATGCAAATGTGTAGTAGTAGAATAACATCTTTTCTAATAGGGAAAAACTAGCTTTATGCAAAAAATTAAACTTAGAGCTTTCCACCAGCCAAATTGCATGTACAAGTAGGTTCATTACACTTATGATGTGACTTGCCAGTACATTCAATGTACTGACCTATATGGCTGCAACTTATCACGTTGCAGATATATCCGACGAGGATTAAGGTGCTATAGGTCGATGTTCTACACTCAACCTTGCTCGTGGAGTTGGACTCATTTACTACTTTGCTTCCGCAGTATTTGTTTATTGGCTCTATGCCCTATTTGGTAATAATTGTATTGCTCCTGGACTATCGATGTAATAAAGAGATGTGTGTTATTTCTGTTATTTCATCGAGTACTGTGTGTGCTAGCAAGTCGATTCAGGGACTAGCACGGTAAGCACAGAGACTTCGACTCTTACCGAGTCGGGTCGCTACAAGATGGTATCAGAGCACACGTTGACTGTAGGACGCGACCCCTAGAAAATGGAAAGGCCATAGGATAAAACTTTATTTTTCACTTTCCCTATATATCCTTTGGTCTCGTACCATCTTTACTTCTGTACTAATTTCTTCCCTCTTTCAAAATTTAGATGTCGTCCGCCATTGTCGAGTTTGAGCAGCCCGATGAGACCATGCCTTTTGGACGGCAGCTGGTGAAGATCGTGAAGCACCTGAAGATTGGGCTTCCCACATTCACTGGAACCTTCACCGCCACCCTGCCCGAGGAGACATGTTGGAGGATCGATGCCCATATCCCTGGACGCATCCTCGGAAACCGCACCAAGCCCATTGATTTCCATGTGGATACTGCAACATGGGGCTTGGGCAGGGGCATCGCTGCTCACATTGCTCTCGGACGCATTCGGGAGGAGTATGACGAAGACCTCAAGAGGACCTCCTTCGTGATGTACGGACGCCGTGACGCAAAAGGAGATGTGGTGCGTACCCTGGAGGACGAGATGATAGCATCCCATATCCAGGACATGGAGGATCACATTCGTATGATGGAGCTGGAGCTGTCTGACAACATGATCGTCATCAAGAACCTCATGACTCGCAAGGCCGATCTCGAGGAGGAACTCCAAGACGCTCGCATCGAGCATGAGGGAGAGCTGGACGCACTACAGGAGAAGATCGACGATCTGAAGCTTGAGCTTGAGGAGGCCGAGGAGAAGCTGGATGAGGGAGAAAACATTCAGGAGGATCACTCGTATGGTGCCTATGTCAGCCAGGACAAGGACCAGGGTGATGAGCTTAGAGATGATGACACCGACAGTGATGCAAGGACACCTGATGTCAACATGGTTGACTGGTCTTCATCCGACGAGAGTTAGATTTTATACCACCATGAGAGTTAGAAATTTGATTTCGTTATCCGATTAGTTTTATTTCATTTGTCAGACCTTGTCAAATCTTGTGACATGGCTTACCTTAGGTTTGATTGTTCATGTGAACCCCTTTGAGTGAAATTGAATTGGAGTGATTTGAAATTTTATTGCTATCATGTGCATATGGGTAGTATGATGTTACTCCCTAGGCCTTATTCTCTTCTGACTTCTCATCCACTCTAAACCCATCAGATGCCTTCAAGACGTGACCCCGAACTCAACTTTCCGCCGGAACTCACGCAATTGATCCAGCAGCAGAATGCTCTTATGCAGATGCTCATTCAGAACCATAACCAGAACAACAACAACCCATCGCCGCCACCCCCAGTTGATAGTCTTACCCGTTTTCTGAGGCTGAAACCACCCGTGTTCTCCAGCAGCACGGAGCCAATCGTCGCAGATGACTGGCTCCGCAAGATAGGAAGGGAGCTAGCCACGGCAGGATGCAATGATGCTGAGAAGGTGAAGTTTGCCGCCCATCAGCTGGATGGCCCGGCCGCTGCTTGGTGGGAGAACTACACCACCACATACCCCTTGGAGAATGTGACTTGGACTCAGTTCCAGCAGGCATTCCGCACTGCTCATGTCTCAGCTGGGGCCATGAGTCTGAAGAAGAAGGAGTTCCGCAGCTTGCACCAGGGAGGACGCACGGTATCCCAGTATGCTGAGGAGTTCAGTAAGTTGGCCCGTTATGCACCAGGGGACGTGGCCACTGATGCAGCCAAGCAGGAGAAGTTTCTGGAGGGACTAAACGATGAGTTGGGAGTTCAGTTGACTGTGGTGACCTTTGCGAACTATCAGGAGTTGGTTGATAAGGCTACCATTCTCGAGGGCAAGCACCAGCAGATGGAGAATCGTAAGAGAAAGTACGGTCATGGGAAGTATAACTCCGGAGTTCAACAAAAACCCCGCTATAGCCAGTACTCAGGAAGTTCTGGATCAGGAACTAGCAAGTTTGGAGGGAATCATCATAACCATGGAGGCCACATTCAGCATGGAGGAAATGGACACAACCACCATGGTCACAAGCATGGAAATGGCAATGGAGGGAATGGCAACCAGCAGCATTTCAACTCTTCTACACCAATGAAGAAAGATCTGAGTCACATCACTTGCTTCAAATGCAAGAAGACAGGGCACTACTCCAATGAGTGTCCTGAGGCGCAGAATGGAAATGGGAATGGCAATGGGAATTCTGGAGGCAAGAAGCCTAATCCTTTCACTAAGGGGCATGTGAATCATGTCAATGTGGAAGAGGTCTATGAACAGCCTGACGCAGTGATTGGTAAGTTCTTGGTTAATTTATTTCCAGCACTCATTCTTTTTGACACTGGTGCATCGCATTCATTCATATCGAGGGGATTCGTGGATAGACATAAGTTGCCTACCGTAGCTCTTAAGGCACCCATTCTAGTGAGTTCCCCAGGAGCCGAGTCTATGGCTAGTCAGGGATGTTTCCAGTTGCCTTTGAACATAGGGGGACATGTTTTCCCTACGGATATGATCATACTAGAGTCACAAGGGTTGGATGTAATCCTAGGGATGGATTGGATGTCCAAGTATGAGGGGACCATCGATTGTGCTAGTAGATCGATTTTTCTCACCACCCCAGAGAAGAAGAGGATCAAGTATGTATCCAGGCTTAAGCCTAAGAGGACTCAGGTGAACTCTCTTACGGGAGTTGTCCAGGAAGAAGTACCAGTGGTGAAGGATTATCCCGATGTATTTCCGGAGGAGTTACCAGGTATGCCGCCAGATCGGGAGATTGAGTTTTTAATTGAGTTGCTGCCAGGTACAGGACCTATCTCCAAGAGGCCGTATCGGATGCCCGCTAATGATTTGGAGGAAGTCAAGAAACAGATTAAGGAGTTGCTAGAGAAAGGGTATATTCGCCCGAGTTCATCACCTTGGGGAGCCCCAGTACTCTTAGTAGAGAAGAAGGATGGAACCTTGAGGATGTGTGTGGATTACCGCTCTTTGAACGAGGTGACCATCAAGAACAAGTATCCCCTACCGATGATCAATGACTTGTTTGACCAGCTAGAAGGAGCTAGTGTTTTCTCCAAGATCGATCTTCGATCGGGTTATCACCAATTGAAGATCCGTGAGAAGGATATACCCAAGACAGCTTTTACTACAAGGTATGGGCTTTATGAGTATACAGTCATGTCCTTTGGTTTGACTAATGCCCCTGCCTATTTTATGAGCATGATGAACAAGGTGTTCATGGAGTTCTTGGATAAGTTCGTTGTGGTATTCATTGATGACATATTGGTTTTCTCCAAGAATGAGGAGGAACACGCTGAACATCTGTGCTTGGTTCTGGAGAAGCTCAGAGAACATCAACTTTATGCCAAGTTCAGCAAGTGTGAGTTTTGGCTCAAGGAAGTCGGATTCCTTGGACATGTTGTGTCAGGTGAAGGGATTGCAGTGGACCCTACCAAGGTAGAGTCAGTCACAGAATGGAATGCACCCACCACAGTTGGCGAGATTTGCAGTTTCCTTGGACTTGCAGGATATTACCGGAGATTTATTGAAAATTTCTCTAAGATTGCAAGGCCCATGACAACGTTGTTGAAGAAGGACACCAAGTTCGTTTGGACTGAAGAGTGTGAAGCCAGCTTTCAAGAGTTGAAGAAGCGTTTGGTTACAGCCCCAGTGCTAATCCTACCTGACGTACACAAGGACTTTCAGGTGTATTGTGATGCTTCACGTCAGGGACTTGGAGGTGTTCTTATGCAGGAGGGAAAAGTTGTAGCTTATGCTTCACGACAGCTTCGACCTCATGAGTTGAACTATGCCACGCATGACTTGGAGTTAGCAGCCGTTGTGCATGCACTCAAGACATGGAGACACTATCTTATTGGGAATCGTTGTGATGTTTACACGGATCACAAGAGTTTGAAGTACATTTTCACGCAGAAGGAGTTGAATCTCAGGCAAAGGAGATGGTTGGAACTTATAAAGGATTATGACATGAGTCTGCATTATCATCCAGGAAAAGCCAATGTTGTGGCGGATGCTTTGAGCCGTAAGAGTTACGTTAACACCCTTACAGCAGGAGATTTACCTCAGGAGTTATGTGATGAGCTTAGAGACCTTCAGTTAGAAATAGTTCCAAGAGGTTATGTTGCCGTACTCGAGGTACAGTCCACCTTGTTGGGAAGAATCAGAGAAGCCCAGAAGTTGGACCAAGGTATTGCTGAGATAAAGGAAATGATGAGAAAAGGGAAAGCAAAAGGATTCCGTGAGGATGAAAATGGAACCATATGGTTTGAGCAACGGATTTGTGTACCCAATGATCCAGAGATCAGGAAGTTGATTCTTCAGGAGGCTCATGACTCACCATATTCGATACACCCAGGCAACACCAAGATGTATTTGGACTTGAAGGAAAGTTTTTGGTGGGCCGGAATGAAGAGAGAGATTGCCGAGTATGTGGCAATATGTGATGTATGTCAGAGAGTAAAGGCAGAGCATCAGAAACCAGCAGGTTTACTTCAGCCGTTGCCAATACCTGATTGGAAATGGGATAAACTTGGTATGGACTTTATCACGGGGTTACCCAGGACCCGTTCAGGTTATGATTCCATTTGGGTGATAGTGGATCGTTTGACCAAGGTTGCTCACTTCATTCCAGTGAAGACCACCTATACAAGTGCTAAGCTGGCAAAGATATATATGACCAGGATTGTATGTCTGCATGGAGTTCCGAGGAGCATCATATCAGATAGAGGAACACAGTTTACCTCAAAGTTTTGGAATCAGTTGCATGAAACTTTGGGTACCAGGCTAGAGTTTAGTACAGCCTTCCATCCACAGACTGATGGGCAGACAGAGAGAGTCAATCAGATTCTGGAGGACATGCTGAGAGCTTGTGCGCTAGACTATGGGTCTAGTTGGGATGATAACTTACCCTACGCAGAGTTCTCGTATAACAACAGCTACCAAGCCAGTTTGCAGATGGCCCCTTTCGAGGCATTGTATGGCAGGAAATGCAGGACACCTTTGATGTGGAATGGAGTTCGAGATCGCAAATTATTTGGACCTGATTTGATCAGGGATTCAGAGGAGAAGGTCAAGTTGATTCGTGACAGACTTAAGATAGCCCAGTCAAGGCAGAAAAGCTATGCTGATGCTAAACGCAAGGAAGTGATCTATGAAGTGGGAGATAGAGCATATCTTCGAGTGTCTCCACTTCGAGGTATTAAGAGATTTGGAGTCAAAGGAAAGTTAGCACCACGATTTGTGGGACCATATAGAGTTCTGGAACGCAGAGGAGAGGTTGCATACCAGTTGGAATTACCAGAGGCTTTGACAGGAGTTCATGATGTGTTCCATGTTTCCCAGCTGAAAAAGCGTCATGCAGAGATGGCGGATATTCCTTTGAGGGATACAGTGCCACTCGAGGCAATTCAGTTAGAGAGCGATCTGACTTATGAGGAGAAGCCTATTAAGATTCTTGAGACTGCAGAGAGGATCACTCGAACCAAGATCATCAGGTTCTGCAAAGTTCAGTGGAGTCACCACACCGAGGAGGAAGCTACCTGGGAAAGAGAAGAAGATCTCAGGCAGGACCATCCACACCTTTTTGCTGGCCAACCCGAATCTCGAGGACGAGATTCATCTTAAGGGGGGTAGGTTTGTAACATCCCAATTTTTATTAAATTTGGATGTTAATAGAATCATTCAATGCATATCATATTTCTTTGCATTTTTGGAGTTTTAAAAAAAAATTCAAATAATATTTTCCACTCGAAAAAAAAAACAAATGAGAGGGGATAAGATGACTTCCTCAAAATATAAAAGAGTGGGAAATTTTATTTTTAATATTATTTGAAGTTTTGGAGTTTATTTGGTATTTATTTTATCTGCAAAAAGTGCATTAATTACATTAGGAAATATTTTCAAAAATGTTCTGTGCTTAAGTTAATGTTCATTAGGCTCTAAATATTGCATAGTTATTTTATAAATTATTGTGGTGTTTTTATTAATTCTTTTGAATTAATTATGACCACTTTAGTGTTCTGTTTAAAAAAAACACACGCACGCACTCACCCGCCTGGACCGAAACCAGTTCGGCCCAGGGACGCGCGCGCCTAGCCAGGCCAGGCCAGCCAGCCCACTGGCCATTCGGCCCCAGGCCAGCCCCAGCGCCGACGCCTTCCGCCCGGTCAACCGCCCGCGCCCGCCCTCGCTCGCTACCGCCGCCGCCACTGACTGGTGGGCCCCGCTCCACGTCTTCTTCCCCAACCTCCCGCTTCTCCCGCAGGATGAGCACGCGCACGCGCTCCCGAACCCGCCGGCCGAAGCTCTCGGGATAGAGCTTATCCCGCTGCTCCCCGACGCCCTCCCCTCGCCTATATAAAGGCCAAGACCCCCCTCTTCCATCCTCGCCGTCCCGCATCTTCCCACGCCGCCCCTACCGCTCGTCGTCGCCGTTCGCATCTCGCCGGAGCTCCGAGCCCCGCCGTCCTCGCCCCGCCCCGTCCGGACGTCGCCGACGCACGCCGCCACCACCTTCGCGACGCCCTCGACGCGCCGCACCTCCCCGTCTTCTTCCCCGACGCCGAGGACCGCCGTAGCCGCCGTCCCCTCCGCCACCGACGCCGCGCCGCCGTCTTCGTCGTCGCCGGCCACCACCTCCAGCCCACTGTAAGCCGCCGCCCCACCCTCGCCCGTTAGATCGGACCCCAACGGTCCAGATTAGATTAGGTTCGGTTTTTTTTATTTTGCGAAGAGGTACGCGGTTAACCGCGGTTCCCTTAGACCGGCCGGTTTTATTTAAACCGAGCGTCGGTTTTTCTTTAGTTAGCCGCCGCCACTGTTTTTCTTAGTTAGCGGCCGTTCGCCGTATAGCCTCCGCAGCGGACGCTGCTCGGCCAGCCACGAGCCACCACGTGGCCAGGGACTGGTTTGCGATAGTTTTCTTCTCTGTTTAGTCCCTGTAATTAGCAGATTAGTCCCTAAACTTCGCGTAGCCACAACTTTTTAACCGTAGATCCAAACTCGATGAAACCAGCGGCAAATTCTTCGTATTGTTTAGATCTATCCAGTGGTATCCTTTTTGCAAACTTTTGACAGATCCAAATTTGAATTTATTCAGATTTGAATTCAAACTTCAAATGGCCATATCTCCCAAACCGTAACTCCGATTAAGTTGATTCTTTTTGCACTTTGTCACCGTAGCCAAACCCTATCACCTGGACCTTTGTCACAATAATTTTCACTCACTAGAATCTGCCCATTAATATTTTTACTAGTATGCGTAGTACGCACTATAGTTCACATCACTCTTTGAACCATAGGCCTATGTTGTTTTGCATCTAGAAATATTTTTTTTCATGCTAGTTAAGTGTGATGTTTGTTCATTTGGTTTTCCGAGACTTTTGCTTTGCATGTTCTTCTTGGTTCTCTTGAATGTTTGTTTATGTTTGTTTATCTCCTTTGCGATAGATTGCCCGGAGTGCGAAGCAGAATATTTTCAGTCTTTAGAGTTCAACCAGCAGTACCAAGGCAAGTTGCATCTTGATCATGTTTCCTTACCTATGTTTTATTTTGCACTTAGTTCTTTGCGGTAGGACTGCATGGTAGGAATTGATGCCGCATGACTATGCTTTTCACCCAGTAGTTCATTGAGGTAGGTCTGAACCATATGACATTGTCGCCATCGTTTTACATTATGTTGCTTCGCTAAGTAGACGTGGATTGGGGAGTGAACATTGTAAAGTATGAGTAACAATGTAGTAAGTAGGACCTAAGATAATTAATGAACTACCTGGGCGGAAACTTGATGGAATGGTGGCGAAGTACAGTGGGGCACGCATGGGAAATCCATGGTGGTGCACCACTAGTGGACCGTCCGCTCAGGCTCAAAGAGATCAAATCGTATTCTCATGTCTAGAAGCTTACGTGTGCAGCCACAAGCCAATATGGGCTCTGGCTTAGTTGAGTAGTTAGTGTGACCCCTTCCGGGATGGGCTAGCAGATGTAGAAGGATGTAGGTGTACCGGCCTATCCGTGGGTTAAGGGGGAGCATTTTCGAAAGACTATGTCTCGATCTTCCGATCATGGAGGTGGTCGAATCTTGTGGGGAAAAGTGCGCAACCTCTGCAGAGTGTCAACCTAATCGATTAGCCGTGTCCCCGGTTACGGACATCTTGAGCTTCTAGTAGTGAAAATGCTGGGAGATCTCCTCACCTTGAATTAAACAGTTGGGATTTAAATGGAACTTGGGAACGGATGGAGTTGGGTTTGCCAACTCATCCTATGCAAATGTGTAGTAGTAGAATAACATCTTTTCTAATAGGGAAAAACTAGCTTTATGCAAAAAATTAAACTTAGAGCTTTCCACCAGCCAAATTGCATGTACAAGTAGGTTCATTACACTTATGATGTGACTTGCCAGTACATTCAATGTACTGACCTATATGGCTGCAACTTATCACGTTGCAGATATATCCGACGAGGATTAAGGTGCTATAGGTCGATGTTCTACACTCAACCTTGCTCGTGGAGTTGGACTCATTTACTACTTTGCTTCCGCAGTATTTGTTTATTGGCTCTATGCCCTATTTGGTAATAATTGTATTGCTCCTGGACTATCGATGTAATAAAGAGATGTGTGTTATTTCTGTTATTTCATCGAGTACTGTGTGTGCTAGCAAGTCGATCCAGGGACTAGCACGGTAAGCACAGAGACTTCGACTCTTACCGAGTCGGGTCGCTACACCAACTCGAAGTGTGAAATTATGTAGCAGAAGCGGCCCAATAGAGCTGTCTATTGCTGATGTCCCTGCTCCTCTTCTTGACAAGGAACATACTGTACTTACTAAAGAAGAACAGAAGAGGAACATGTTAAAGAATAGAAGGGGAAGCATATTATTAAGATTCCCCTTATTTCTATACAATGTTGGTTTCCCACCCATGATGAATCAAAGCGCCCAGAGAAATTCCATTCCATGATGTCTCTCTATATGTGGCCACATGCATTTGGAAACTCAAGTGGGAGCATTAGCTAACCAATTAAATGTGTGTTTGTTAGCTAATGTCAGTATCATATCACATTTGTATTTGAACAAGATTAGGACATATGATTGGTGTGTTATTTAGCTTTAAAGGGTGGACAGCTGCTAGTAGGACACAAAGCACCTACATAGATCATAGTGTAGATATAGTGGGAAAACCCTAAGCATCAGGAGTAAAATCAGGAAAGTGGAACTTGCTAGAAACATATCCTAGTATTGCCTGTACGGCTAGAACACAACTCCCTACCGTCCCTTGATATGTGGTGCATGTGATTTTCGAAAGAAAAGTAGGAACATTAGCTGACCAATTAAACATTCTCTGTTTTAGTACATGTCAGCATCATATCAGATTCGTATTTGAGAAACTAATGTCGGTGCAACAAACCCTGGGTCTGTTGACCAACCATGCACAGGCACAAAATCAAGATTGAAGCACTAGCTTAAGGCAGAGATTGGAAAACCAGGAGATTTGAAGAGCCAACATGCAGCTCAGATGGACCCAGGTTGAGCCCAAGGAGCAAGGTAACAGCAAAAGAAGGGCCTCCCTTGCTGGGCAGGCGAGCCCGGCAAGGGGCGAGGCCACCACTAGAAGCAAGCAACCGAGGCTCCCAAGCAGAGCCTGCTAGGGATCGTGGGGGCAGAATCGGCCCACCAACCACTCAAACACGACTCACGTCATCAATTAGTGTGGTGTCAAGTCGCAAGATGATTAAGTGGCAGCCATTCACCACATGGCAACCATTTCCAATAGAGAAGCCTATAGATGACACACGTCCTGCGGCGTGTCAAGGGAGCATATGCGGAGCTGGCAAAATAACCCGCGGGCCTTGTCGGGCACCTAGTGATGCGACACTAAGCGGTGCATTTAATGCACCCTGTCACCCTGCAGAGTTAGGTATGATAGCACTGTTTGCTATCATGTTAGTGGATAATGACCACTTTGCCACTGTGGTGACCCCTTAATCTATAAAACGAGGCCCATGTCACTCGTAGGAGGGGTTACAAGGATGGAAAGTTGACAATCCCAAGCCACCACATACACGTGGTCGCCGCAGGCAAACCTTGCCGGGCAAGTGTACTATGCTTCACCACATCCATTCCTCCATCAATCTACTAAAGCAGGAGTAGGGTCTTACACATGACGGCGGCCTAAACCTAGGTAAATCGCTTGTGTGCTCCATGACGCACGGCCGTACGCTGGTCTGCTCTTTGTGCAACACATCGTCCCCCTGCCGAACAAACAAGGGGCCACCCGGTCACATAGGTGGCCGCGGAAATCCCGCGACATCTTTGGTGCGCCAGGTAGGTGGAGCGCTTGCGTGAACCTGAAAGTGTATGTTGCGCATCATCTTCATCGACAATTTCATCCTCGACGGCGCCGTCGACCATGGCGCCCAAGAAGAAATCTGGCACCTTAGCCCATCCATCCACCTCGAAGGCTCCTCCGCCCACGTCCTCCAACGTCGTGGGGGACACGGGGGCTCGCGAGGATGTGGATACCGCTGGGGGCATGGTCGGAGCAGATGGCACCGTTACCGCCTCCCCTGCGGCCGACACGGGGGCCAGAGCTACCAGAGAAGAACAACATCAGCAGTGTCTCGACAGTCAAGCTCTGCAAGGTGTGGGCGAGGGGATCACTCCGTCTGTGGCCCTCCTCTCGTTGATGAGAACAGCCACAACAACGGTGCTTTGTCCGGGGCGAGCCATCGCCCTCCGGTCGCCCCCTCCATGGGAGTGGCCGCGGTGTATGCGTCTCCTCCCGGACGAGCCAACCAAGCCATTGAGCTCAACGGAGCCGCTGATCTTTGAGCACCACCACCACACGACCATGCTGCCCCGGCGGTCGTCCCACAGCAGCGTGGGCAGGGCGCCACCGCCACCGCTGGCACCATCCGGAGCCAGGCGATGGTGCGGTCAACGTCATCGACATCCATGCCAAGCACAGCCACGGAGGCCATGGCGCGAGCTCAACTCTTACTGAGGTTCCTGCTAGCAGCCGAACAGATGGATGAGTGGCGTGCCGCCATCCAAAACGTGCTCGGTTTCGTCGAAGCTCGGGGCTCGTGACGAGCTTGCCCACTGCAACCACCCCAAGCAACAGCTACTGTGTGAGCCGCTAGCCGTACGAAGGGGGCCGTCCCCATGGTTCAGTCCCCGCCACGGCAGTCGGTGAGGACGCAGCAGAATCAAGACCCCGACGACATCTCGATGGCCTCTTTTGACCCTCGAGCACGTCCAGGACAACGTCGTACCCCAAAAGACAGGCAACAGGGGGACGCGCGCGCCGTCGCTGAACGGCGCCGCAACGATCCCCACCAGACCGACGGGTACGACGGCCTCAATGTCGATGAGCCTGTGCTCGGTGTTGGTGGGTGCATACCCTTTGAGGTTGGCTTCCCTGCCTTTACACGAGAGCTGCGGCAAGTTCGTTGGCTTTCCGTTCGCGTGTACAAGACAAAGATACCTGAGAAGTACGATGGGAGGCTGAACCCGTCAGAGTTCCTGAGCATCTACACCATCGATGTTTAGGCTGCCGGGGGAAGAGATGAGAAGGTGTTTGCCAACTAGTTCCCTTTGGCCCTCAAGTCCAATGTGAGGTCTTGGCTGATGCACCTGCCAGAGAACTCCATTTCGTCATGGGTAGACATGTGCCACGAGTTCATCGGTGCCTTCACCGATGGCCACCAAGAGCCCGGCAAGCCCAGCGACCTGCATCTTCTCTAGTAGAAGGAAGGACAAACCCTCCGTAAGTATTTGCAGAGATTCTGTAAAGTTCATAGAAATATTCCAAATATCCATCCGGCAGCTAGTATAGCGGCTTTCCAGTCCAATCACTACAAAAAAAATACACTTCTGTGATGATACGTGTTTGTCACAGTAGGTCGCTTTTTTGTCATGCATCTACATCCATGACAAATTTATGACAGAATCAAGATAGTCATACCTGTGCTGTCATAGAAGTGTTCCATGACATTACCAAAATTATCATCACGGAAGTGTCCACTTCCATGAAAATAAATCGCGCGTCACAGAAGTGCTTTCATCAAGGGTGAGCGACACGTGGCATCCACCGTAACGGAACAACGTTAAGCTATCGGGTCGGGTTTTGGATCTGATAACCCGTTAATAGCCCCGACCAATGGGGATTTTCCACGTGTAAAATTATCATTGGCAAGAGGAAACACGTGTCGGCTCATCGTTGGGACAGATGTCATCCACTCACTGGACAGAAGGCGCCTATGATACGTCGACACGTGGCACGGCCCAACAGTGGCCCATTCCTGTGAAAAGGCCGGCCCATTTGACTTGGTTAAAAGCTGGCGGGGCGGCCCATGGAAAGCCTGTTAACGGCCTGTTCGCATATAGCCCATTTACAGCCCGCTAACCCAAGGCCCGTTACGCCCTATCCGAATTAGGCCCAGTAGCGTCATCTGGGCCGTCCAATATGATTCCAGCCCGTTTTCACTTCTGGTCCATGTATAGCCCATGACGTATTTTGGCCCATATGAGGCCCTTTGTAACTCTTGGCCCATTAGCGGCCCGTGCTGAAACTGGCCCGTAATGAACACTGTATTACTTTACACCCATTAACGGCCCATGGTGAAACTGGCCCGTAATGAATAGTGTATCACTTTATACCCATTAACGGCCCGTTATTCCATTGGGTCGTTTCCAGCCCAAGTTAACTTTCGGCCTTCTAAGGGCCCATTTATTCTTGGGCTCATTTGCAGCATTCGGTTACTTACGGCCCGTTACTGTCATTTTCTGTTTGTGGGCCAAATCTAGCCCGTCGTTACAGTCGGCCCGTTTGTGGACCGTTAGTCTGTTGGGCCATTTTCATAGCATCACCAAATACGGCCTATTAACGGCCCATTATGGTCAGCCCATAAAATGTATGATTTCCATTAAAGGCCCGTCTACGGCCCATTAAAGGCCCGTACAAGACCCATAAATGAGCCGGCGGCCCATGGATCCTACGAGACGTACAAGGCCCATGGATCCTACAAGACGTAGAAGGCCAATGGTTCCTACGAGACGTAGAAGGCCCATGGATCCTACGAGACGTAGAAGGCCCATGGATCCTACGAGACGTAGAAGGCCCATGGATCCGATGGCCCATGAAGGGCCATGGTCGGGCGAATTGGCCCCCGTTTGAATGATATATCATATTCAAAGAATTATCCTACTCAATACTATCACCTCTAAAAAGCCTACACTATTACAACAAAGAGATCAAGGCATAGAAAGGTAGAATAATCCTACACTATACAATAAAGAAATTACAGCCGATTATACCCACTGGGCAAATACAGCTCATACATCATGGACGCGCATCAACTTAACTCCATTTGAACTATAATCTCTTCAGAAAATAGGATTGGCCGGATTCAGATAGCACAAATTCCAGTCTGCAAAATCTCCAATTCCTTCATGGTTACCTCAGTGTCTTGTTTCATTTTTTTGACTCCTACATCTAATACCTGCATGTCCAGTATCAACTTGTTGATTATACATTGACAATCATGTACACGTTGTCTTGCCACCTCTAGTTGATGCTCGAGAACATCAGCACATTCCAATTCCAATCCATAATCATTCGGTAACGGCCATGCCGCACTACTCGCAGATCTTTGTGTTGATGTCACTTCATCCTGAAATGTTTATGTAAGTACACATGACTAGGGAAAAAATATAGTTACAGCAGTGAAGCGAACAAGACACTATTTTGTACTACATGGCAAAACAGGACTAACAATAATGTTACACGTCACTTTAAAAAAATGTTACACGTCATGAAGCATAAGCAGGTGATATTTTAAGAATTATAAAAAAGATAGGTTGTGCAGCCTGCATACAGAAATCCCTCTTAGCTCACCAGAGGAGCATGATGTTGGGGCCCAATCGAAAACACAGACAAGTTACAAATTTAGACAGCACGTTGCGTATAAGTAAGCAAGCAGTTGGCCATTCTGTGCCTCAATTAAAGTCTTAGGGAGCATAATGAACAGCAGAGGGTTTCATACAAACATACTACAGCAGTCAAAACTATGCAATCATTAGCGTAGTATAAACTAGATTGTGAGCCTCATGCAATAATAGTTGGTTAATAGACTTCAAAGCTTCAGGCACACTTCGGTAGAGTAATTAAATGGTAAGGCCTTTAATTATGTCAACTAATAGTGATACAAGTACCGAACATCAGGCATGATTATTTGGGCATCTCATTAACTGAGGACAAATAAAGCAATTGAAAAGAGAAAATTAACTATGCCTGAAACAAACAAGGAATTGAACTGTTGAGTTGCATATACTAACTTACCTTAGCAGGTTGAAGAGGCTCAGCACAGCTCCTACTTCTCTTGCAAGGCTCCTTCCTAACATCTTGTACTTGGAAATCCTCATTCTTATCTTCATTGCACCCCCTCTGCAAGGTGACACAAACTAGTTACTCGTCTCCTTGGAAGATAAATATGCATACTTTCCAGTCTGTGGACACAAAAGAATGAGATTATAACAAAACAACACCATATAATGAAACATGCCGCATCTCTTGCACTTGCACACGATGAAATGAGCATTTACTATCTCTGCACTATGTAAAAACTAGGCATACCTTCCAACTGGATCTCCAGGTACTCTTGGAGAGCCTACTGTAGTGTACAACCAAACCTTTATGTCACCTATGAGTTAGACAAGGCCCCACTACAGCAGCCCTTAGTGTTTAAGTCTTTGACAAGCTCTGTTAGAGTGTTATGTCAAGAACAGCAAGTAATCAAAGCAAACAGTCCTAGTATGGCTGGCCGATGCAAACAAGCAATTGAACAGATGTGTGAGCAAATCTTACATATCAAGAAAAGAAGCAAAGAAGGAGGCTTAAATACCATCACTTGACTGACCAGATTTAAGGGGCATTTAAACATCATGTGCAACGTATGAACTAACATAAACATTGCATATTCTAGATTCTACAATGGAATGCACATGTATTAGGTTATGCCATGTATGATGATGCCTAAATGTACAGATAGCAGCCAGGAGTGATTCATCATTGCACGCACAATTGAATTGCAGGTTAAGGGCCAGTTCGATTCCGCCTTTTCAGGGCATATTGTCAAATAAGCCATAAAAGATGTAAAGAAGTCATTTTTGAGTTATGGGCTTGGGCTTAACTAATTTCGCTTTGGAGGGGGGTGTTTCGGGTAGAACCCCACTAAAAATTGAAGGGAAGGGGAATAGTGAAATGACTCTGTTGTCTGCCTATATTACACTCAAAATGCAACTGCTGACACCTGTGTCACACCTGACCCTCAAGTAAAAACAAACACGCAAGCATTCATTGCCCTGCCCACTTGCATCTCCTCTCCCCTTTCCCTCTACCTCGATCCCCTGCCTGCGGCACTAGGGTTCCTCCAGCGAGCCGTCGCCACTGGTCCCATCTGGCCTTGTCCTCGATGATGCTATGTCCAGCTAGGCTACATGGCCGGCGGGTAGGGGAAAATCTCCTTGGCTTCTCCTCCCTCTGGCGCCGCCCCTCATTCTCATGGTCTCCAGCAGCTGCTCCACTGTGGTTCGTCCAAGGCACTACTCCGGCGGGTGCTACACAACTACGGCTGATGCCACACTGCGGCAGAAGCACCTTATTCCCCCTCCCCTCCTCCCAGGCCATGGCCTTGAGGTGTTGTTGATGGATGAGATCATCCAACAAGGTGAGGATCTCCTATGATTTTTTGCCAAATTTTCATTCTGATCCACTATACGATGAATTGCTATGAGCTGCTTCTGCTGCTGCTATATGATGCATTGCTATGAGCTGCTCCTGCTGCTGCTATATGATGAATTGCTATGAGCTGTTGCTGCTGTATGATGAGTTGCTATGAGTTTCTGCTGCTATATGATGAATTGATATGAGCTGCTGCTGCTATATGAGGAGTTGCTACAAGCTGCTCCTACTACTGCTATATGATGAGTTGCTACAAGCTGCTCCTACTGCTGCTATATGATGAATTGCTATGAGCTGCTCCTGCTACTGCTATATGATGAATTGTTATGAGCTGCTCCTGCTGCTGCTATATGATGAATTGCTATGAGCTTCTGCTGGTATAAGATGAATTGCAGACTGCTGCTGCTGTAGGATGAGTTGCTATGAGCTGCTGCTGCTATATGATGCTTTCAGGTGGTGCTGCTATACGATAATAACCAGCCACTTGGACCATCGAATTTCAATAAATAATTGTTCTTCATTTAATTGTGGGTCATGCGTTCTTCGTTTAAATTAGGCAATGGGATCTCTATGGAAAACATTGACCAAAGTAGATTGTGCCAAGTAGATGGTATCTTTGTATTTGCATTTTGAGCAAATAGTGATGGTCTGTTTTCCTATCATATTAATTACTGCACTGGGTTCAATTTGTGATGTTTGCAAGTCAAATTAATTTCCATATGGGCGGCAAAATGAAAAAAATATAATGCAATCTGGACTTTCCACTGATCATACCAAAGATAAGTTGAAAGCGCAATGAAAAGAACTGGTTGGCTTATTACATGGAGCTTATATTCACAGGTGCTTATTTTCTTAGGATAACTCATAATAACTGTCCCTAAGAAACTTGGCTAATAGAACTGGCATACAAATAACATGTCACGATGATTGCAATGGAGGAGTGACGTACCATGGCACACTATATAGGCTCAGCACTGCCTCTCCTTTTTTGCGATGTTCCATGAAATTGCCACATACATCTTGTACTTTTTCATTGTGTAACCCTATCTGCAAGTTGACACGGCTAATTTTAGACATCTCTACATGATACTACATTGCATATCCCTTGCGCATATTTAAACCACGAATTAATGATTGTGTGCGTACCATAAACTAGCCATGACTCTGTATGCTGGACTAGCAGGCTCTCTAAGGGAGCCTAATGTAGTGCACTGGAATTCCTACATGCCACCTACGATTTTGTGTAATGTACTGCCCCTATTCCTAAATATATGTCTTTGTAGAAATTCTAGTATGGACCACATACAGATGTATATAGATGCATTTTCGAGTGTAGATTCACTCATTTTGCTCCGTATGTAGCCTATAGTGGAATTCTCTAGAAACACTTATATTTAGGAATGGAGGTACGAGGTAGTATCATGTATGACATCTACATATCTAATTTAGTAGCCAGTAGTAGAAATCGTTGTCTGCACAAAGGGATTACTGGTCGAAAATCCTAGCAAAGCACGCTGGCAGGCACAGAACAATACAAGAGAGAGAGAGACGCGCTTACAATATCATAGCAATGCCTCAGTCCAGGATCTTGGTTGGCCAAGCTGTTAGATCCAGAAGAAACATCGTCCTTGTAGTTTTTGCCAGCTGCATAATAGGTAATAGCGACCGGTTAGTATATTTGAAGTACATCGGGCAGGTGATACTGGACGGGTTTAAAGGTGACAATTACCTAGGACGTGGCGGGTGCTTGGCATCTCTCCAAACTGGGGGAATCAAGTTAGAAACGTCGAGGGTGATGATGCTGCGCTAGCTGTTGGGGTCCGATAAGGAGATCTAGAACCGTCGAATAGGGTGTTTGTGGAGCGGCTCCGGTAGGATGGACTACGGTGTGGGCAAAGCGGATCTATGGCCGTGGACGAGGGCGTAGGTGAAGCTGCTCTGGTGGTTGGGTTAAGGATGGTGTCGACGATGCGGATCTGTGGCCGTGGATGGGGCGTCAGAAGCTGCTCCGGTGGTTGGGTTAAGGGTGGTGTCGACGATGCGGATCTGCGGCCGTGGATGGGGCGTTAGAAGTTGCTCCGGTAGGTTGGATGAGGGTGCGAGGAAGCGGATCTGAGGCCGTGGACTTGTGAGTTGGCAAAGCGGACCCGGTAGGGTTGAGAATGGTATAGGCGAAGCTACTCCGGTAGGGTTGAGGAAGGTGTCGGCGAAGCGGCTTCGGTAGGGTTGAGGAAGGTGTCGGCGAAGAGGATCAGAGGCCGTCGACGGGGGCGTCGGTGGGGCGGCTCCGGGGGGTGTGGACGAAGCGTCTCCGGTGGGGAGTACGAATGAGCCGCTACAGATGCGCGGGGGTTGACGAGAGTACCGGTGAAGCAGATCCGGCGCCATGGACAAGGCCGACACTGAATGGGTTGTGGTACAGTGGTGGATGAGCAGTCTACTTGTTTCTAGGGGAGGTGGGAGGGGTAGATGTGGCCGCAAAAGCAGATCCGGCGAGGTGGACGCCGCTGGCAGTGAATGGGCTATGGTACACCGGTGGATGAGCCGTCTAGGGTTTCGAGAGGGGAGGGGAGAAAGGGCGATGAAGTACGGACGGCGTGATGTAAGATGCTCTGGTGTTGTGGAGTTAGTCGTTCTTGCGGGAGGGGGAGAGAAAATGGGGGTGCCATCTAGTGGGGGAACCAGAAGTTACCAAAGCAGCCCCGACCTATGATGTAGATGAGGGCGGTATTGTAACTGTTGGTCTCGTGCACCAAGGACAAAAGGGGGATTTCGCATGCTAAAGACTAAGGTGGCGGAAATTTTAGAAGGAGGCGGGAGATTTTGCTGCCCGCGGGATCGTTCGTATCCAGTTTCAACTAATTTTGGATCGTGCTAGCGGGAAGGTCATGCTAGACTGTGTACACGGGGCACGCGTCAGCAGTTAATAACTGGTGTGAAGTCCACCCCAGAAATAGACAATAACTCGAGATGATGCGCTGATAACTTGGACGTTCACATGGGCACGACCAATCGTACGGGTGTAGTGGCGCGTTCACAAAAAAAGGGATCAAATGCTCAGCCTATGTATTTCTCGTGTAAATAGATAATTTAGTGCCATTGGTTATTTACTTTAAACATAATGCATTGACGTGTTAGTGTAGAGGCGCACAAAAAGAAATGGATATTGTAGTCAGCTACTTAAAAGTGTTACCTCATATGATTACATAGCCTCCATTTAATAAATTGCGTACCCGTTGAATTCACATATGAATATTACATATATTACTTCAAAATAGAAACTTAAATCATCCAAGACTAATGAATTTGAATGCAAGAGTAACAATGGTGCATGTTCATGATAGCTACATTGGTTGTTTGAAGAAATATCACTGTAACTTTGGCATGCACAACTAAAAAGGCTTATTTAAATAGAAAAAAATGTGATATGTGAGTGTCCAATCTTTATAGCGTTGAATTGATATTGTACCTTTGGCCATGATACAAAGTAGATATTGACTTATGTTCAAGCGATGCACGTCCACGATCGCTAGATAGTGATACGTGAATGAATTGTGCAATCTCTCTCACACGCATACATATCTCATTTCCCTTTGGGCATCGGAATCACACACGCGCACTTCGAGTATTTCTCTCCCTCCGTCAGGGTTAAATTTGTCTTTCTACCCCGCCCCACAAGTCTCTCACATAGAAACACACACGCTCTCTATGTCTAACATGCCCACCCCTTTAATTCCGCCCACCCACAGCCACTAATGTCTCTCACACATATGCTATCTACCTATCCCTTAATATAGCTAGATATGTGTCACACAAACTTCTTCTCCCTACTAGCAAGATGCCCATGCGTTGCACGGAACATCAAGATGCATTTGTATGAGAAGTTTATCTTGTGGGAGAAAAGGATGAACGAGGGAATGCCTTATTTGCAAATGCGGAGAGGGGTGTGGGTATCTTTTTGCAAAATTGCCATAGTTTCCTTCCTGTCCGTCGGATATAAATTGGATGGCATATATTGCAGGATGGCAGGAACACCATCATCACCAACTCTGTTTTTTATAAGAGTAGAGATATGTGAGTGTCACTGCCCCCCCACACCCACACTTCCCAACACCGAAGGAGTAGGGTGACACCTCAATCTTGATACTAATCTATCAACTGGCTTCTCTCTCAAACATACACACACACACTACCCGGCACCGAAGGAGTAGAGTGGCACATCGATCTTGATAATAATCTATCTACTCCTCTTTCAAAGACACACACACACACACACTCGCTAGTTGTGCCTCTGTGCCTACCGCGCACACTCTCGATACGTCTTTCTCTCCCTCCCCCCCCCCCAACAATGACAGCACAAGGGTGACAACTCGATCTGATCATAATCTGTCAATTGGTTTCTCTCTCAAACATTGTTTCTCGGTGCCTCGCTCGGTAGCCCCCTCGATATGTAGACTTCTCTCGCGTGCACAGCTATAGTGACGATGACGCTGAACCCAGTGTGCCTTGTTTTTACCGGCCTCATGTGATTGTTTTCACCCTGTTTTCTGTTAATTAACAAGGCAACCTTTTCTTTGTTACTACTAGTGAATCTGAAATCATTCGGGGCAGACATAAAATATATCACTTCAACCCAATTATCGCAGCAACTATTTTAAAAGAAATAAGCTAGCTGCCCGTGCGTTGCACGGAACATCAAGATGCATTTGTATGAGTAGTTTATCTTGTGAGAGAAAAGGTTGAACGAGGGAAGGCATTATTTGCCAATGTGGAGAGACGTGTGGGTATATTTTTGCAAAATTTCCATAGTTTCTTTCCTATCCGTTAGATATAAATCCGACGGCCTATATTGCAGGATGGCACGCACACCATCATCACCAACTCTGTTTTCTACTCCCTTCGTCCGAAAATACTTGTCATCAAAATGGATAAAAAGAGATGTATCTAAAACTAAAATACATCTAGATACATTTCCTTTTATCCATTTTGATGACAAGTATTTCCAGATGGAGGGAGTATTTGTCTTTTTAGAGATTTCAACAAGTGACTATGACCGGACCTTACCAACATACTCAAAAAAGTAGTCCATAATTTTGATGTTTCCCTCTTTTCTTGGCGGTGCAGTGCCATCTGGATACCTCATAAATAAATAAAGTACTACATGATACTAATATATGATACATGGCGTAGGAGTACTAAGTATTATTAATACAGTTTTGCTAGAACTCATCTAGATGGGATATAATTTGGCCTCATTCATCTTTTATAGCCATTGGATGTGATGCTATATAAGATGCGTGTGTGCTGACGTGGGTTGTATTTGTTCTTGTGCAACGAACTGACCACTACATGTCATGTTTGATAGTCTCAAGTCATTAAAAAATAAGAAACAACGTGAGAGTTAATGCACCATGCCTATGTGTTTACTACTCCCTCCTTTCCGGTTTATAGGACTTATCTCAAAATTTTAGTTTTTCCATTTTATAAGGCTCAATTTGGTTGTTCCCCATCACATGTTCAAACTTCAAGGTGCATTAAATCATTGCATGCAAGTATTAAGAGAAAACTGACCAATGCATGCACTTTATGCATGCATGCATTGCAATTAATGCATTCGTAAACATAATTTTTTGAGGAAAACAAGAGCATTAATTGGGTACTTTTGCAAACGACAAAAAATATTCCACCACTCATCATCTACCTTAGTTGGTGAGATTTTTGAATTGAGCCTTATAAACCGGAAAGGAGGGAGTATTTGGTTTTCGTAAGATGACTTAATACTCACCTAGACGGAGGGAGTATTCGATTTGACAGCGGGCGCGCAGTTCCCGATACGGCTTTAATGCAGACGAGGGAGGGAGTAGCGGTTCCCGATATGTTGAACGGCCAATGCATCCTTCTTCAATTAATGCATGAGGGAAGTAATGGGAGGAGGTCCGGGAAAAGAGGCTGCACGATGTGAATGCAACACAGTTTGGCCTCATTGCCCTCATATAAATGCGCCCCTCCATTCCAATGCATATACCACATCGTACGCACCTAAGCATTTGCCTAAGCACCTACACTAAGCGCAAAAGAGCTCACTCCAGACCCATGGCAGCGATGCTCGTGAGCGGCCAGCGGCTGCGCCAGATGGTCCACGACGCCGGCCTGCGGCATGGCGCCGAGGATCGTCTCCAGAAGGTGTTGGAGACCGGCTGGTGGATGGCTGCCTTCGATGCCAACTATGACTCTCAGTTGGACCATATGATCGTTACCACCAGCAACAAGTTCACCGTCCACAAGAAGCTCGCGGATGACATCGCCGTAGTAGTAGTAGTAGTAGTAGTAGTAGTAGTAGTAGTAGTAGTAGTAGTAGTAGTAGTACAACTGTGGTAAACTTGATGGTCAAAATACTATTCATCCGGTCCTCACAGTGAAGTGATAACACCCTGCGCCTGACACTAGTCCAGGCGGCGTGCTCGGGTTACCAAAGTCAGCCTCACCCTGTGCACAGTGCAGTCTGTCACCGCCGCTGTACAGCACATTGACGCCTCACCTCGTCTCCCTCTCCGCTCCCATAGCACCACTCCATCTCCATCTACTTCTCCGTCTCCATCTCACTGTGCCCCCGTGTACCGTCGCCTCACTCGCCTCCCCCAGTACCACTATTCCCTCGCTAGCCACTCCAGCACCGACATCCTTCTCCCCCGTAAATCAAGCCCCCTTCCAAACTCCACCATGGCCGAATACGAACCGCGCAGCATCCATATGAGCCGCGATTAGAGCAATCTCCCCAATTACATCCTCGACCTCTGTTGTTCGTCTATGGATATGTTGAGCACCCTGCGGCTGGCTGCATGCTCGAGGGACATGCACACGACCATCGTCGAAGCGAGGCCTAAGCTTTTCAAGACACCCTGCTTGCTGCTATCTGGTCTTGCGAGATTGGCTCACCATGATACGGAGGCGTGCATGATGCCCCTCGACTTCAATCCGATCTCCATTAGCCGAAACTTCTTTGCAGGTATGTAGTGGGTCGCCGTACATCATTTCCCTCGACATCCATCCGATCACCATCGCCTGAAACTTCTTGGCAGGTATGTACTGGGTCGGCATGAACTCCCAATGGATGGCTGCCTTCAGAGAAGACGGTAAAAAGTTGGTGCTCGTGAACTTCCAGACCTCCCATGAGATTATCCTTCCTTCGTTGGATTATATAGAGTATTACCATCGCGGTCCAAGTCATCTAGATTACTACGTCAGTTGGACGGACCTTGTTTTCTAGAAGATTGTAATCTGCCAAAAAACGGGAAGATTTTGTTTTGGGTGATTTATCTTTTTTTCAATCAACGTAGTATGAATAATATGATGTGGGGGGCACCCATGAAGCTTGTGTGGCTTGGTTGCATGGCTACAGAAGGTTAGAGAAAAATAAATAGATAATGTGTTTAGAGTGCACTCCACTAAATAGATATATATACTTTGGATCCATTGCAACGTACCGGCACATCTATATCTATACCACCTATATAGTGTGTGAAAAACTTTGAAAGTTGGTCGTTGGATGAAGCCAATCCAACGGTACAAAGATGGCAAATCCGAGCACTACTGGCCGCTGGATATCATCCACCAGATTCTGCCACATGTATAATCTAGAACACTCCATGGTTGAACTTAATTCATGACTAAGGGCCTCTTTGATTCATAGGATTGCAGAAACACAGGAATAGGAAAAAAGTAGGATTGGAATGGCATGTTCATTGGATCCCTATAGGATTTGAGTTTGTTTGATTGTGTCACATGAAAAGCAAAGGGTTTCTTTCAAGAGGTTGGAGTGCATGTTAGAATTCCTATGAAACGTAGTACAAATGAATCCTTAGGAAAATATTCTACATGATTCAATCCTACGAACGAAACGACCAACGTAGGAAAAATTCCTAAGGATTCTAATCCTTCAAAGATCCTATGAAAATCCTTTGAATCAAACAGACCCTAACTTTGCCACAACTAAGCTTAGGCAAAGTTATTAGTTCTTCAAAACGAGAGAAACAAGTTGGCAAGCCTAAGGGAATCTTGCCACATTTTTTGTGTGTATGTCATGTGGGGCCTTAGTGTGGCTTGCCTAAGGTGTGGCTTCAATCAAACACTCGCCTAAGTTAATCAAACTTGCCTAACCTTACATTCCACCAGATTTTGCCACACGTTAGAATCCAGAAAGCTCCACATGTAGAAGCATAATGCACAAACCACCAGAATCTCATGCGTGCAATGCACGTGTACCTAACTAATACTAGTTGGTAGTAGTAAGAAACAAATTCCAGTTTTGGCACGAGCTTGTACTATGGGAGCACCACAAGGCGTGCCGCAGGAGTTACATTTCCCTCTCGGGGCCCACGGGAACGAACTTTAGTGGCTTGGTGGTAGAAACAAGAAACGTGATGGTCGCTGTGGTTCAACTTCCATGGACAAGCTATCATGTCTGCTGACACATGTATATCAAAACTAGAGTGTTTATATTTCAAGCACATGAACAAGTATTATTCTACTACTTTCGATCCATTGCAACGCATGGGCCAACACATTGGTAGTAGTAGTGTCCATATCTATCTCTAGAGGCCTTCCCTCGTTCATCCTCTTCTCTCACAAGATAAACTACTCATACAAATGCATATTGATGTTCCGTGGAACGCACGAGGATGTTTCCTTGGGGGTCACTCCAGCGCGGCGTGGCCGTAGTTGCAAGTTGACGCCCCTTGAGATGCCGATGTTGAGGGGCACTCGGATTTCCTCCGATGAGCAGGTAAGATGAGTTTGATCACGTAGTAAATGCATTCTAAAAACTACTTCCGTGTCCATTTCCTAATTCTCCCCCTGCCCACTGTTTCACAGGTTAGGCTCGCTGCGAGTGGAGATTGGCTTGCATATGTACGGGAGGGTACCAACATCAATTTGCACAACATTTACAACGGTGAAACCGTTCCGTAGAACCTTTGTCCAACATTGAGATCAACCATGCAACGGGCCACCGCATGAATTGGTACGATGGAACCACGGTGAGATGGAATAATATAGCACGAACCTTGCACATGGTGGTCAAAGGTGGATCATGCTGTCTACGGCCGATTTTTTGCCGTACAAGTAGGAAAACGTTGTGCTCCTTTCTAACCACATCTTCGCGGTGACAAACCAGGGGACTTATTTTGTATGGGACACATCCTATGATATACTCCCTCTCTCCCAGTTTATTTGTTTTGAATCTTTTTGTTCTATAAGTTTCAAATTCAAATTTAGAGCTCCCCATCACATGTTGAGATTACAATGTCCATTAAATTGTTGCGTGCATGTATAGTAAAGAAACAAATCTCGAGTTTGGCACGAGTTCGTGCTGCGGGAGCACCACAAGCCCTGGCGCAGGAGTTACATTTCCCTCTCAGGGCCATCGGGACTGAGCTTCAGCGCCTTACTACACCTACCTTTGAGTCAATAACATGTGGACCCGATAGGTGACTGGTCCACATGTAATGCTCCCGTAGGCAGAGGGGCAGTGGGGCCAAGAGGGGTGAGCCGCAGGTCGGGGGACGTGTGGTTTCATGGGTTCGAGCGGCGTCGTGGGAATCGCGGGTGGCTGTGGTAGAAACTTGATGCTCGCCGCATTTTAGGTGGCCCACATGTCATACACACAAAGGCAGAGGGGCAGTGCGGCCGAGAGAGGTGAGGCGCACATCGGGGGGCGTGGTGCCGTGGGTTGGAGAGGCGTCATGGGAATCGTGGGATGAAACGTGATGGTCGTCGTAGTTGAACTTCCATGGACAAGTTGTCATGTCTACGGACACATGCACTGCATACCGATCACTGGAAGGAGTAGCAGAGAAAGCTATATATGCGGATAAATAGTTCCTTATAGTCAAGCGGACCCACTCTACTACTCTGTTCCAAATACATGCACACCATCGAAATAGTCCATCTAATCAATATACACCGAGAGGGAATAATTTTTTTACAAGAGAGGAAATAGTTCATCCATCCATAATGCCCTCCTGCTGGTGCAGCCTTTTCTTCTTCTTCTTCTTCTTCTTCTTCTTCTTCTTCTCATTCTCTGTGGGAGACAGCTTCGCAACAAGCTCTTTGGACCTTGCAGCTATCTCGAAACTCACAAGGGCATCGAGGGCAGCATATTTTATCCGCTCGTACATCAAGGGATAATTCTCCCATCCAGACGACCTTAATGCCACCGTCTCATCACCCTTCTGAAGATTTGTACCGAGCACAAAATTTTCTACGTCGAATAGGGATGGTGTCTATTTATCACAAACTTCTATAGGAATTTTGATTCTGGTTTTTAGGTCAGCGATGCTATTCAAATTAAGGTTGTACGGCTCTAGCTTTTGTTTGTCCCCTTCGATGGCTGCCCCACAGAAGTATACGTCCTCCTGAGACAAGAAATCGTGAAGCTCACCTGGTATGGAGGGCGAGTATATGATGTGGTACACCAAAACTTCATCTTCGAGGCACAACTGAAGGACGGCGGCGCGCTGGATCTTCCTAGGGGCACGCTCCGTGTACTCTGCGTCGAGACCGATGACCCTCGTCTCTACCTTTTCAAGTGAGTTGGATACATTGTTGATCCACTACCGAACAACCCTTGGGTGGACGGTGACGGTGGCAACTATGCGCATCGAGCCTTCGACGAGGACATGTTGGACGCTAAAAACCTGCATCTCGATCTCTATCGCCATTTGGAACCGCTGGAACGGAGGGCTATGGTTTGGAGAATTAGGATTAGATGGCTAGTCTAACTGAAGTAGTAGATGATTATTTAAAGAGGTTAAAACAATGTGAACGCAGTGGGGTTTGGATGCAAATGAAGACGAAGGGGAGGTGAAGAAGCCGAGGAGAATCGGTTCCTGATGGAGAAGTAAATGGGAGAAGGGCGTGCAGGCAGTTGATTAGACGGCTAGGTAGACTAAACGAAAAGGCAGGTAGACTGATGAGTCGTACCTGTTCGTGTACGTGCTCATCCTTCCTGATAGGTGGGACCTATGCAAACAGATAAAAAATGTGTCATAGTTTTTTTTGAGCGCGTGAGTGGGAGACACAACATTCTCTGGTTAAGGAATACTCCCTACGTTTAGGTGAGTATAAGTCACCTTATGAAAATCAGGTTTTCCCAAAACCTTTAGGCGTCGAGCATTAACTTCCTGCTCGATCCCCTCCCAGCCTTGTTAGCCAGCGTTCTCTTCCGCTGCTGCCGCGTTCTACCTTTCCATTTTTCCTATTCTCAAGTGTGGAACGACCACTGCATGCACGAGAATTTGGTTCTGCTCACAATATGGATGATACCTGAACGATGAAGTGAACAGGCATGCTAGCACGGGAGACCTATTTACGCTATACAATACTGGAGTACTCATGTACCTACTACTACTACTACTAGTAGTAGTAGTAGTAGTAGTAGTAGTAGTAGTAGTAGTAGTAGTACAACTGTGGTAAACTTGATGGTCAAAATACTATTCATCCGGTCCTCACAGTGAAGTGATAACACCCTGCGCCTGACACTAGTCCAGGCGGCGTGTTCGGGTTACCAAAGTCAGCCTCACCCTATGCACAGTGCAGTCTGTCACCGCCGCTGTACAGCACATTGGCGCCTCGCCTCGTCTCCCTCTCCGCTCCCATAGCACCACTCCATCTCCATCTCCTTCTCCGTCTCCATCTCACTGCGCCCCCGTGTACCGTCGCCTCACTCGCCTCCCCCAGTACCACTATTCCCTCGCTAGCCACTCCAGCACCGACATCCTTCTCCCCCGTAAATCAAGCCCCCTTCCAAACTCCACCATGGCCGAATGCGAACCGCACAGCATCCATATGAGCCGCGATTAGAGCAATCTCCCCAATGATATCCTCGACCTCTGTTGTTCATGTATGGATATGTTGAGCGCCCTGCGGCTGGCTGCATGCTCAAGGGACATGCACACGGCCATCGTTGAAGCGAGGCCTAAGCTTTTCAAGATACCCTACTTGCTGCTATCTAATCTTGCGAGATTGGCTCACCATGATACGGAGGCGTGCATGATGCCCCTTGACTTCAATCCGATCTACATTAGCCGAAACTTCTTTGCAGGTATGTAGTGGGTCGCCGTACATCATTTCCCTCGACATCGATCCGATCACCATCGCCTGAAACTTCTTGGCAGGTATGTACTGGGTCGGCATGAACTCCCAATGGATGGCTGCCTTCAGAGAAGACGGTAAAAAGTTGGTGCTCGTGAACTTCCAGACCTCCCATGAGATTATCCTTCCTTCGTTGGATTATATAGAGTATTACCATCGCGGTCCAAGTCATCTAGATTACTATGTCAGTTGGACAGACCTTGTTTTGTAGAAGATTGTAATCTGCCAAGTTCCCACACGACATGCGAATTACACAGACTTCAAGCTAATTGCCTTGTTCGACCGCGGACTCGCCTATCTTTACGTCGGTGCCTTCTTTAGCTGGAGACAACTCAGCTCGCAGTGGATCATCGTCAAAGCTGATACACACTTCTGTGATGCTATTGAACACAATGGCATCATCTATGCGGTCGACAAAGCAGATGGCACCACGTATTCCTGGGACGGCGCGTGTAAGTTGTTCCCTCGCATGTTAATGATGACGCCATGACACTGTTTGAACTTTTTGTGATGATTGGCATATCTCTGTTTGAGCAGAATTTGAGTAGAACTATGGCAATGTATTAGAGACGCCGTAAATCAGCTGTATTTGGAATGAGTTAATTCATGCGATTGTGACCATGTCATTACAGCCAATTTGTACCCTGAATAATCAAACGGTTAGGAATATATGGATATTATCCTTATTTTACAGTAATCTATATACTACTACTAAATATGAGTGTGTATCAAGGGCCATGTTAGTTTCCTCATTTTCATGATGTAGAAACATGCACCACACTGTTGGTTTCATCTAACCATACATTAGGGAAGTAAATGTGCATATGGAGAACTCTATATTTGGAATAGTGAAATCCTGCAATGCTTACCATGTGTACATACCTATATTCGCCCTTCAGCAATCAATGGCCATGTTAGTTTCCTCATTTTCATGATGTAGAAACATGCACCACACTATTGGTTTCATCTAACCATACATTAGGGAAGTAAATGTACATATGGAGAACTCTATATTTGGAAGTAGTGAAATCCTGCAATGCTTACCATGTGTACATACCTATATTCGCCCTTCAGCAATCAATGGCAAGAATAATATCCTGACAAAAATTTTGCCCACAGAACACGAGTATATAACAATGCATGGTCTGTTAGTTACCTTGAAGAATTTGTTTCTGAGGACAGAACATGATTACATAACATGCATGACATGGTAGTTTCCTGTGAAGAATCGATTGCGAGATAACATGAGTATAACCATGCACGGCACTTCTATATTTTCGAACCCAGTATATATTTCCCAGTATTTTCCTCCCAGTTCCAACAGGGACATATCAATGTTGTTTCTTGCATTATCCTACTCATACTCTGAACAATGCTGATCTTACATTAACAATGCCTGTCCTTTTTGATATGATGCAGTGTCCCTACAGTTACTGCCCTTTGTAATCACATCACCTTTGCCAAAAACAGGGAAGCACAACTGGTTCCTCGCTCGATCAGACAACGGCAAAAGACTGATGATCATTCGGACACATGAGCCGGAAAAGTTATATTGCAAAAACCCCACTGTATACAAGCACCGTATAATACGTGAGTATCCGGACAGTGGCTGTTATGTCTATGAGCAGGATACCAGCTTGTTGGGGCCTTTAGGATTTTTTAGTTGGAGGCGGGTAAACAGCCTTGGTTCACACTCTCTATTTCTCGGACTCAATTATCCGATTAACCAGGAGATCACTGTTGGCAAGGACCTTGATGGAAGAGAGGCTCTGTTTGCTATGGAAAAATGTGTCTACACGGCGAGCCCTAGGAGTTCAGGAGCAAACTCCCCTAATTTTCAACGATACAACCTGCAGCCAAAAGAAGGTGAGAATGACAAAGGCATCCGGATTAACTTTGATCCTTGGATGTCTCAATTACGACAGGCAGTGATGTGGTTCGAGCCTTCAGGTTGATAGGTAATTGGGCTATTGCATTGAAAGGGTGGAGTACTGGTGTCTCCAAATCACTGGTCGTTGAAGCGGGGCTGCAAATTATGATGGTGTTGGATCATCTCTTCGAATGACTTTGTTGTCTTTGCTGCTGGTTCTGGATGGGTAGTTCTTTCTTTTGTTATGAATATTCCTTGTCATTTGGTCATCCTCGTCAATGTCACTCTTACTATGTAATAGTTTCTTTTGTTTAGAATGTCATTCTTGACTGGATCACGAGAGTCTGAGCACTGCAGATGGGTGCGTTTTGGTGGTGTAGCAAGACTTCTTATGAACTATCATGTCTTGCTGTTTATGTCAGTAGTCGTCACTAGTCAGTGTTTGAATGTTGTATATATTGTTGTTTTGAACTGTTTATTGTCTCGAACTACTGGTGGCCTAAATGAGGGCATCACCATTCTCCAGTGTTCAGAGTATATCTCCTTTTTTCAAGTTATATAATTTGAGCTCAGTGTCTCTTCGATGATGTACACTTGTTTGGGCCAGTGAGGTGTCGTTGAATATGGGCCGAGTAGTAACACAATGCCAAACAGGTCAATTATGACTCTCAGGCCGGGCTCTCAAAAGATCCTGAAAAAAAGGCCGGGCTCTCCAAAAAAGAATGAATAAGGACTCTTAGGCCGACATGTGGGCACCACCGGTGTTTTCGTGTGCTTGCGGGACGAGAGCATATTGGCGCGTGCTCGAAATTCATGCTACCTATTCATCTGCAGTCTCCCGCCCCTCCCCCACCTCTAGAATCTCGATTCCTACTCCAGTTCCCCCAAATCCCCCTCCTGTACTCCCTATACTCAAGCGCACTATCATGTCACCGATCAACACGGACCTCCGAGCCGGAGATCCTGAGGTCCATCCTGCCTTCGGTCGCTGTGTCCTGTCGCTCAACAGTGGCATGGCGGCGCTTAACGACCAGTTTGCCGACAAAGTGCTGATGGTAACCATCAACGGCGACCGGCCTCCCATCTCGCCGGATGACCTTGTCAAAGCTCTTGGCATTGCGCACGGCATCCAAATAAGTGACTTGCTCGTCGAAGTCTGTCCGCCACCGGCTGATTTCTTCGTCAGGTTTCGGACAACTTTCGACTGCAGTCGTGTGTTTGAATCTTCCCAGCGTTTGTTCTGCGATGGCGCGCTGGTGAGCTTTGATCGATGGCACCCAGGATGGGGCTCGGTGCCCTCTGAGCTTGAGTTTTTAACAAAACTTACCTTCCACGGCATGCCTCGACATGCTTGGAACAGTGAGTCCATGAACGAGCTTATCAACGACCTTGGAGGTGAGCCCGTAAGTATGTTAGTTCCTCCAGACAGCTGCGGTCTGACCGTTATGGCATGGATGAAGAAGCCGTCCACCATACCGAAGGTGATTGGTGTTGAGATACCGGTGCAGGAACTGAGGTTGTACTATTCGTCGCCACCAAGGCCGCCGCGGACCACGTTAGGGATGTACGTGTAACGAGTGTTCGTGCATGTCGAAGAAGTGGTCAATCCATCAATCGAAGTCCTGCCGTCGCCGCTGGTGCCAGGGTCCATCGACGACGTCCATTACAGGAGTCGACGTCAGACTTTCCCCATGTTGCACGAAATGATGGATGGCACAGGGCCTACTCCATCGCGTGGCGGAGGCCATTGCTCCTTTGGGAGAAGAGGCAGGGCTGGCTGCCTGGATGTGCTCTAATTTGAGGTAACAACTGAATCTTGTCAGATACTAGTTAAATCTGAGCTATGGGTGTGGAGCACTGATATGCCAGTACATTTGATTGTGACCTGTTCTAATTTTGTACCTGAACTTTTTTTAGAAAGGGTTGTACGTCAACTTAATGTGCTAGGAGAACTTATTGTGTTGTCTGTCTGTTTTCTTTGCACAACATTCAAGATATTTCCCCGTCATTGATAAAGACGATGAACCGTTATGTACGACTTTGTTGGTTTCGACATAGCCCTTCCTGTAGCGATCCACTGCTTCCATCCTGATTGTGCCGCCTGCGTGAAATTTTTGTATGCAAGTTCAACGTGCTATGATGTTCTATATGATTGTGTCAACTATATAAGTTTTTACTGAGCATCAGCAATGCATATGACTGAAAGATGTATTTACGAGCATCGGCCGATGGGTCTCTCTCTATCTCTGTCTCTCTCTCTCTCTCTCACACACACACACGCACACACGCACAAGTGGGACCCGTTGAATTATTTATTTGCACGTGACAGCTTTTAATTAGGTTCCACTGTAATCTAACTTTTTTCTTAAGTTATTAATTGAGCTCAGTGACTTCAGAAAGTTGTACAGAAGCCTTGTTTGGTCCTTTCCGGCGTCGCTGAATGTGGGCTGAGTAACCATGTTAGGTTGTACTGTACTACACAGGCCTTTTTTCGCTATTTTTTTAAATAATACATTTTTTTATTAATTTTCATAAACATTACGCTGGGTAAGTTTTTTTCAAAAATAATACACCGTCCGCCCGCTGCTGGTCGACTGGGCCTAGTCGGCCACAGCAGGCCGATTGGATTCCAATCGGCCTACAGCTGGCCGACTGGCCCATGTCGGCCCACTGTGGGCCGACTGGAGCTAATTGGCTCGCCGTGGGCTAATTGTTTTTGCAAAAGTGTTAATCATGTATTTAAAAAATATGTGTATTGTGACCTCCTCCGCTCGCTGTGGGCCCACTGTTAACTAAAAATATGTTTTAAAAACTGTTAATCATGTATTTAAAAATTGTTAAATATGTGTATAAAAAAGTTCCTTATCTATACAATTTTTTTAATGTGTGTATAAAAAATAGCTTTTTTCAACATCTACAATGCAACAGGGCCGACAGTTGTACACACTATCGAGGTCAACTTGTTAGTCTCCGCCCCGCTGGGCTGCAAACTTTCCTAGGAGGTATGCATTAGGCTTAACAAGAAAATGGACTTTAAGAAATAATAAATGGGATGTAATTATAATAACTGGACAGTTACTATGCACCAAACACGTAATTAGTTTGAAAATATATTATTTTTGAAATTTGAAAATTTTAATTTCATTACTTGTCGCGCGCGCAATATTTCATTGGATTTTAACGTAATATAACTTTATTTTGAAATTATATTTAACCTGACTAGAAATTTCGGATACAAATATTTCGAATCCCATCAAAATGTGGGAATTTTTTTTGAATTCTGTTTTGAGCGGTTGTTTGAAATATTAATCGTTGTCCTAGCTAGAAGTTGGGCTGTACTTTTAACAAACTGTAAATGGGCTGTAGTAAAATTCCATTAGAATTAAAAAAATGGGTTGTACATTCTTACAAATCGCAAATGGGCTATATGTTCTCTGCCAAATCCGAGTTGTGGGCCTACAAAGTTGACGCGTACCAAGGGCTTTGTCAACTTAGTCAATATAAACGATTCTAGCTGTAGTGATCGTATGATGTCCATCCAACGGCCGTAGTGCTTCTTCAACCTCTGGTCTTCTTGCTCCAGCCGCCCAAAGCAGCGCCGGTCGTGTCGCGTGCTCCTGCCTCCCGTGGCCAGCTGTGATGTCGCGGAGGCCTCACCACCCCATACTACTCCCACCGCTGGCCAGGCCATCCCTCTACTCACCCACAATCCCTGTTATTTTGCGGCGACGGCAGCCTCACACCGCAGCCGAACCAGTGAACCCTCGTACTCCTCTCCATGCGGGCTTCCACTGCTACGTCTTCCCCGGCTCTATGTCGTCCCCTTCCTAGGCCTCGCCATCATCCAGACCACCGCCCTGGTGCTCTCAGCGCGGCGTTGTCAACATGGTCAACGACCGACTTCCATCGGAAGAGTACTGTACATGGAGAGGTTGACAGCTGGGTCCATGGCAGTCGCAAGGAAGTGCCTCCTTATTACGCGCAAAATAATTATTCCTCCACCTACAGCAGGGACCCACCGGACGGGCCACCGTATTTCACGAAAAAATGATTCACCCCCTAATTGCTAGGACCCACGAGCTACATCTTCGCATGCAAGGAAGTTCTTCCGAAAAAAAAAACGATTCGCCCCCCTGACTGCTGGGACCCACTAGGCCACTGACTGCTGGGACCCACCAGCTACACCTTCGCACGCAAGGAAGTGCGTCCGGGCAAAA